>NW_028155445.1:0-320731 GCF_963514095.1 Eutrigla gurnardus | reverse complement strand
CATGTAGAGACAGACAGGTAACCAGTCTATCACAGGGAGACATGTAGAGACCGACAGGTAACCAGTCTTTCACAGGGGGACATGTAGAGACAGACAGGTAACCAGTCTATCACAGGAGACATGTAGAGACAGACAGGTAACCAGTCTATCACAGGGAGACATGTAGAGACAGACAGGTAACCAGTCTATCACGGGGCCGACATTTAGAGACAGACAGGTAACCAGTCTATCACAGGGAGACATGTAGAGACAGACAGGTAACCAGTCTATCACAGGGCTGACATGTAGAGACAGACAGGTGACCAGTCTATCACAGGGCTGACATGTAGAGAGAGACAGGTGACCAGTCTATCACAGGGCTGACATGTAGAGACAGACAGGTAACCAGTCTATCACAGGGAGACATGTAGAGACAGACAGGTAACCAGTCTATCACAGGGAGACATGTAGAGACAGACAGGTAACCAGTCTATCACAGGGCTGACATGTAGAGACAGACAGGTAACCAGTCTATCACAGGGAGACATGTAGAGACAGACAGGTAACCAGTCTATCACAGGGAGACATGTAGAGACAGACAGGTAACCAGTCTATCACGGGGCCGACATGTAGAGACAGACAGGTAACCAGTCTTTCACAGGGAGACATATAGAGACAGACAGGTAACCAGTCTATCACAGGGGGACATGTAGAGACAGACAGGTAACCAGTCTATCACAGGGAGACATGTAGAGACAGACAGGTAACCAGTCTATCACATGGAGACATGTAGAGACAGACAGGTAACCAGTCTATCACAGGGGGACATGTAGAGACAGACAGGTAACCAGTCTATCACAGGGAGACATGTAAAGACAGACAGGTAACCAGTCTATCACAGGGAGACATGTAGAGACAGACAGGTGACCAGTCTATCACAGGGAGACATGTAGAGACAGACAGGTAACCAGTCTATCACAGGGAGACATGTAGAGACAGACAGGTAACCAGTCTATCACAGGGCTGACATGTAGAGACAGACAGGTAACCAGTCTATCACAGGGAGACATGTAGAGACAGACAGGTAACCAGTCTATCACAGGGAGACATGTACAGACAGACAGGTAACCAGTCTATCACAGGGCTGACATGTAGAGACAGACAGGTAACCAGTCTATCACAGGGGGACATGTAGAGACAGACAGGTAACCAGTCTATCACAGGGAGACATGTAGAGACAGACAGGTAACCAGTCTATCACAGGGAGACATGTAGAGACAGACAGGTAACCAGTCTATCACAGGGAGACATGTAAAGACAGACAGGTAACCAGTCTATCACAGGGAGACATGTAGAGACAGACAGGTGACCAGTCTATCACAGGGAGACATGTAGAGACAGACAGGTAACCAGTCTATCACAGGGAGACATGTAGAGACAGACAGGTAACCAGTCTATCACAGGGAGACATGTACAGACAGACAGGTAACCAGTCTATCACAGGGCTGACATGTAGAGACAGACAGGTAACCAGTCTATCACAGGGCTGACATGTAGAGACAGACAGGTAACCAGTCTATCATAGGGCTGACATGTAGAGACAGACAGGTAACCAGTCTATCACATGGAGACATGTGGAGACAGACAGGTAACCAGTCTATCACAGGGAGACATGTAGAGACAGACAGGTAACCAGTCTATCACAGGGAGACATGTAGAGACCGACAGGTAACCAGTCTATCACAGGGGGACATGTAGAGACAGACAGGTAACCAGTCTATCACAGGGCTGACATGTAGAGACAGACAGGTAACCAGTCTATCATAGGGCTGACATGTAGAGACAGACAGGTGACCAGTCTATCACAGGGCTGACATGTAGAGACAGACAGGTAACCAGTCTATCACAGGGAGACATGTAGAGACAGACAGGTAACCAGTCTATCACAGGGAGACATGTAGAGACAGACAGGTAACCAGTCTATCACAGGGCTGACATGTAGAGACAGACAGGCAACCAGTCTATCACAGGGCTGACATGTAGAGACAGACAGGTAACCAGTCTATCACAGGGCCGACATGTAGAGAAAGACAGGTAACCAGTCTATCACAGGGAGACATGTAGAGACAGACAGGTAACCAGTCTATCACAGGGAGACATGTAGAGACAGACAGGTAACCACTCTATCATGGGGCCGACATGTAGAGACAGACAGGTAACCAGTCTATCACAGGGAGACATGTAGAGACAGACAGGTAACCAGTCTATCACAGGGGGACATGTAGAGACAGACAGGTAACCAGTCTATCACAGGGAGACATGTAGAGACAGACAGGTAACCAGTCTATCACAGGGAGACATGTAGAGACAGACAGGTAACCAGTCTATCACAGGGGGACATGTAGAGACAGACAGGTAACCAGTCTATCACAGGGAGACATGTAGAGACAGACAGGTAACCAGTCTATCACAGGGAGACATGTAGAGACAGACAGGTAACCAGTCTATCACAGGGAGACATGTAGAGACAGACAGGTGACCAGTCTATCACAGGGAGACATGTAGAGACAGACAGGTAACCAGTCTATCACAGGGAGACATGTAGAGACAGACAGGTAACCAGTCTATCACAGGGCTGACATGTAGAGACAGACAGGTAACCAGTCTATCACAGGGAGACATGTAGAGACAGACAGGTAACCAGTCTATCACAGGGCTGACATGTAGAGACAGACAGGTAACCAGTCTATCACAGGGGGACATGTAGAGACAGACAGGTAACCAGTCTATCACAGGGAGACATGTAGAGACAGACAGGTAACCAGTCTATCACAGGGAGACATGTAGAGACAGACAGGTAACCAGTCTATCACAGGGAGACATGTAAAGACAGACAGGTAACCAGTCTATCACAGGGAGACATGTAGAGACAGACAGGTGACCAGTCTATCACAGGGAGACATGTAGAGACAGACAGGTAACCAGTCTATCACAGGGAGACATGTAGAGACAGACAGGTAACCAGTCTATCACAGGGAGACATGTACAGACAGACAGGTAACCAGTCTATCACAGGGCTGACATGTAGAGACAGACAGGTAACCAGTCTATCACAGGGCTGACATGTAGAGACAGACAGGTAACCAGTCTATCATAGGGCTGACATGTAGAGACAGACAGGTAACCAGTCTATCACATGGAGACATGTGGAGACAGACAGGTAACCAGTCTATCACAGGGAGACATGTAGAGACAGACAGGTAACCAGTCTATCACAGAGAGACATGTAGAGACCGACAGGTAACCAGTATATCACAGGGGGACATGTAGAGACAGACAGGTAACCAGTCTATCACAGGGCTGACATGTAGAGACAGACAGGTAACCAGTCTATCATAGGGCTGACATGTAGAGACAGACAGGTGACCAGTCTATCACAGGGCTGACATGTAGAGACAGACAGGTAACCAGTCTATCACAGGGAGACATGTAGAGACAGACAGGTAACCAGTCTATCACAGGGAGACATGTAGAGACAGACAGGTAACCAGTCTATCACAGGGCTGACATGTAGAGACAGACAGGCAACCAGTCTATCACAGGGCTGACATGTAGAGACAGACAGGTAACCAGTCTATCACAGGGCCGACATGTAGAGAAAGACAGGTAACCAGTCTATCACAGGGAGACATGTAGAGACAGACAGGTAACCAGTCTATCACAGGGAGACATGTAGAGACAGACAGGTAACCAGTCTATCATGGGGCCGACATGTAGAGACAGACAGGTAACCAGTCTATCACAGGGAGACATGTAGAGACAGACAGGTAACCAGTCTATCACAGGGGGACATGTAGAGACAGACAGGTAACCAGTCTATCACAGGGAGACATGTAGAGACAGACAGGTAACCAGTCTATCACAGGGGGACATGTAGAGACAGACATGTAACCAGTCTATCACAGGGAGACATGTAGAGACAGACAGGTAACCAGTCTATCACAGGGAGACATGTAGAGACAGACAGGTGACCAGTCTATCACAGGGAGACATGTAGAGACAGACAGGTAACCAGTCTATCACAGGGAGACAATAAGAGACAGACAGGTAACCAGTCTATCACAGGGCTGACATGTAGAGACAGACAGGTAACCAGTCTATCACAGGGAGACATGTAGAGACAGACAGGTAACCAGTCTATCACAGGGAGACATGTAGAGACAGACAGGTAACCAGTCTATCATAGGGCTGACATGTAGAGACAGACAGGTGACCAGTCTATCACAGGGCTGACATGTAGAGACAGACAGGTAACCAGTCTATCACAGGGAGACATGTAGAGACAGACAGGTAACCAGTCTATCACAGGGAGACATGTAGAGACAGACAGGTAACCAGTCTATCACAGGGCTGACATGTAGAGACAGACAGGCAACCAGTCTATCACAGGGCTGACATGTAGAGACAGACAGGTAACCAGTCTATCACAGGGCCGACATGTAGAGAAAGACAGGTAACCAGTCTATCACAGGGAGACATGTAGAGACAGACAGGTAACCAGTCTATCACAGGGAGACATGTAGAGACAGACAGGTAACCAGTCTATCATGGGGCCGACATGTAGAGACAGACAGGTAACCAGTCTATCACAGGGAGACATGTAGAGACAGACAGGTAACCAGTCTATCACAGGGGGACATGTAGAGACAGACAGGTAACCAGTCTATCACAGGGAGACATGTAGAGACAGACAGGTAACCAGTCTATCACAGGGGGACATGTAGAGACAGACATGTAACCAGTCTATCACAGGGAGACATGTAGAGACAGACAGGTAACCAGTCTATCACAGGGAGACATGTAGAGACAGACAGGTGACCAGTCTATCACAGGGAGACATGTAGAGACAGACAGGTAACCAGTCTATCACAGGGAGACAATAAGAGACAGACAGGTAACCAGTCTATCACAGGGCTGACATGTAGAGACAGACAGGTAACCAGTCTATCACAGGGAGACATGTAGAGACAGACAGGTAACCAGTCTATCACAGGGAGACATGTACAGACAGACAGGTAACCAGTGTATCACAGGGCTGACATGTAGAGACAGACAGGTAACCAGTCTATCACAGGGCTGACATGTAGAGACAGACAGGTAACCAGTCTATCATAGGGCTGACATGTAGAGACAGACAGGTAACCAGTCTATCACATGGAGACATGTGGAGACAGACAGGTAACCAGTCTATCACAGGGAGACATGTAGAGACAGACAGGTAACCAGTCTATCACAGGGAGACATGTAGAGACCGACAGGTAACCAGTCTATCACAGGGGGACATGTAGAGACAGACAGGTAACCAGTCTATCACAGGGAGACATGTAGAGACAGACAGGTAACCAGTCTATCACAGGGAGACATGTAGAGACAGACAGGTAACCAGTCTATCACGGGGCCGACATGTAGAGACAGACAGGTAACCAGTCTATCACAGGGAGACATGTAGAGACAGACAGGTAACCAGTCTATCACAGGGGGACATGTAGAGACAGACAGTTAACCAGTCTATCACAGGGAGACATGTAGAGACAGACAGGTAACCAGTCTATCACATGGAGACATGTAGAGACAGACAGGTAACCAGTCTATCACAGGGGGACATGTAGAGACAGACAGGTAACCAGTCTATCACAGGGAGACATGTAGAGACAGACAGGTAACCAGTCTATCACAGGGAGACATGGAGAGACAGACAGGTAACCAGTCTATCACAGGGAGACATGTAAAGACAGACAGGTAACCAGTCTATCACAGGGAGACATGTAGAGACAGACAGGTGACCAGTCTATCACAGGGAGACATGTAGAGACAGACAGGTAACCAGTCTATCACAGGGGGACATGTAGAGACAGACAGGTAACCAGTCTATCACAGGGAGACATGTAGAGACAGACAGGTAACCAGTCTATCACAGGGAGACATGTAGAGACCGACAGGTAACCAGTCTTTCACAGGGGGACATGTAGAGACAGACAGGTAACCAGTCTATCACAGGGAGACATGTAGAGACAGACAGGTAACCAGTCTATCACAGGGAGACATGTAGAGACAGACAGGTAACCAGTCTATCACGGGGCCGACATTTAGAGACAGACAGGTAACCAGTCTATCACAGGGAGACATGTAGAGACAGACAGGTAACCAGTCTATCACAGGGCTGACATGTAGAGACAGACAGGTAACCAGTCTATCACAGGGAGACATGTAGAGACAGACAGGTAACCAGTCTATCACAGGGAGACATGTAGAGACAGACAGGTAACCAGTCTATCACAGGGCTGACATGTAGAGACAGACAGGCAACCAGTCTATCACAGGGCTGACATGTAGAGACAGACAGGTAACCAGTCTATCACAGGGCCGACATGTAGAGACAGACAGGTAACCAGTCTATCACAGGGAGACATGTAGAGACAGACAGGTAACCAGTCTATCACAGGGAGACATGTAGAGACAGACAGGTAACCAGTCTATCATGGGGCCGACATGTAGAGACAGATAGGTAACCAGTCTATCACAGGGAGACATGTAGAGACAGACAGGTAACCAGTCTATCACAGGGGGACATGTAGAGACAGACAGGTAACCAGTCTATCACAGGGAGACATGTAGAGACAGACAGGTAACCAGTCTATCACAGGGAGACATGTAGAGACAGACAGGTAACCAGTCTATCACAGGGGGACATGTAGAGACAGACAGGTAACCAGTCTATCACAGGGAGACATGTAGAGACAGACAGGTAACCAGTCTATCACAGGGCTGACATGTAGAGACAGACAGGCAACCAGTCTATCACAGGGCTGACATGTAGAGACAGACAGGTAACCAGTCTATCACAGGGCCGACATGTAGAGACAGACAGGTAACCAGTCTATCACAGGGAGACATGTAGAGACAGACAGGTAACCAGTCTATCACAGGGAGACATGTAGAGACAGACAGGTAACCAGTCTATCACAGGGCTGACATGTAGAGACAGACAGGCAACCAGTCTATCACAGGGCTGACATGTAGAGACAGACAGGTAACCAGTCTATCACAGGGCCGACATGTAGAGACAGACAGGTAACCAGTCTATCACAGGGAGACATGTAGAGACAGACAGGTAACCAGTCTATCACAGGGAGACATGTAGAGACAGACAGGTAACCAGTCTATCATGGGGCCGACATGTAGAGACAGATAGGTAACCAGTCTATCACAGGGAGACATGTAGAGACAGACAGGTAACCAGTCTATCACAGGGGGACATGTAGAGACAGACAGGTAACCAGTCTATCACAGGGAGACATGTAGAGACAGACAGGTAACCAGTCTATCACAGGGAGACATGTAGAGACAGACAGGTAACCAGTCTATCACAGGGGGACATGTAGAGACAGACAGGTAACCAGTCTATCACAGGGAGACATGTAGAGACAGACAGGTAACCAGTCTATCACAGGGAGACATGGAGAGACAGACAGGTAACCAGTCTATCACAGGGAGACATGTAAAGACAGACAGGTAACCAGTCTATCACAGGGAGACATGTAGAGACAGACAGGTGACCAGTCTATCACAGGGAGACATGTAGAGACAGACAGGTAACCAGTCTATCACAGGGGGACATGTAGAGACAGACAGGTAACCAGTCTATCACAGGGAGACATGTAGAGACAGACAGGTAACCAGTCTATCACAGGGAGACATGTAGAGACCGACAGGTAACCAGTCTTTCACAGGGGGACATGTAGAGACAGACAGGTAACCAGTCTATCACAGGGAGACATGTAGAGACAGACAGGTAACCAGTCTATCACAGGGAGACATGTAGAGACAGACAGGTAACCAGTCTATCACGGGGCCGACATTTAGAGACAGACAGGTAACCAGTCTATCACAGGGAGACATGTAGAGACAGACAGGTAACCAGTCTATCACAGGGCTGACATGTAGAGACAGACAGGTAACCAGTCTATCACAGGGAGACATGTAGAGACAGACAGGTAACCAGTCTATCACAGGGAGACATGTAGAGACAGACAGGTAACCAGTCTATCACAGGGCTGACATGTAGAGACAGACAGGCAACCAGTCTATCACAGGGCTGACATGTAGAGACAGACAGGTAACCAGTCTATCACAGGGCCGACATGTAGAGACAGACAGGTAACCAGTCTATCACAGGGAGACATGTAGAGACAGACAGGTAACCAGTCTATCACAGGGAGACATGTAGAGACAGACAGGTAACCAGTCTATCATGGGGCCGACATGTAGAGACAGATAGGTAACCAGTCTATCACAGGGAGACATGTAGAGACAGACAGGTAACCAGTCTATCACAGGGGGACATGTAGAGACAGACAGGTAACCAGTCTATCACAGGGAGACATGTAGAGACAGACAGGTAACCAGTCTATCACAGGGAGACATGTAGAGACAGACAGGTAACCAGTCTATCACAGGGGGACATGTAGAGACAGACAGGTAACCAGTCTATCACAGGGAGACATGTAGAGACAGACAGGTAACCAGTCTATCACAGGGCTGACATGTAGAGACAGACAGGCAACCAGTCTATCACAGGGCTGACATGTAGAGACAGACAGGTAACCAGTCTATCACAGGGCCGACATGTAGAGACAGACAGGTAACCAGTCTATCACAGGGAGACATGTAGAGACAGACAGGTAACCAGTCTATCACAGGGAGACATGTAGAGACAGACAGGTAACCAGTCTATCATGGGGCCGACATGTAGAGACAGATAGGTAACCAGTCTATCACAGGGAGACATGTAGAGACAGACAGGTAACCAGTCTATCACAGGGGGACATGTAGAGACAGACAGGTAACCAGTCTATCACAGGGAGACATGTAGAGACAGACAGGTAACCAGTCTATCACAGGGAGACATGTAGAGACAGACAGGTAACCAGTCTATCACAGGGGGGCATGTAGAGACAGACAGGTAACCAGTCTATCACAGGGAGACATGTAGAGACAGACAGGTAACCAGTCTATCACAGGGAGACATGTAGAGACAGACAGGTAACCAGTCTATCACAGGGAGACATGTAAAGACAGACAGGTAACCAGTCTATCACAGGGAGACATGTAGAGACAGACAGGTGACCAGTCTATCACAGGGAGACATGTAGAGACAGACAGGTAACCAGTCTATCACAGGGAGACATGTAGAGACAGACAGGTAACCAGTCTATCACAGGGCTGACATGTAGAGACAGACAGGTAACCAGTCTATCACAGGGAGACATGTAGAGACAGACAGGTAACCAGTCTATCACAGGGAGACATGTACAGACAGACAGGTAACCAGTCTATCACAGGGCTGACATGTAGAGACAGACAGGTAACCAGTCTATCACAGGGGGACATGTAGAGACAGACAGGTAACCAGTCTATCACAGGGAGACATGTAGAGACAGACAGGTAACCAGTCTATCACAGGGAGACATGTAGAGACAGACAGGTAACCAGTCTATCACAGGGAGACATGTAAAGACAGACAGGTAACCAGTCTATCACAGGGAGACATGTAGAGACAGACAGGTGACCAGTCTATCACAGGGAGACATGTAGAGACAGACAGGTAACCAGTCTATCACAGGGAGACATGTAGAGACGGACAGGTAACCAGTCTATCACAGGGAGACATGTACAGACAGACAGGTAACCAGTCTATCACAGGGCTGACATGTAGAGACAGACAGGTAACCTGTCTATCACAGGGCTGACATTTAGAGACAGACAGGTAACCAGTCTATCATAGGGCTGACATGTAGAGACAGACAGGTAACCAGTCTATCACATGGAGACATGTGGAGACAGACAGGTAACCAGTCTATCACAGGGAGACATGTAGAGACAGACAGGTAACCAGTCTATCACAGGGAGACATGTAGAGACCGACAGGTAACCAGTCTATCACAGGGGGACATGTAGAGACAGACAGGTAACCAGTCTATCACAGGGCTGACATGTAGAGACAGACAGGTAACCAGTCTATCATAGGGCTGACATGTAGAGACAGACAGGTGACCAGTCTATCACAGGGCTGACATGTAGAGACAGACAGGTAACCAGTCTATCACAGGGAGACATGTAGAGACAGACAGGTAACCAGTCTATCACAGGGCCGACATGTAGAGACAGACAGGTAACCAGTCTATCACAGGGAGACATGTAGAGACAGACAGGTAACCAGTCTATCACAGGGAGACATGTAGAGACAGACAGGTAACCAGTCTATCATGGGGCCGACATGTAGAGACAGACAGGTAACCAGTCTATCACAGGGAGACATGTAGAGACAGACAGGTAACCAGTCTATCACAGGGGGACATGTAGAGACAGACAGGTAACCAGTCTATCACAGGGAGACATGTAGAGACAGACAGGTAACCAGTCTATCACAGGGAGACATGTAGAGACAGACAGGTAACCAGTCTATCACAGGGGGACATGTAGAGACAGACAGGTAACCAGTCTATCACAGGGAGACATGTAGAGACAGACAGGTAACCAGTCTATCACAGGGAGACATGTAGAGACCGACAGGTAACCAGTCTATCACAGGGGGACATGTAGAGACAGACAGGTAACCAGTCTATCACAGGGCTGACATGTAGAGACAGACAGGTAACCAGTCTATCATAGGGCTGACATGTAGAGACAGACAGGTGACCAGTCTATCACAGGGCTGACATGTAGAGACAGACAGGTAACCAGTCTATCACAGGGAGACATGTAGAGACAGACAGGTAACCAGTCTATCACAGGGCCGACATGTAGAGACAGACAGGTAACCAGTCTATCACAGGGAGACATGTAGAGACAGACAGGTAACCAGTCTATCACAGGGAGACATGTAGAGACAGACAGGTAACCAGTCTATCATGGGGCCGACATGTAGAGACAGACAGGTAACCAGTCTATCACAGGGAGACATGTAGAGACAGACAGGTAACCAGTCTATCACAGGGGGACATGAAGAGACAGACAGGTAACCAGTCTATCACAGGGAGACATGTAGAGACAGACAGGTAACCAGTCTATCACAGGGAGACATGTAGAGACAGACAGGTAACCAGTCTATCACAGGGGGACATGTAGAGACAGACAGGTAACCAGTCTATCACAGGGAGACATGTAGAGACAGACAGGTAACCAGTCTATCACAGGGAGACATGTAGAGACAGACAGGTAACCAGTCTATCACAGGGAGACATGTAAAGACAGACAGGTAACCAGTCTATCACAGGGAGACATGTAGAGACAGACAGGTGACCAGTCTATCACAGGGAGACATGTAGAGACAGACAGGTAACCAGTCTATCACAGGGAGACATGTAGAGACAGACAGGTAACCAGTCTATCACAGGGCTGACATGTAGAGACAGACAGGTAACCAGTCTATCACAGGGAGACATGTAGAGACAGACAGGTAACCAGTCTATCACAGGGAGACATGTACAGACAGACAGGTAACCAGTCTATCACAGGGCTGACATGTAGAGACAGACAGGTAACCAGTCTATCACAGGGCTGACATGTAGAGACAGACAGGTAACCAGTCTATCACAGGGCCGACATGTAGAGACAGACAGGTAACCAGTCTATCACAGGGAGACATGTAGAGACAGACAGGTAACCAGTCTATCACAGGGAGACATGTAGAGACAGACAGGTAACCAGTCTATCATGGGGCCGAAATGTAGAGACAGACAGGTAACCAGTCTATCACAGGGAGACATGTAGAGACAGACAGGTAACCAGTCTATCACAGGGGGACATGTAGAGACAGACAGGTAACCAGTCTATCACAGGGAGACATGTAGAGACAGACAGGTAACCAGTCTATCACAGGGAGACATGTAGAGACAGACAGGTAACCAGTCTATCACAGGGGGACATGTAGAGACAGACAGGTAACCAGTCTATCACAGGGAGACATGTAGAGACAGACAGGTAACCAGTCTATCACAGGGAGACATGTAGAGACAGACAGGTAACCAGTCTATCACAGGGAGACATGTAAAGACAGACAGGTAACCAGTCTATCACAGGGCTGACATGTAGAGACAGACAGGTAACCAGTCTATCACAGGGGGACATGTAGAGACAGACAGGTAACCAGTCTATCACAGGGAGACATGTAGAGACAGACAGGTAACCAGTCTATCACAGGGAGACATGTAGAGACAGACAGGTAACCAGTCTATCACGGGGCCGACATGTAGAGACAGACAGGTAACCAGTCTATCACAGGGAGACATGTAGAGACAGACAGGCAACCAGTCTATCACAGGGCTGACATGTAGAGACAGACAGGTAACCAGTCTATCACAGGGCCGACATGTAGAGACAGACAGGTAACCAGTCTATCACAGGGAGACATGTAGAGACAGACAGGTAACCAGTCTATCACAGGGAGACATGTAGAGACAGACAGGTAACCAGTCTATCATGGGGCCGACATGTAGAGACAGACAGGTAACCAGTCTATCACAGGGAGACATGTAGAGACAGACAGGTAACCAGTCTATCACAGGGGGACATGTAGACACAGACAGGTAACCAGTCTATCACAGGGAGACATGTAGAGACAGACAGGTAACCAGTCTATCACAGGGAGACATGTAGAGACAGACAGGTAACCAGTCTATCACAGGGGGACATGTAGAGACAGACAGGTAACCAGTCTATCACAGGGAGACATGTAGAGACAGACAGGTAACCAGTCTATCACAGGGAGACATGTAGAGACAGACAGGTAACCAGTCTATCACAGGGAGACATGTAAAGACAGACAGGTAACCAGTCTATCACAGGGAGACATGTAGAGACAGACAGGTGACCAGTCTATCACAGGGAGACATGTAGAGACAGACAGGTAACCAGTCTATCACAGGGAGACATGTAGAGACAGACAGGTAACCAGTCTATCACAGGGCTGACATGTAGAGACAGACAGGTAACCAGTCTATCACAGGGAGACATGTAGAGACAGACAGGTAACCAGTCTATCACAGGGAGACATGTACAGACAGACAGGTAACCAGTCTATCACAGGGCATACATGTAGAGACAGACAGGTAACCAGTCTATCACAGGGCTGACATGTAGAGACAGACAGGTAACCAGTCTATCATAGGGCTGACATGTAGAGACAGACAGGTAACCAGTCTATCACATGGAGACATGTGGAGACAGACAGGTAACCAGTCTATCACAGGGAGACATGTAGAGACAGACAGGTAACCAGTCTATCACAGGGAGACATGTAGAGACCGACAGGTAACCAGTCTATCACAGGGGGACATGTAGAGACAGACAGGTAACCAGTCTATCACAGGGAGACATGTAGAGACAGACAGGTAACCAGTCTATCACAGGGAGACATGTAGAGACAGACAGGTAACCAGTCTATCACGGGGCCGACATGTAGAGACAGACAGGTAACCAGTCTATCACAGGGAGACATGTAGAGACAGACAGGTAACCAGTCTATCACAGGGGGACATGTAGAGACAGACAGTTAACCAGTCTATCACAGGGAGACATGTAGAGACAGACAGGTAACCAGTCTATCACATGGAGACATGTAGAGACAGACAGGTAACCAGTCTATCACAGGGGGACATGTAGAGACAGACAGGTAACCAGTCTATCACAGGGCTGACATGTAGAGACAGACAGGTAACCAGTCTATCACAGGGAGACATGTAGAGACAGACAGGTAACCAGTCTATCACAGGGAGACATGTAGAGACAGACAGGTAACCAGTCTATCACAGGGCTGACATGTAGAGACAGACAGGCAACCAGTCTATCACAGGGCTGACATGTAGAGACAGACAGGTAACCAGTCTATCACAGGGCCGACATGTAGAGACAGACAGGTAACCAGTCTATCACAGGGAGACATGTAGAGA
Organism: Eutrigla gurnardus; assembly: GCF_963514095.1. Classification (NCBI taxonomy): domain Eukaryota; kingdom Metazoa; phylum Chordata; class Actinopteri; order Perciformes; family Triglidae; genus Eutrigla; species Eutrigla gurnardus. The sequence goes on along the minus strand of NW_028155445.1, from coordinate 306,743 downwards.
CAGACAGGTAACCAGTCTATCACAGGGAGACATGTAGAGACAGACAGGTAACCAGTCTATCACAGGGGGACATGTAGAGACAGACAGGTAACCAGTCTATCACAGGGAGACATGTAGAGACAGACAGGTAACCAGTCTATCACAGGGGGACATGTAGAGACAGACAGGTAACCAGTCTATCACAGGGAGACATGTAGAGACAGACAGGTAACCAGTCTATCACAGGGAGACATGTAGAGACAGACAGGTAACCAGTCTATCACAGGGGGACATGTAGAGACAGACAGGTAACCAGTCTATCACAGGGAGACATGTAGAGACAGACAGGTAACCAGTCTATCACAGGGAGACATGTAGAGACAGACAGGTAACCAGTCTATCACAGGGAGACATGTAAAGACAGACAGGTAACCAGTCTATCACAGGGAGACATGTAGAGACAGACAGGTGACCAGTCTATCACAGGGAGACATGTAGAGACAGACAGGTAACCAGTCTATCACAGGGAGACATGTAGAGACAGACAGGTAACCAGTCTATCACAGGGCTGACATGTAGAGACAGACAGGTAACCAGTCTATCACAGGGAGACATGTAGAGACAGACAGGTAACCAGTCTATCACAGGGAGACATGTACAGACAGACAGGTAACCAGTCTATCACAGGGCTGACATGTAGAGACAGACAGGTAACCAGTCTATCACAGGGGGACATGTAGAGACAGACAGGTAACCAGTCTATCACAGGGAGACATGTAGAGACAGACAGGTAACCAGTCTATCACAGGGAGACATGTAGAGACAGACAGGTAACCAGTCTATCACAGGGAGACATGTAAAGACAGACGGGTAACCAGTCTATCACAGGGAGACATGTAGAGACAGACAGGTGACCAGTCTATCACAGGGAGACATGTAGAGACAGACAGGTAACCAGTCTATCACAGGGAGACATGTAGAGACAGACAGGTAACCAGTCTATCACAGGGAGACATGTACAGACAGACAGGTAACCAGTCTATCACAGGGCTGACATGTAGAGACAGACAGGTAACCTGTCTATCACAGGGCTGACATGTAGAGACAGACAGGTAACCAGTCTATCATAGGGCTGACATGTAGAGACAGACAGGTAACCAGTCTATCACATGGAGACATGTGGAGACAGACAGGTAACCAGTCTATCACAGGGAGACATGTAGAGACAGACAGGTAACCAGTCTATCACAGGGAGACATGTAGAGACCGACAGGTAACCAGTCTATCACAGGGGGACATGTAGAGACAGACAGGTAACCAGTCTATCACAGGGCTGACATGTAGAGACAGACAGGTAACCAGTCTATCATAGGGCTGACATGTAGAGACAGACAGGTGACCAGTCTATCACAGGGCTGACATGTAGAGACAGACAGGTAACCAGTCTATCACAGGGAGACATGTAGAGACAGACAGGTAACCAGTCTATCACAGGGAGACATGTAGAGACAAACAGGTAACCAGTCTATCACAGGGCTGACATGTAGAGACAGACAGGCAACCAGTCTATCACAGGGCTGACATGTAGAGACAGACAGGTAACCAGTCTATCACAGGGCCGACATGTAGAGACAGACAGGTAACCAGTCTATCACAGGGAGACATGTAGAGACAGACAGGTAACCAGTCTATCACAGGGAGACATGTAGAGACAGACAGGTAACCAGTCTATCATGGGGCCGACATGTAGAGACAGACAGGTAACCAGTCTATCACAGGGAGACATGTAGAGACAGACAGGTAACCAGTCTATCACAGGGGGACATGTAGACACAGACAGGTAACCAGTCTATCACAGGGAGACATGTAGAGACAGACAGGTAACCAGTCTATCACAGGGAGACATGTAGAGACAGACAGGTAACCAGTCTATCACAGGGGGACATGTAGAGACAGACAGGTAACCAGTCTATCACAGGGAGACATGTAGAGACAGACAGGTAACCAGTCTATCACAGGGAGACATGTAGAGACAGACAGGTAACCAGTCTATCACAGGGAGACATGTAAAGACAGACAGGTAACCAGTCTATCACAGGGAGACATGTAGAGACAGACAGGTGACCAGTCTATCACAGGGAGACATGTAGAGACAGACAGGTAACCAGTCTATCACAGGGAGACATGTAGAGACAGACAGGTAACCAGTCTATCACAGGGAGACATGTAGAGACAGACAGGTAACCAGTCTATCACAGGGAGACATGTAAAGACAGACAGGTAACCAGTCTATCACAGGGAGACATGTAGAGACAGACAGGTGACCAGTCTATCACAGGGAGACATGTAGAGACAGACAGGTAACCAGTCTATCACAGGGAGACATGTAGAGACAGACAGGTAACCAGTCTATCACAGGGCTGACATGTAGAGACAGACAGGTAACCAGTCTATCACAGGGAGACATGTAGAGACAGACAGGTAACCAGTCTATCACAGGGAGACATGTACAGACAGACAGGTAACCGGTCTATCACAGGGCTGACATGTAGAGACAGACAGGTAACCAGTCTATCACAGGGCTGACATGTAGAGACAGACAGGTAACCAGTCTATCACAGGGCCGACATGTAGAGACAGACAGGTAACCAGTCTATCACAGGGAGACATGTAGAGACAGACAGGTAACCAGTCTATCACAGGGAGACATGTAGAGACAGACAGGTAACCAGTCTATCATGGGGCCGAAATGTAGAGACAGACAGGTAACCAGTCTATCACAGGGAGACATGTAGAGACAGACAGGTAACCAGTCTATCACAGGGGGACATGTAGAGACAGACAGGTAACCAGTCTATCACAGGGAGACATGTAGAGACAGACAGGTAACCAGTCTATCACAGGGAGACATGTAGAGACAGACAGGTAACCAGTCTATCACAGGGGGACATGTAGAGACAGACAGGTAACCAGTCTATCACAGGGAGACATGTAGAGACAGACAGGTAACCAGTCTATCACAGGGAGACATGTAGAGACAGACAGGTAACCAGTCTATCATGGGGCCGACATGTAGAGACAGACAGGTAACCAGTCTATCACAGGGAGACATGTAGAGACAGACAGGTGACCAGTCTATCACAGGGAGACATGTAGAGACAGACAGGTAACCAGTCTATCACAGGGAGACATGTAGAGACAGACAGGTAACCAGTCTATCACAGGGCTGACATGTAGAGACAGACAGGTAACCAGTCTATCACAGGGAGACATGTAGAGACAGACAGGTAACCAGTCTATCACAGGGAGACATGTACAGACAGACAGGTAACCAGTCTATCACAGGGCTGACATGTAGAGACAGACAGGTAACCAGTCTATCACAGGGCTGACATGTAGAGACAGACAGGTAACCAGTCTATCATAGGGCTGACATGTAGAGACAGACAGGTAACCAGTCTATCACACGGAGACATGTGGAGACAGACAGGTAACCAGTCTATCACAGGGAGACATGTAGAGACAGACAGGTAACCAGTCTATCACAGGGAGACATGTAGAGACCGACAGGTAACCAGTCTATCACAGGGGGACATGTAGAGACAGACAGGTAACCAGTCTATCACAGGGAGACATGTAGAGACAGACAGGTAACCAGTCTATCACAGGGAGACATGTAGAGACAGACAGGTAACCAGTCTATCACGGGGCCGACATGTAGAGACAGACAGGTAACCAGTCTATCACAGGGAGACATGTAGAGACAGACAGGCAACCAGTCTATCACAGGGCTGACATGTAGAGACAGACAGGTAACCAGTCTATCACAGGGCCGACATGTAGAGACAGACAGGTAACCAGTCTATCACAGGGAGACATGTAGAGACAGACAGGTAACCAGTCTATCACAGGGAGACATGTAGAGACAGACAGGTAACCAGTCTATCATGGGGCCGACATGTAGAGACAGACAGGTAACCAGTCTATCACAGGGAGACATGTAGAGACAGACAGGTAACCAGTCTATCACAGGGGGACATGTAGACACAGACAGGTAACCAGTCTATCACAGGGAGACATGTAGAGACAGACAGGTAACCAGTCTATCACAGGGAGACATGTAGAGACAGACAGGTAACCAGTCTATCACAGGGGGACATGTAGAGACAGACAGGTAACCAGTCTATCACAGGGAGACATGTAGAGACAGACAGGTAACCAGTCTATCACAGGGAGACATGTAGAGACAGACAGGTAACCAGTCTATCACAGGGAGACATGTAAAGACAGACAGGTAACCAGTCTATCACAGGGAGACATGTACAGACAGACAGGTAACCGGTCTATCACAGGGCTGACATGTAGAGACAGACAGGTAACCAGTCTATCACAGGGCTGACATGTAGAGACAGACAGGTAACCAGTCTATCACAGGGCCGACATGTAGAGACAGACAGGTAACCAGTCTATCACAGGGAGACATGTAGAGACAGACAGGTAACCAGTCTATCACAGGGAGACATGTAGAGACAGACAGGTAACCAGTCTATCATGGGGCCGAAATGTAGAGACAGACAGGTAACCAGTCTATCACAGGGAGACATGTAGAGACAGACAGGTAACCAGTCTATCACAGGGCTGACATGTAGAGACAGACAGGTAACCAGTCTATCACAGGGCCGACATGTAGAGACAGACAGGTAACCAGTCTATCACAGGGAGACATGTAGAGACAGACAGGTAACCAGTCTATCACAGGGGGACATGTAGAGACAGACAGGTAACCAGTCTATCACAGGGAGACATGTAGAGACAGACAGGTAACCAGTCTATCACAGGGGGACATGTAGAGACAGACAGGTAACCAGTCTATCACAGGGAGACATGTAGAGACAGACAGGTAACCAGTCTATCACAGGGAGACATGTAGAGACAGACAGGTAACCAGTCTATCACAGGGGGACATGTAGAGACAGACAGGTAACCAGTCTATCACAGGGAGACATGTAGAGACAGACAGGTAACCAGTCTATCACAGGGAGACATGTAGAGACAGACAGGTAACCAGTCTATCACAGGGAGACATGTAAAGACAGACAGGTAACCAGTCTATCACAGGGAGACATGTAGAGACAGACAGGTGACCAGTCTATCACAGGGAGACATGTAGAGACAGACAGGTAACCAGTCTATCACAGGGAGACATGTAGAGACAGACAGGTAACCAGTCTATCACAGGGCTGACATGTAGAGACAGACAGGTAACCAGTCTATCACAGGGAGACATGTAGAGACAGACAGGTAACCAGTCTATCACAGGGAGACATGTACAGACAGACAGGTAACCAGTCTATCACAGGGCTGACATGTAGAGACAGACAGGTAACCAGTCTATCACAGGGGGACATGTAGAGACAGACAGGTAACCAGTCTATCACAGGGAGACATGTAGAGACAGACAGGTAACCAGTTAATCACAGGGAGACATGTAGAGACAGACAGGTAACCAGTCTATCACAGGGAGACATGTAAAGACAGACGGGTAACCAGTCTATCACAGGGAGACATGTAGAGACAGACAGGTGACCAGTCTATCACAGGGAGACATGTAGAGACAGACAGGTAACCAGTCTATCACAGGGAGACATGTAGAGACAGACAGGTAACCAGTCTATCACAGGGAGACATGTACAGACAGACAGGTAACCAGTCTATCACAGGGCTGACATGTAGAGACAGACAGGTAACCTGTCTATCACAGGGCTGACATGTAGAGACAGACAGGTAACCAGTCTATCATAGGGCTGACATGTAGAGACAGACAGGTAACCAGTCTATCACATGGAGACATGTGGAGACAGACAGGTAACCAGTCTATCACAGGGAGACATGTAGAGACAGACAGGTAACCAGTCTATCACAGGGAGACATGTAGAGACCGACAGGTAACCAGTCTATCACAGGGGGACATGTAGAGACAGACAGGTAACCAGTCTATCACAGGGCCGACATGTAGAGACAGACAGGTAACCAGTCTATCACAGGGAGACATGTAGAGACAGACAGGTAACCAGTCTATCACAGGGAGACATGTAGAGACAGACAGGTAACCAGTCTATCATGGGGCCGAAATGTAGAGACAGACAGGTAACCAGTCTATCACAGGGAGACATGTAGAGACAGACAGGTAACCAGTCTATCACAGGGGGACATGTAGAGACAGACAGGTAACCAGTCTATCACAGGGAGACATGTAGAGACAGACAGGTAACCAGTCTATCACAGGGAGACATGTAGAGACAGACAGGTAACCAGTCTATCACAGGGGGACATGTAGAGACAGACAGGTAACCAGTCTATCACAGGGAGACATGTAGAGACAGACAGGTAACCAGTCTATCACAGGGAGACATGTAGAGACAGACAGGTAACCAGTCTATCACAGGGAGACATGTAAAGACAGACAGGTAACCAGTCTATCACAGGGCTGACATGTAGAGACAGACAGGTAACCAGTCTATCACAGGGGGACATGTAGAGACAGACAGGTAACCAGTCTATCACAGGGAGACATGTAGAGACAGACAGGTAACCAGTCTATCACAGGGAGACATGTAGAGACAGACAGGTAACCAGTCTATCACGGGGCCGACATGTAGAGACAGACAGGTAACCAGTCTATCACAGGGAGACATGTAGAGACAGACAGGCAACCAGTCTATCACAGGGCTGACATGTAGAGACAGACAGGTAACCAGTCTATCACAGGGCCGACATGTAGAGACAGACAGGTAACCAGTCTATCACAGGGAGACATGTAGAGACAGACAGGTAACCAGTCTATCACAGGGAGACATGTAGAGACAGACAGGTAACCAGTCTATCATGGGGCCGACATGTAGAGACAGACAGGTAACCAGTCTATCACAGGGAGACATGTAGAGACAGACAGGTAACCAGTCTATCACAGGGGGACATGTAGACACAGACAGGTAACCAGTCTATCACAGGGAGACATGTAGAGACAGACAGGTAACCAGTCTATCACAGGGAGACATGTAGAGACAGACAGGTAACCAGTCTATCACAGGGGGACATGTAGAGACAGACAGGTAACCAGTCTATCACAGGGAGACATGTAGAGACAGACAGGTAACCAGTCTATCACAGGGAGACATGTAGAGACAGACAGGTAACCAGTCTATCACAGGGAGACATGTAAAGACAGACAGGTAACCAGTCTATCACAGGGAGACATGTAGAGACAGACAGGTGACCAGTCTATCACAGGGAGACATGTAGAGACAGACAGGTAACCAGTCTATCACAGGGAGACATGTAGAGACAGACAGGTAACCAGTCTATCACAGGGCTGACATGTAGAGACAGACAGGTAACCAGTCTATCACAGGGAGACATGTAGAGACAGACAGGTAACCAGTCTATCACAGGGAGACATGTACAGACAGACAGGTAACCAGTCTATCACAGGGCATACATGTAGAGACAGACAGGTAACCAGTCTATCACAGGGCTGACATGTAGAGACAGACAGGTAACCAGTCTATCATAGGGCTGACATGTAGAGACAGACAGGTAACCAGTCTATCACATGGAGACATGTGGAGACAGACAGGTAACCAGTCTATCACAGGGAGACATGTAGAGACAGACAGGTAACCAGTCTATCACAGGGAGACATGTAGAGACCGACAGGTAACCAGTCTATCACAGGGGGACATGTAGAGACAGACAGGTAACCAGTCTATCACAGGGAGACATGTAGAGACAGACAGGTAACCAGTCTATCACAGGGAGACATGTAGAGACAGACAGGTAACCAGTCTATCACGGGGCCGACATGTAGAGACAGACAGGTAACCAGTCTATCACAGGGAGACATGTAGAGACAGACAGGTAACCAGTCTATCACAGGGGGACATGTAGAGACAGACAGTTAACCAGTCTATCACAGGGAGACATGTAGAGACAGACAGGTAACCAGTCTATCACATGGAGACATGTAGAGACAGACAGGTAACCAGTCTATCACAGGGGGACATGTAGAGACAGACAGGTAACCAGTCTATCACAGGGCTGACATGTAGAGACAGACAGGTAACCAGTCTATCACAGGGAGACATGTAGAGACAGACAGGTAACCAGTCTATCACAGGGAGACATGTAGAGACAGACAGGTAACCAGTCTATCACAGGGCTGACATGTAGAGACAGACAGGCAACCAGTCTATCACAGGGCTGACATGTAGAGACAGACAGGTAACCAGTCTATCACAGGGCCGACATGTAGAGACAGACAGGTAACCAGTCTATCACAGGGAGACATGTAGAGACAGACAGGTAACCAGTCTATCACAGGGAGACATGTAGAGACAGACAGGTAACCAGTCTATCACAGGGGGACATGTAGAGACAGACAGGTAACCAGTCTATCACAGGGAGACATGTAGAGACAGACAGGTAACCAGTCTATCACAGGGGGACATGTAGAGACAGACAGGTAACCAGTCTATCACAGGGAGACATGTAGAGACAGACAGGTAACCAGTCTATCACAGGGAGACATGTAGAGACAGACAGGTAACCAGTCTATCACAGGGGGACATGTAGAGACAGACAGGTAACCAGTCTATCACAGGGAGACATGTAGAGACAGACAGGTAAACAGTCTATCACAGGGAGACATGTAGAGACAGACAGGTAACCAGTCTATCACAGGGAGACATGTAAAGACAGACAGGTAACCAGTCTATCACAGGGAGACATGTAGAGACAGACAGGTGACCAGTCTATCACAGGGAGACATGTAGAGACAGACAGGTAACCAGTCTATCACAGGGAGACATGTAGAGACAGACAGGTAACCAGTCTATCACAGGGCTGACATGTAGAGACAGACAGGTAACCAGTCTATCACAGGGAGACATGTAGAGACAGACAGGTAACCAGTCTATCACAGGGAGACATGTACAGACAGACAGGTAACCAGTCTATCACAGGGCTGACATGTAGAGACAGACAGGTAACCAGTCTATCACAGGGGGACATGTAGAGACAGACAGGTAACCAGTCTATCACAGGGAGACATGTAGAGACAGACAGGTAACCAGTCTATCACAGGGAGACATGTAGAGACAGACAGGTAACCAGTCTATCACAGGGCCGACATGTAGAGACAGACAGGTAACCAGTCTATCACAGGGAGACATGTAGAGACAGACAGGTAACCAGTCTATCACAGGGAGACATGTAGAGACAGACAGGTAACCAGTCTATCATGGGGCCGAAATGTAGAGACAGACAGGTAACCAGTCTATCACAGGGAGACATGTAGAGACAGACAGGTAACCAGTCTATCACAGGGGGACATGTAGAGACAGACAGGTAACCAGTCTATCACAGGGAGACATGTAGAGACAGACAGGTAACCAGTCTATCACAGGGAGACATGTAGAGACAGACAGGTAACCAGTCTATCACAGGGGGACATGTAGAGACAGACAGGTAACCAGTCTATCACAGGGAGACATGTAGAGACAGACAGGTAACCAGTCTATCACAGGGAGACATGTAGAGACAGACAGGTAACCAGTCTATCATGGGGCCGACATGTAGAGACAGACAGGTAACCAGTCTATCACAGGGAGACATGTAGAGACAGACAGGTGACCAGTCTATCACAGGGAGACATGTAGAGACAGACAGGTAACCAGTCTATCACAGGGAGACATGTAGAGACAGACAGGTAACCAGTCTATCACAGGGCTGACATGTAGAGACAGACAGGTAACCAGTCTATCACAGGGAGACATGTAGAGACAGACAGGTAACCAGTCTATCACAGGGAGACATGTACAGACAGACAGGTAACCAGTCTATCACAGGGCTGACATGTAGAGACAGACAGGTAACCAGTCTATCACAGGGCTGACATGTAGAGACAGACAGGTAACCAGTCTATCATAGGGCTGACATGTAGAGACAGACAGGTAACCAGTCTATCACACGGAGACATGTGGAGACAGACAGGTAACCAGTCTATCACAGGGAGACATGTAGAGACAGACAGGTAACCAGTCTATCACAGGGAGACATGTAGAGACCGACAGGTAACCAGTCTATCACAGGGGGACATGTAGAGACAGACAGGTAACCAGTCTATCACAGGGAGACATGTAGAGACAGACAGGTAACCAGTCTATCACAGGGAGACATGTAGAGACAGACAGGTAACCAGTCTATCACGGGGCCGACATGTAGAGACAGACAGGTAACCAGTCTATCACAGGGAGACATGTAGAGACAGACAGGCAACCAGTCTATCACAGGGCTGACATGTAGAGACAGACAGGTAACCAGTCTATCACAGGGCCGACATGTAGAGACAGACAGGTAACCAGTCTATCACAGGGAGACATGTAGAGACAGACAGGTAACCAGTCTATCACAGGGAGACATGTAGAGACAGACAGGTAACCAGTCTATCATGGGGCCGACATGTAGAGACAGACAGGTAACCAGTCTATCACAGGGAGACATGTAGAGACAGACAGGTAACCAGTCTATCACAGGGGGACATGTAGACACAGACAGGTAACCAGTCTATCACAGGGAGACATGTAGAGACAGACAGGTAACCAGTCTATCACAGGGAGACATGTAGAGACAGACAGGTAACCAGTCTATCACAGGGGGACATGTAGAGACAGACAGGTAACCAGTCTATCACAGGGAGACATGTAGAGACAGACAGGTAACCAGTCTATCACAGGGAGACATGTAGAGACAGACAGGTAACCAGTCTATCACAGGGAGACATGTAAAGACAGACAGGTAACCAGTCTATCACAGGGAGACATGTACAGACAGACAGGTAACCGGTCTATCACAGGGCTGACATGTAGAGACAGACAGGTAACCAGTCTATCACAGGGCTGACATGTAGAGACAGACAGGTAACCAGTCTATCACAGGGCCGACATGTAGAGACAGACAGGTAACCAGTCTATCACAGGGAGACATGTAGAGACAGACAGGTAACCAGTCTATCACAGGGAGACATGTAGAGACAGACAGGTAACCAGTCTATCATGGGGCCGAAATGTAGAGACAGACAGGTAACCAGTCTATCACAGGGAGACATGTAGAGACAGACAGGTAACCAGTCTATCACAGGGCTGACATGTAGAGACAGACAGGTAACCAGTCTATCACAGGGCCGACATGTAGAGACAGACAGGTAACCAGTCTATCACAGGGAGACATGTAGAGACAGACAGGTAACCAGTCTATCACAGGGGGACATGTAGAGACAGACAGGTAACCAGTCTATCACAGGGAGACATGTAGAGACAGACAGGTAACCAGTCTATCACAGGGGGACATGTAGAGACAGACAGGTAACCAGTCTATCACAGGGAGACATGTAGAGACAGACAGGTAACCAGTCTATCACAGGGAGACATGTAGAGACAGACAGGTAACCAGTCTATCACAGGGGGACATGTAGAGACAGACAGGTAACCAGTCTATCACAGGGAGACATGTAGAGACAGACAGGTAACCAGTCTATCACAGGGAGACATGTAGAGACAGACAGGTAACCAGTCTATCACAGGGAGACATGTAAAGACAGACAGGTAACCAGTCTATCACAGGGAGACATGTAGAGACAGACAGGTGACCAGTCTATCACAGGGAGACATGTAGAGACAGACAGGTAACCAGTCTATCACAGGGAGACATGTAGAGACAGACAGGTAACCAGTCTATCACAGGGCTGACATGTAGAGACAGACAGGTAACCAGTCTATCACAGGGAGACATGTAGAGACAGACAGGTAACCAGTCTATCACAGGGAGACATGTACAGACAGAAAGGTAACCAGTCTATCACAGGGCTGACATGTAGAGACAGACAGGTAACCAGTCTATCACAGGGGGACATGTAGAGACAGACAGGTAACCAGTCTATCACAGGGAGACATGTAGAGACAGACAGGTAACCAGTCTATCACAGGGAGACATGTAGAGACAGACAGGTAACCAGTCTATCACAGGGAGACATGTAAAGACAGACGGGTAACCAGTCTATCACAGGGAGACATGTAGAGACAGACAGGTGACCAGTCTATCACAGGGAGACATGTAGAGACAGACAGGTAACCAGTCTATCACAGGGAGACATGTAGAGACAGACAGGTAACCAGTCTATCACAGGGAGACATGTACAGACAGACAGGTAACCAGTCTATCACAGGGCTGACATGTAGAGACAGACAGGTAACCTGTCTATCACAGGGCTGACATGTAGAGACAGACAGGTAACCAGTCTATCATAGGGCTGACATGTAGAGACAGACAGGTAACCAGTCTATCACATGGAGACATGTGGAGACAGACAGGTAACCAGTCTATCACAGGGAGACATGTAGAGACAGACAGGTAACCAGTCTATCACAGGGAGACATGTAGAGACCGACAGGTAACCAGTCTATCACAGGGGGACATGTAGAGACAGACAGGTAACCAGTCTATCACAGGGCCGACATGTAGAGACAGACAGGTAACCAGTCTATCACAGGGAGACATGTAGAGACAGACAGGTAACCAGTCTATCACAGGGAGACATGTAGAGACAGACAGGTAACCAGTCTATCATGGGGCCGAAATGTAGAGACAGACAGGTAACCAGTCTATCACAGGGAGACATGTAGAGACAGACAGGTAACCAGTCTATCACAGGGGGACATGTAGAGACAGACAGGTAACCAGTCTATCACAGGGAGACATGTAGAGACAGACAGGTAACCAGTCTATCACAGGGAGACATGTAGAGACAGACAGGTAACCAGTCTATCACAGGGGGACATGTAGAGACAGACAGGTAACCAGTCTATCACAGGGAGACATGTAGAGACAGACAGGTAACCAGTCTATCACAGGGAGACATGTAGAGACAGACAGGTAACCAGTCTATCACAGGGAGACATGTAAAGACAGACAGGTAACCAGTCTATCACAGGGCTGACATGTAGAGACAGACAGGTAACCAGTCTATCACAGGGGGACATGTAGAGACAGACAGGTAACCAGTCTATCACAGGGAGACATGTAGAGACAGACAGGTAACCAGTCTATCACAGGGAGACATGTAGAGACAGACAGGTAACCAGTCTATCACGGGGCCGACATGTAGAGACAGACAGGTAACCAGTCTATCACAGGGAGACATGTAGAGACAGACAGGCAACCAGTCTATCACAGGGCTGACATGTAGAGACAGACAGGTAACCAGTCTATCACAGGGCCGACATGTAGAGACAGACAGGTAACCAGTCTATCACAGGGAGACATGTAGAGACAGACAGGTAACCAGTCTATCACAGGGAGACATGTAGAGACAGACAGGTAACCAGTCTATCATGGGGCCGACATGTAGAGACAGACAGGTAACCAGTCTATCACAGGGAGACATGTAGAGACAGACAGGTAACCAGTCTATCACAGGGGGACATGTAGACACAGACAGGTAACCAGTCTATCACAGGGAGACATGTAGAGACAGACAGGTAACCAGTCTATCACAGGGAGACATGTAGAGACAGACAGGTAACCAGTCTATCACAGGGGGACATGTAGAGACAGACAGGTAACCAGTCTATCACAGGGAGACATGTAGAGACAGACAGGTAACCAGTCTATCACAGGGAGACATGTAGAGACAGACAGGTAACCAGTCTATCACAGGGAGACATGTAAAGACAGACAGGTAACCAGTCTATCACAGGGAGACATGTAGAGACAGACAGGTGACCAGTCTATCACAGGGAGACATGTAGAGACAGACAGGTAACCAGTCTATCACAGGGAGACATGTAGAGACAGACAGGTAACCAGTCTATCACAGGGCTGACATGTAGAGACAGACAGGTAACCAGTCTATCACAGGGAGACATGTAGAGACAGACAGGTAACCAGTCTATCACAGGGAGACATGTACAGACAGACAGGTAACCAGTCTATCACAGGGCATACATGTAGAGACAGACAGGTAACCAGTCTATCACAGGGCTGACATGTAGAGACAGACAGGTAACCAGTCTATCATAGGGCTGACATGTAGAGACAGACAGGTAACCAGTCTATCACATGGAGACATGTGGAGACAGACAGGTAACCAGTCTATCACAGGGAGACATGTAGAGACAGACAGGTAACCAGTCTATCACAGGGAGACATGTAGAGACCGACAGGTAACCAGTCTATCACAGGGGGACATGTAGAGACAGACAGGTAACCAGTCTATCACAGGGAGACATGTAGAGACAGACAGGTAACCAGTCTATCACAGGGAGACATGTAGAGACAGACAGGTAACCAGTCTATCACGGGGCCGACATGTAGAGACAGACAGGTAACCAGTCTATCACAGGGAGACATGTAGAGACAGACAGGTAACCAGTCTATCACAGGGGGACATGTAGAGACAGACAGTTAACCAGTCTATCACAGGGAGACATGTAGAGACAGACAGGTAACCAGTCTATCACATGGAGACATGTAGAGACAGACAGGTAACCAGTCTATCACAGGGGGACATGTAGAGACAGACAGGTAACCAGTCTATCACAGGGCTGACATGTAGAGACAGACAGGTAACCAGTCTATCACAGGGAGACATGTAGAGACAGACAGGTAACCAGTCTATCACAGGGAGACATGTAGAGACAGACAGGTAACCAGTCTATCACAGGGCTGACATGTAGAGACAGACAGGCAACCAGTCTATCACAGGGCTGACATGTAGAGACAGACAGGTAACCAGTCTATCACAGGGCCGACATGTAGAGACAGACAGGTAACCAGTCTATCACAGGGAAACATGTAGAGACAGACAGGTAACCAGTCTATCACAGGGAGACATGTAGAGACAGACAGGTAACCAGTCTATCACAGGGGGACATGTAGAGACAGACAGGTAACCAGTCTATCACAGGGAGACATGTAGAGACAGACAGGTAACCAGTCTATCACAGGGGGACATGTAGAGACAGACAGGTAACCAGTCTATCACAGGGAGACATGTAGAGACAGACAGGTAACCAGTCTATCACAGGGAGACATGTAGAGACAGACAGGTAACCAGTCTATCACAGGGGGACATGTAGAGACAGACAGGTAACCAGTCTATCACAGGGAGACATGTAGAGACAGACAGGTAACCAGTCTATCACAGGGAGACATGTAGAGACAGACAGGTAACCAGTCTATCACAGGGAGACATGTAAAGACAGACAGGTAACCAGTCTATCACAGGGAGACATGTAGAGACAGACAGGTGACCAGTCTATCACAGGGAGACATGTAGAGACAGACAGGTAACCAGTCTATCACAGGGAGACATGTAGAGACAGACAGGTAACCAGTCTATCACAGGGCTGACATGTAGAGACAGACAGGTAACCAGTCTATCACAGGGAGACATGTAGAGACAGACAGGTAACCAGTCTATCACAGGGAGACATGTACAGACAGACAGGTAACCAGTCTATCACAGGGCTGACATGTAGAGACAGACAGGTAACCAGTCTATCACAGGGGGACATGTAGAGACAGACAGGTAACCAGTCTATCACAGGGAGACATGTAGAGACAGACAGGTAACCAGTCTATCACAGGGAGACATGTAGAGACAGACAGGTAACCAGTCTATCACAGGGAGACATGTAAAGACAGACGGGTAACCAGTCTATCACAGGGAGACATGTAGAGACAGACAGGTGACCAGTCTATCACAGGGAGACATGTAGAGACAGACAGGTAACCAGTCTATCACAGGGAGACATGTAGAGACAGACAGGTAACCAGTCTATCACAGGGAGACATGTACAGACAGACAGGTAACCAGTCTATCACAGGGCTGACATGTAGAGACAGACAGGTAACCTGTCTATCACAGGGCTGACATGTAGAGACAGACAGGTAACCAGTCTATCATAGGGCTGACATGTAGAGACAGACAGGTAACCAGTCTATCACATGGAGACATGTGGAGACAGACAGGTAACCAGTCTATCACAGGGAGACATGTAGAGACAGACAGGTAACCAGTCTATCACAGGGAGACATGTAGAGACCGACAGGTAACCAGTCTATCACAGGGGGACATGTAGAGACAGACAGGTAACCAGTCTATCATAGGGCTGACATGTAGAGACAGACAGGTGACCAGTCTATCACAGGGCTGACATGTAGAGACAGACAGGTAACCAGTCTATCACAGGGAGACATGTAGAGACAGACAGGTAACCAGTCTATCACAGGGAGACATGTAGAGACAGACAGGTAACCAGTCTATCACAGGGGGACATGTAGAGACAGACAGGTAACCAGTCTATCATAGGGCTGACATGTAGAGACAGACAGGTGACCAGTCTATCACAGGGCTGACATGTAGAGACAGACAGGTAACCAGTCTATCACAGGGAGACATGTAGAGACAGACAGGTAACCAGTCTATCACAGGGAGACATGTAGAGACAGACAGGTAACCAGTCTATCACAGGGGGACATGTAGAGACAGACAGGTAACCAGTCTATCACAGGGAGACATGTAGAGACAGACAGGTAACCAGTCTATCACAGGGAGACATGTAGAGACAGACAGGTAACCAGTCTATCACAGGGAGACATGTAAAGACAGACAGGTAACCAGTCTATCACAGGGAGACATGTAGAGACAGACAGGTGACCAGTCTATCACAGGGAGACATGTAGAGACAGACAGGTAACCAGTCTATCACAGGGAGACATGTAGAGACAGACAGGTAACCAGTCTATCACAGGGAGACATGTAGAGACAGACAGGTAACCAGTCTATCACAGGGAGACATGTAAAGACAGACAGGTAACCAGTCTATCACAGGGAGACATGTAGAGACAGACAGGTGACCAGTCTATCACAGGGAGACATGTAGAGACAGACAGGTAACCAGTCTATCACAGGGAGACATGTAGAGACAGACAGGTAACCAGTCTATCACAGGGCTGACATGTAGAGACAGACAGGTAACCAGTCTATCACAGGGAGACATGTAGAGACAGACAGGTAACCAGTCTATCACAGGGAGACA
Organism: Eutrigla gurnardus; assembly: GCF_963514095.1. Taxonomy (NCBI): domain Eukaryota; kingdom Metazoa; phylum Chordata; class Actinopteri; order Perciformes; family Triglidae; genus Eutrigla; species Eutrigla gurnardus. The sequence goes on along the minus strand of NW_028155445.1, from coordinate 289,608 downwards.
TGTACAGACAGACAGGTAACCGGTCTATCACAGGGCTGACATGTAGAGACAGACAGGTAACCAGTCTATCACAGGGCTGACATGTAGAGACAGACAGGTAACCAGTCTATCACAGGGCCGACATGTAGAGACAGACAGGTAACCAGTCTATCACAGGGAGACATGTAGAGACAGACAGGTAACCAGTCTATCACAGGGAGACATGTAGAGACAGACAGGTAACCAGTCTATCATGGGGCCGAAATGTAGAGACAGACAGGTAACCAGTCTATCACAGGGAGACATGTAGAGACAGACAGGTAACCAGTCTATCACAGGGGGACATGTAGAGACAGACAGGTAACCAGTCTATCACAGGGAGACATGTAGAGACAGACAGGTAACCAGTCTATCACAGGGAGACATGTAGAGACAGACAGGTAACCAGTCTATCACAGGGGGACATGTAGAGACAGACAGGTAACCAGTCTATCACAGGGAGACATGTAGAGACAGACAGGTAACCAGTCTATCACAGGGAGACATGTAGAGACAGACAGGTAACCAGTCTATCATGGGGCCGACATGTAGAGACAGACAGGTAACCAGTCTATCACAGGGAGACATGTAGAGACAGACAGGTGACCAGTCTATCACAGGGAGACATGTAGAGACAGACAGGTAACCAGTCTATCACAGGGAGACATGTAGAGACAGACAGGTAACCAGTCTATCACAGGGCTGACATGTAGAGACAGACAGGTAACCAGTCTATCACAGGGAGACATGTAGAGACAGACAGGTAACCAGTCTATCACAGGGAGACATGTACAGACAGACAGGTAACCAGTCTATCACAGGGCTGACATGTAGAGACAGACAGGTAACCAGTCTATCACAGGGCTGACATGTAGAGACAGACAGGTAACCAGTCTATCATAGGGCTGACATGTAGAGACAGACAGGTAACCAGTCTATCACACGGAGACATGTGGAGACAGACAGGTAACCAGTCTATCACAGGGAGACATGTAGAGACAGACAGGTAACCAGTCTATCACAGGGAGACATGTAGAGACCGACAGGTAACCAGTCTATCACAGGGGGACATGTAGAGACAGACAGGTAACCAGTCTATCACAGGGAGACATGTAGAGACAGACAGGTAACCAGTCTATCACAGGGAGACATGTAGAGACAGACAGGTAACCAGTCTATCACGGGGCCGACATGTAGAGACAGACAGGTAACCAGTCTATCACAGGGAGACATGTAGAGACAGACAGGCAACCAGTCTATCACAGGGCTGACATGTAGAGACAGACAGGTAACCAGTCTATCACAGGGCCGACATGTAGAGACAGACAGGTAACCAGTCTATCACAGGGAGACATGTAGAGACAGACAGGTAACCAGTCTATCACAGGGAGACATGTAGAGACAGACAGGTAACCAGTCTATCATGGGGCCGACATGTAGAGACAGACAGGTAACCAGTCTATCACAGGGAGACATGTAGAGACAGACAGGTAACCAGTCTATCACAGGGGGACATGTAGACACAGACAGGTAACCAGTCTATCACAGGGAGACATGTAGAGACAGACAGGTAACCAGTCTATCACAGGGAGACATGTAGAGACAGACAGGTAACCAGTCTATCACAGGGGGACATGTAGAGACAGACAGGTAACCAGTCTATCACAGGGAGACATGTAGAGACAGACAGGTAACCAGTCTATCACAGGGAGACATGTAGAGACAGACAGGTAACCAGTCTATCACAGGGAGACATGTAAAGACAGACAGGTAACCAGTCTATCACAGGGAGACATGTACAGACAGACAGGTAACCGGTCTATCACAGGGCTGACATGTAGAGACAGACAGGTAACCAGTCTATCACAGGGCTGACATGTAGAGACAGACAGGTAACCAGTCTATCACAGGGCCGACATGTAGAGACAGACAGGTAACCAGTCTATCACAGGGAGACATGTAGAGACAGACAGGTAACCAGTCTATCACAGGGAGACATGTAGAGACAGACAGGTAACCAGTCTATCATGGGGCCGAAATGTAGAGACAGACAGGTAACCAGTCTATCACAGGGAGACATGTAGAGACAGACAGGTAACCAGTCTATCACAGGGCTGACATGTAGAGACAGACAGGTAACCAGTCTATCACAGGGCCGACATGTAGAGACAGACAGGTAACCAGTCTATCACAGGGAGACATGTAGAGACAGACAGGTAACCAGTCTATCACAGGGGGACATGTAGAGACAGACAGGTAACCAGTCTATCACAGGGAGACATGTAGAGACAGACAGGTAACCAGTCTATCACAGGGGGACATGTAGAGACAGACAGGTAACCAGTCTATCACAGGGAGACATGTAGAGACAGACAGGTAACCAGTCTATCACAGGGAGACATGTAGAGACAGACAGGTAACCAGTCTATCACAGGGGGACATGTAGAGACAGACAGGTAACCAGTCTATCACAGGGAGACATGTAGAGACAGACAGGTAACCAGTCTATCACAGGGAGACATGTAGAGACAGACAGGTAACCAGTCTATCACAGGGAGACATGTAAAGACAGACAGGTAACCAGTCTATCACAGGGAGACATGTAGAGACAGACAGGTGACCAGTCTATCACAGGGAGACATGTAGAGACAGACAGGTAACCAGTCTATCACAGGGAGACATGTAGAGACAGACAGGTAACCAGTCTATCACAGGGCTGACATGTAGAGACAGACAGGTAACCAGTCTATCACAGGGAGACATGTAGAGACAGACAGGTAACCAGTCTATCACAGGGAGACATGTACAGACAGACAGGTAACCAGTCTATCACAGGGCTGACATGTAGAGACAGACAGGTAACCAGTCTATCACAGGGGGACATGTAGAGACAGACAGGTAACCAGTCTATCACAGGGAGACATGTAGAGACAGACAGGTAACCAGTCTATCACAGGGAGACATTTAGAGACAGACAGGTAACCAGTCTATCACAGGGAGACATGTAAAGACAGACGGGTAACCAGTCTATCACAGGGAGACATGTAGAGACAGACAGGTGACCAGTCTATCACAGGGAGACATGTAGAGACAGACAGGTAACCAGTCTATCACAGGGAGACATGTAGAGACAGACAGGTAACCAGTCTATCACAGGGAGACATGTACAGACAGACAGGTAACCAGTCTATCACAGGGCTGACATGTAGAGACAGACAGGTAACCTGTCTATCACAGGGCTGACATGTAGAGACAGACAGGTAACCAGTCTATCATAGGGCTGACATGTAGAGACAGACAGGTAACCAGTCTATCACATGGAGACATGTGGAGACAGACAGGTAACCAGTCTATCACAGGGAGACATGTAGAGACAGACAGGTAACCAGTCTATCACAGGGAGACATGTAGAGACCGACAGGTAACCAGTCTATCACAGGGGGACATGTAGAGACAGACAGGTAACCAGTCTATCACAGGGCTGACATGTAGAGACAGACAGGTAACCAGTCTATCATAGGGCTGACATGTAGAGACAGACAGGTGACCAGTCTATCACAGGGCTGACATGTAGAGACAGACAGGTAACCAGTCTATCACAGGGAGACATGTAGAGACAGACAGGTAACCAGTCTATCACAGGGAGACATGTAGAGACAGACAGGTAACCAGTCTATCACAGGGCTGACATGTAGAGACAGACAGGCAACCAGTCTATCACAGGGCTGACATGTAGAGACAGACAGGTAACCAGTCTATCACAGGGCCGACATGTAGAGACAGACAGGTAACCAGTCTATCACAGGGAGACATGTAGAGACAGACAGGTAACCAGTCTATCACAGGGAGACATGTAGAGACAGACAGGTAACCAGTCTATCATGGGGCCGACATGTAGAGACAGACAGGTAACCAGTCTATCACAGGGAGACATGTAGAGACAGACAGGTAACCAGTCTATCACAGGGGGACATGTAGACACAGACAGGTAACCAGTCTATCACAGGGAGACATGTAGAGACAGACAGGTAACCAGTCTATCACAGGGAGACATGTAGAGACAGACAGGTAACCAGTCTATCACAGGGGGACATGTAGAGACAGACAGGTAACCAGTCTATCACAGGGAGACATGTAGAGACAGACAGGTAACCAGTCTATCACAGGGAGACATGTAGAGACAGACAGGTAACCAGTCTATCACAGGGAGACATGTAAAGACAGACAGGTAACCAGTCTATCACAGGGAGACATGTAGAGACAGACAGGTGACCAGTCTATCACAGGGAGACATGTAGAGACAGACAGGTAACCAGTCTATCACAGGGAGACATGTAGAGACAGACAGGTAACCAGTCTATCACAGGGAGACATGTAGAGACAGACAGGTAACCAGTCTATCACAGGGAGACATGTAAAGACAGACAGGTAACCAGTCTATCACAGGGAGACATGTAGAGACAGACAGGTGACCAGTCTATCACAGGGAGACATGTAGAGACAGACAGGTAACCAATCTATCACAGGGAGACATGTAGAGACAGACAGGTAACCAGTCTATCACAGGGCTGACATGTAGAGACAGACAGGTAACCAGTCTATCACAGGGAGACATGTAGAGACAGACAGGTAACCAGTCTATCACAGGGAGACATGTACAGACAGACAGGTAACCGGTCTATCACAGGGCTGACATGTAGAGACAGACAGGTAACCAGTCTATCACAGGGCTGACATGTAGAGACAGACAGGTAACCAGTCTATCACAGGGCCGACATGTAGAGACAGACAGGTAACCAGTCTATCACAGGGAGACATGTAGAGACAGACAGGTAACCAGTCTATCACAGGGAGACATGTGGAGACAGACAGGTAACCAGTCTATCATGGGGCCGAAATGTAGAGACAGACAGGTAACCAGTCTATCACAGGGAGACATGTAGAGACAGACAGGTAACCAGTCTATCACAGGGGGACATGTAGAGACAGACAGGTAACCAGTCTATCACAGGGAGACATGTAGAGACAGACAGGTAACCAGTCTATCACAGGGAGACATGTAGAGACAGACAGGTAACCAGTCTATCACAGGGGGACATGTAGAGACAGACAGGTAACCAGTCTATCACAGGGAGACATGTAGAGACAGACAGGTAACCAGTCTATCAAAGGGAGACATGTAGAGACAGACAGGTAACCAGTCTATCATGGGGCCGACATGTAGAGACAGACAGGTAACCAGTCTATCACAGGGAGACATGTAGAGACAGACAGGTGACCAGTCTATCACAGGGAGACATGTAGAGACAGACAGGTAACCAGTCTATCACAGGGAGACATGTAGAGACAGACAGGTAACCAGTCTATCACAGGGCTGACATGTAGAGACAGACAGGTAACCAGTCTATCACAGGGAGACATGTAGAGACAGACAGGTAACCAGTCTATCACAGGGAGACATGTACAGACAGACAGGTAACCAGTCTATCACAGGGCTGACATGTAGAGACAGACAGGTAACCAGTCTATCACAGGGCTGACATGTAGAGACAGACAGGTAACCAGTCTATCATAGGGCTGACATGTAGAGACAGACAGGTAACCAGTCTATCACACGGAGACATGTGGAGACAGACAGGTAACCAGTCTATCACAGGGAGACATGTAGAGACAGACAGGTAACCAGTCTATCACAGGGAGACATGTAGAGACCGACAGGTAACCAGTCTATCACAGGGGGACATGTAGAGACAGACAGGTAACCAGTCTATCACAGGGAGACATGTAGAGACAGACAGGTAACCAGTCTATCACAGGGAGACATGTAGAGACAGACAGGTAACCAGTCTATCACGGGGCCGACATGTAGAGACAGACAGGTAACCAGTCTATCACAGGGAGACATGTAGAGACAGACAGGCAACCAGTATATCACAGGGCTGACATGTAGAGACAGACAGGTAACCAGTCTATCACAGGGCCGACATGTAGAGACAGACAGGTAACCAGTCTATCACAGGGAGACATGTAGAGACAGACAGGTAACCAGTCTATCACAGGGAGACATGTAGAGACAGACAGGTAACCAGTCTATCATGGGGCCGACATGTAGAGACAGACAGGTAACCAGTCTATCACAGGGAGACATGTAGAGACAGACAGGTAACCAGTCTATCACAGGGGGACATGTAGACACAGACAGGTAACCAGTCTATCACAGGGAGACATGTAGAGACAGACAGGTAACCAGTCTATCACAGGGAGACATGTAGAGACAGACAGGTAACCAGTCTATCACAGGGGGACATGTAGAGACAGACAGGTAACCAGTCTATCACAGGGAGACATGTAGAGACAGACAGGTAACCAGTCTATCACAGGGAGACATGTAGAGACAGACAGGTAACCAGTCTATCACAGGGAGACATGTAAAGACAGACAGGTAACCAGTCTATCACAGGGAGACATGTACAGACAGACAGGTAACCGGTCTATCACAGGGCTGACATGTAGAGACAGACAGGTAACCAGTCTATCACAGGGCTGACATGTAGAGACAGACAGGTAACCAGTCTATCACAGGGCTGACATGTAGAGACAGACAGGTAACCAGTCTATCACAGGGCTGACATGTAGAGACAGACAGGTAACCAGTCTATCATAGGGCTGACATGTAGAGACAGACAGGTAACCAGTCTATCACACGGAGACATGTGGAGACAGACAGGTAACCAGTCTATCACAGGGAGACATGTAGAGACAGACAGGTAACCAGTCTATCACAGGGAGACATGTAGAGACCGACAGGTAACCAGTCTATCACAGGGGGACATGTAGAGACAGACAGGTAACCAGTCTATCACAGGGAGACATGTAGAGACAGACAGGTAACCAGTCTATCACAGGGAGACATGTAGAGACAGACAGGTAACCAGTCTATCACGGGGCCGACATGTAGAGACAGACAGGTAACCAGTCTATCACAGGGAGACATGTAGAGACAGACAGGCAACCAGTATATCACAGGGCTGACATGTAGAGACAGACAGGTAACCAGTCTATCACAGGGCCGACATGTAGAGACAGACAGGTAACCAGTCTATCACAGGGAGACATGTAGAGACAGACAGGTAACCAGTCTATCACAGGGAGACATGTAGAGACAGACAGGTAACCAGTCTATCATGGGGCCGACATGTAGAGACAGACAGGTAACCAGTCTATCACAGGGAGACATGTAGAGACAGACAGGTAACCAGTCTATCACAGGGGGACATGTAGACACAGACAGGTAACCAGTCTATCACAGGGAGACATGTAGAGACAGACAGGTAACCAGTCTATCACAGGGAGACATGTAGAGACAGACAGGTAACCAGTCTATCACAGGGGGACATGTAGAGACAGACAGGTAACCAGTCTATCACAGGGAGACATGTAGAGACAGACAGGTAACCAGTCTATCACAGGGAGACATGTAGAGACAGACAGGTAACCAGTCTATCACAGGGAGACATGTAAAGACAGACAGGTAACCAGTCTATCACAGGGAGACATGTACAGACAGACAGGTAACCGGTCTATCACAGGGCTGACATGTAGAGACAGACAGGTAACCAGTCTATCACAGGGCTGACATGTAGAGACAGACAGGTAACCAGTCTATCACAGGGCCGACATGTAGAGACAGACAGGTAACCAGTCTATCACAGGGAGACATGTAGAGACAGACAGGTAACCAGTCTATCACAGGGAGACATGTAGAGACAGACAGGTAACCAGTCTATCATGGGGCCGAAATGTAGAGACAGACAGGTAACCAGTCTATCACAGGGAGACATGTAGAGACAGACAGGTAACCAGTCTATCACAGGGGGACATGTAGAGACAGACAGGTAACCAGTCTATCACAGGGAGACATGTAGAGACAGACAGGTAACCAGTCTATCACAGGGAGACATGTAGAGACAGACAGGTAACCAGTCTATCAAAGGGGGACATGTAGAGACAGACAGGTAACCAGTCTATCACAGGGAGACATGTAGAGACAGACAGGTAACCAGTCTATCACAGGGAGACATGTAGAGACAGACAGGTAACCAGTCTATCATGGGGCCGACATGTAGAGACAGACAGGTAACCAGTCTATCACAGGGAGACATGTAGAGACAGACAGGTGACCAGTCTATCACAGGGAGACATGTAGAGACAGACAGGTAACCAGTCTATCACAGGGAGACATGTAGAGACAGACAGGTAACCAGTCTATCACAGGGCTGACATGTAGAGACAGACAGGTAACCAATCTATCACAGGGAGACATGTAGAGACAGACAGGTAACCAGTCTATCACAGGGAGACATGTAGAGACAGACAGGTAACCAGTCTATCACAGGGAGACATGTAGAGACAGACAGGTAACCAGTCTATCACAGGGCTGACATGTAGAGACAGACAGGTAACCAGTCTATCACAGGGAGACATGTAGAGACAGACAGGTAACCAGTCTATCACAGGGAGACATGTAGAGACAGACAGGTAACCAGTCTATCATGGGGCCGACATGTAGAGACAGACAGGTAACCAGTCTATCACAGGGAGACATGTAGAGACAGACAGGTAACCAGTCTATCACAGGGAGACATGTAGAGACAGACAGGTAACCAGTCTATCACAGGGGGACATGTAGAGACAGACAGTTAACCAGTCTATCACAGGGAGAAATGTAGAGACAGACAGGTAACCAGTCTATCACATGGAGACATGTAGAGACAGACAGGTAACCAGTCTATCACAGGGGGACATGTAGAGACAGACAGGTAACCAGTCTATCACAGGGCTGACATGTAGAGACAGACAGGTAACCAGTCTATCACAGGGAGACATGTAGAGACAGACAGGTAACCAGTCTATCACAGGGAGACATGTAGAGACAGACAGGTAACCAGTCTATCACAGGGCTGACATGTAGAGACAGACAGGCAACCAGTCTATCACAGGGCTGACATGTAGAGACAGACAGGTAACCAGTCTATCACAGGGCCGACATGTAGAGACAGACAGGTAACCAGTCTATCACAGGGAGACATGTAGAGACAGACAGGTAACCAGTCTATCACAGGGAGACATGTAGAGACAGACAGGTAACCAGTCTATCATGGGGCCGACATGTAGAGACAGACAGGTAACCAGTCTATCACAGGGAGACATGTAGAGACAGACAGGTAACCAGTCTATCACAGGGGGACATGTAGAGACAGACAGGTAACCAGTCTATCACAGGGAGACATGTAGAGACAGACAGGTAACCAGTCTATCACAGGGAGACATGTAGAGACAGACAGGTAACCAGTCTATCACAGGGGGACATGTAGAGACAGACAGGTAACCAGTCTATCACAGGGAGACATGTAGAGACAGACAGGTAACCAGTCTATCACAGGGAGACATGTAGAGACAGACAGGTAACCAGTCTATCACAGGGAGACATGTAAAGACAGACAGGTAACCAGTCTATCACAGGGAGACATGTAGAGACAGACAGGTGACCAGTCTATCACAGGGAGACATGTAGAGACAGACAGGTAACCAGTCTATCACAGGGAGACATGTAGAGACAGACAGGTAACCAGTCTATCACAGGGCTGACATGTAGAGACAGACAGGTAACCAGTCTATCACAGGGAGACATGTAGAGACAGACAGGTAACCAGTCTATCACAGGGAGACATGTACAGACAGACAGGTAACCAGTCTATCACAGGGCTGACATGTAGAGACAGACAGGTAACCAGTCTATCACAGGGCTGACATGTAGAGACAGACAGGTAACCAGTCTATCATAGGGCTGACATGTAGAGACAGACAGGTAACCAGTCTATCACACGGAGACATGTGGAGACAGACAGGTAACCAGTCTATCACAGGGAGACATGTAGAGACAGACAGGTAACCAGTCTATCACAGGGAGACATGTAGAGACCGACAGGTAACCAGTCTATCACAGGGGGACATGTAGAGACAGACAGGTAACCAGTCTATCACAGGGAGACATGTAGAGACAGACAGGTAACCAGTCTATCACAGGGAGACATGTAGAGACAGACAGGTAACCAGTCTATCACGGGGCCGACATGTAGAGACAGACAGGTAACCAGTCTATCACAGGGAGACATGTAGAGACAGACAGGCAACCAGTCTATCACAGGGCTGACATGTAGAGACAGACAGGTAACCAGTCTATCACAGGGCCGACATGTAGAGACAGACAGGTAACCAGTCTATCACAGGGAGACATGTAGAGACAGACAGGTAACCAGTCTATCACAGGGAGACATGTAGAGACAGACAGGTAACCAGTCTATCATGGGGCCGACATGTAGAGACAGACAGGTAACCAGTCTATCACAGGGAGACATGTAGAGACAGACAGGTAACCAGTCTATCACAGGGGGACATGTAGACACAGACAGGTAACCAGTCTATCACAGGGAGACATGTAGAGACAGACAGGTAACCAGTCTATCACAGGGAGACATGTAGAGACAGACAGGTAACCAGTCTATCACAGGGGGACATGTAGAGACAGACAGGTAACCAGTCTATCACAGGGAGACATGTAGAGACAGACAGGTAACCAGTCTATCACAGGGAGACATGTAGAGACAGACAGGTAACCAGTCTATCACAGGGAGACATGTAAAGACAGACAGGTAACCAGTCTATCACAGGGAGACATGTACAGACAGACAGGTAACCGGTCTATCACAGGGCTGACATGTAGAGACAGACAGGTAACCAGTCTATCACAGGGCTGACATGTAGAGACAGACAGGTAACCAGTCTATCACAGGGCCGACATGTAGAGACAGACAGGTAACCAGTCTATCACAGGGAGACATGTAGAGACAGACAGGTAACCAGTCTATCACAGGGAGACATGTAGAGACAGACAGGTAACCAGTCTATCATGGGGCCGAAATGTAGAGACAGACAGGTAACCAGTCTATCACAGGGAGACATGTAGAGACAGACAGGTAACCAGTCTATCACAGGGGGACATGTAGAGACAGACAGGTAACCAGTCTATCACAGGGAGACATGTAGAGACAGACAGGTAACCAGTCTATCACAGGGAGACATGTAGAGACAGACAGGTAACCAGTCTATCACAGGGGGACATGTAGAGACAGACAGGTAACCAGTCTATCACAGGGAGACATGTAGAGACAGACAGGTAACCAGTCTATCACAGGGAGACATGTAGAGACAGACAGGTAACCAGTCTATCATGGGGCCGACATGTAGAGACAGACAGGTAACCAGTCTATCACAGGGAGACATGTAGAGACAGACAGGTGACCAGTCTATCACAGGGAGACATGTAGAGACAGACAGGTAACCAGTCTATCACAGGGAGACATGTAGAGACAGACAGGTAACCAGTCTATCACAGGGCTGACATGTAGAGACAGACAGGTAACCAATCTATCACAGGGAGACATGTAGAGACAGACAGGTAACCAGTCTATCACAGGGAGACATGTAGAGACAGACAGGTAACCAGTCTATCACAGGGAGACATGTAGAGACAGACAGGTAACCAGTCTATCACAGGGCTGACATGTAGAGACAGACAGGTAACCAGTCTATCACAGGGAGACATGTAGAGACAGACAGGTAACCAGTCTATCACAGGGAGACATGTAGAGACAGACAGGTAACCAGTCTATCATGGGGCCGACATGTAGAGACAGACAGGTAACCAGTCTATCACAGGGAGACATGTAGAGACAGACAGGTAACCAGTCTATCACAGGGAGACATGTAGAGACAGACAGGTAACCAGTCTATCACAGGGGGACATGTAGAGACAGACAGTTAACCAGTCTATCACAGGGAGACATGTAGAGACAGACAGGTAACCAGTCTATCACATGGAGACATGTAGAGACAGACAGGTAACCAGTCTATCACAGGGGGACATGTAGAGACAGACAGGTAACCAGTCTATCACAGGGCTGACATGTAGAGACAGACAGGTAACCAGTCTATCACAGGGAGACATGTAGAGACAGACAGGTAACCAGTCTATCACAGGGAGACATGTAGAGACAGACAGGTAACCAGTCTATCACAGGGCTGACATGTAGAGACAGACAGGCAACCAGTCTATCACAGGGCTGACATGTAGAGACAGACAGGTAACCAGTCTATCACAGGGCCGACATGTAGAGACAGACAGGTAACCAGTCTATCACAGGGAGACATGTAGAGACAGACAGGTAACCAGTCTATCACAGGGAGACATGTAGAGACAGACAGGTAACCAGTCTATCATGGGGCCGACATGTAGAGACAGACAGGTAACCAGTCTATCACAGGGAGACATGTAGAGACAGACAGGTAACCAGTCTATCACAGGGGGACATGTAGAGACAGACAGGTAACCAGTCTATCACAGGGAGACATGTAGAGACAGACAGGTAACCAGTCTATCACAGGGAGACATGTAGAGACAGACAGGTAACCAGTCTATCACAGGGGGACATGTAGAGACAGACAGGTAACCAGTCTATCACAGGGAGACATGTAGAGACAGACAGGTAACCAGTCTATCACAGGGAGACATGTAGAGACAGACAGGTAACCAGTCTATCACAGGGAGACATGTAAAGACAGACAGGTAACCAGTCTATCACAGGGAGACATGTAGAGACAGACAGGTGACCAGTCTATCACAGGGAGACATGTAGAGACAGACAGGTAACCAGTCTATCACAGGGAGACATGTAGAGACAGACAGGTAACCAGTCTATCACAGGGCTGACATGTAGAGACAGACAGGTAACCAGTCTATCACAGGGAGACATGTAGAGACAGACAGGTAACCAGTCTATCACAGGGAGACATGTACAGACAGACAGGTAACCAGTCTATCACAGGGCTGACATATAGAGACAGACAGGTAACCAGTCTATCACAGGGGGACATGTAGAGACAGACAGGTAACCAGTCTATCACAGGGAGACATGTAGAGACAGACAGGTAACCAGTCTATCACAGGGAGACATGTAGAGACAGACAGGTAACCAGTCTATCACAGGGAGACATGTAAAGACAGACGGGTAACCAGTCTATCACAGGGAGACATGTAGAGACAGACAGGTGACCAGTCTATCACAGGGAGACATGTAGAGACAGACAGGTAACCAGTCTATCACAGGGAGACATGTAGAGACAGACAGGTAACCAGTCTATCACAGGGAGACATGTAGAGACAGACAGGTAACCAGTCTATCACAGGGGGACATGTAGAGACAGACAGGTAACCAGTCTATCACAGGGAGACATGTAGAGACAGACAGGTAACCAGTCTATCACAGGGAGACATGTAGAGACAGACAGGTAACCAGTCTATCATGGGGCCGACATGTAGAGACAGACAGGTAACCAGTCTATCACAGGGAGACATGTAGAGACAGACAGGTGACCAGTCTATCACAGGGAGACATGTAGAGACAGACAGGTAACCAGTCTATCACAGGGAGACATGTAGAGACAGACAGGTAACCAGTCTATCACAGGGCTGACATGTAGAGACAGACAGGTAACCAGTCTATCACAGGGAGACATGTAGAGACAGACAGGTAACCAGTCTATCACAGGGAGACATGTACAGACAGACAGGTAACCAGTCTATCACAGGGCTGACATGTAGAGACAGACAGGTAACCAGTCTATCACAGGGCTGACATGTAGAGACAGACAGGTAACCAGTCTATCATAGGGCTGACATGTAGAGACAGACAGGTAACCAGTCTATCACACGGAGACATGTGGAGACAGACAGGTAACCAGTCTATCACAGGGAGACATGTAGAGACAGACAGGTAACCAGTCTATCACAGGGAGACATGTAGAGACCGACAGGTAACCAGTCTATCACAGGGGGACATGTAGAGACAGACAGGTAACCAGTCTATCACAGGGAGACATGTAGAGACAGACAGGTAACCAGTCTATCACAGGGAGACATGTAGAGACAGACAGGTAACCAGTCTATCACGGGGCCGACATGTAGAGACAGACAGGTAACCAGTCTATCACAGGGCTGACATGTAGAGACAGACAGGTAACCAGTCTATCACAGGGCCGACATGTAGAGACAGACAGGTAACCAGTCTATCACAGGGAGACATGTAGAGACAGACAGGTAACCAGTCTATCACAGGGAGACATGTAGAGACAGACAGGTAACCAGTCTATCATGGGGCCGACATGTAGAGACAGACAGGTAACCAGTCTATCACAGGGAGACATGTAGAGACAGACAGGTAACCAGTCTATCACAGGGGGACATGTAGACACAGACAGGTAACCAGTCTATCACAGGGAGACATGTAGAGACAGACAGGTAACCAGTCTATCACAGGGAGACATGTAGAGACAGACAGGTAACCAGTCTATCACAGGGGGACATGTAGAGACAGACAGGTAACCAGTCTATCACAGGGAGACATGTAGAGACAGACAGGTAACCAGTCTATCACAGGGAGACATGTAGAGACAGACAGGTAACCAGTCTATCACAGGGAGACATGTAAAGACAGACAGGTAACCAGTCTATCACAGGGAGACATGTACAGACAGACAGGTAACCGGTCTATCACAGGGCTGACATGTAGAGACAGACAGGTAACCAGTCTATCACAGGGCTGACATGTAGAGACAGACAGGTAACCAGTCTATCACAGGGCCGACATGTAGAGACAGACAGGTAACCAGTCTATCACAGGGAGACATGTAGAGACAGACAGGTAACCAGTCTATCACAGGGAGACATGTAGAGACAGACAGGTAACCAGTCTATCATGGGGCCGAAATGTAGAGACAGACAGGTAACCAGTCTATCACAGGGAGACATGTAGAGACAGACAGGTAACCAGTCTATCACAGGGGGACATGTAGAGACAGACAGGTAACCAGTCTATCACAGGGAGACATGTAGAGACAGACAGGTAACCAGTCTATCACAGGGAGACATGTAGAGACAGACAGGTAACCAGTCTATCACAGGGGGACATGTAGAGACAGACAGGTAACCAGTCTATCACAGGGAGACATGTAGAGACAGACAGGTAACCAGTCTATCACAGGGAGACATGTAGAGACAGACAGGTAACCAGTCTATCATGGGGCCGACATGTAGAGACAGACAGGTAACCAGTCTATCACAGGGAGACATGTAGAGACAGACAGGTGACCAGTCTATCACAGGGAGCCATGTAGAGACAGACAGGTAACCAGTCTATCACAGGGAGACATGTAGAGACAGACAGGTAACCAGTCTATCACAGGGCTGACATGTAGAGACAGACAGGTAACCAGTCTATCACAGGGAGACATGTAGAGACAGACAGGTAACCAGTCTATCACAGGGAGACATGTACAGACAGACAGGTAACCAGTCTATCACAGGGCTGACATGTAGAGACAGACAGGTAACCAGTCTATCACAGGGCTGACATGTAGAGACAGACAGGTAACCAGTCTATCATAGGGCTGACATGTAGAGACAGACAGGTAACCAGTCTATCACATGGAGACATGTGGAGACAGACAGGTAACCAGTCTATCACAGGGAGACATGTAGAGACAGACAGGTAACCAGTCTATCACAGGGAGACATGTAGAGACCGACAGGTAACCAGTCTATCACAGGGGGACATGTAGAGACAGACAGGTAACCAGTCTATCACAGGGAGACATGTAGAGACAGACAGGTAACCAGTCTATCACAGGGAGACATGTAGAGACAGACAGGTAACCAGTCTATCACGGGGCCGACATGTAGAGACAGACAGGTAACCAGTCTATCACAGGGAGACATGTAGAGACAGACAGGCAACCAGTCTATCACAGGGCTGACATGTAGAGACAGACAGGTAACCAGTCTATCACAGGGCCGACATGTAGAGACAGACAGGTAACCAGTCTATCACAGGGAGACATGTAGAGACAGACAGGTAACCAGTCTATCACAGGGAGACATGTAGAGACAGACAGGTAACCAGTCTATCATGGGGCCGACATGTAGAGACAGACAGGTAACCAGTCTATCACAGGGAGACATGTAGAGACAGACAGGTAACCAGTCTATCACAGGGGGACATGTAGACACAGACAGGTAACCAGTCTATCACAGGGAGACATGTAGAGACAGACAGGTAACCAGTCTATCACAGGGAGACATGTAGAGACAGACAGGTAACCAGTCTATCACAGGGGGACATGTAGAGACAGACAGGTAACCAGTCTATCACAGGGAGACATGTAGAGACAGACAGGTAACCAGTCTATCACAGGGAGACATGTAGAGACAGACAGGTAACCAGTCTATCACAGGGAGACATGTAAAGACAGACAGGTAACCAGTCTATCACAGGGAGACATGTAGAGACAGACAGGTGACCAGTCTATCACAGGGAGACATGTAGAGACAGACAGGTAACCAGTCTATCACAGGGAGACATGTAGAGACAGACAGGTAACCAGTCTATCACAGGGCTGACATGTAGAGACAGACAGGTAACCAGTCTATCACAGGGAGACATGTAGAGACAGACAGGTAACCAGTCTATCACAGGGAGACATGTACAGACAGACAGGTAACCAGTCTATCACAGGGCTGACATGTAGAGACAGACAGGTAACCAGTCTATCACAGGGCTGACATGTAGAGACAGACAGGTAACCAGTCTATCATAGGGCTGACATGTAGAGACAGACAGGTAACCAGTCTATCACAGGGAGACATGTAGAGACAGACAGGTAACCAGTCTATCACAGGGGGACATGTAGAGACAGACAGGTAACCAGTCTATCACAGGGAGACATGTAGAGACAGACAGGTAACCAGTCTATCACAGGGAGACATGTAGAGACAGACAGGTAACCAGTCTATCACAGGGAGACATGTAAAGACAGACAGGTAACCAGTCTATCACAGGGAGACATGTAGAGACAGACAGGTGACCAGTCTATCACAGGGAGACATGTAGAGACAGACAGGTAACCAGTCTATCACAGGGAGACATGTAGAGACAGACAGGTAACCAGTCTATCACAGGGCTGACATGTAGAGACAGACAGGTAACCAGTCTATCACAGGGAGACATGTAGAGACAGACAGGTAACCAGTCTATCACAGGGAGACATGTACAGACAGACAGGTAACCAGTCTATCACAGGGCTGACATGTAGAGACAGACAGGTAACCAGTCTATCACAGGGCTGACATGTAGAGACAGACAGGTAACCAGTCTATCATAGGGCTGACATGTAGAGACAGACAGGTAACCAGTCTATCACATGGAGACATGTGGAGACAGACAGGTAACCAGTCTATCACAGGGAGACATGTAGAGACAGACAGGTAACCAGTCTATCACAGGGAGACATGTAGAGACCGACAGGTAACCAGTCTATCACAGGGGGACATGTAGAGACAGACAGGTAACCAGTCTATCACAGGGAGACATGTAGAGACAGACAGGTAACCAGTCTATCACAGGGAGACATGTAGAGACAGACAGGTAACCAGTCTATCACGGGGCCGACATGTAGAGACAGACAGGTAACCAGTCTATCACAGGGAGACATGTAGAGACAGACAGGCAACCAGTCTATCACAGGGCTGACATGTAGAGACAGACAGGTAACCAGTCTATCACAGGGCCGACATGTAGAGACAGACAGGTAACCAGTCTATCACAGGGAGACATGTAGAGACAGACAGGTAACCAGTCTATCACAGGGCTGACATGTAGAGACAGACAGGTAACCAGTCTATCACAGGGCTGACATGTAGAGACAGACAGGCAACCAGTCTATCACAGGGCTGACATGTAGAGACAGACAGGTAACCAGTCTATCACAGGGCCGACATGTAGAGACAGACAGGTAACCAGTCTATCACAGGGAGACATGTAGAGACAGACAGGTAACCAGTCTATCACAGGGAGACATGTAGAGACAGACAGGTAACCAGTCTATCATGGGGCCGACATGTAGAGACAGACAGGTAACCAGTCTATCACAGGGAGACATGTAGAGACAGACAGGTAACCAGTCTATCACAGGGGGACATGTAGACACAGACAGGTAACCAGTCTATCACAGGGAGACATGTAGAGACAGACAGGTAACCAGTCTATCACAGGGAGACATGTAAAGACAGACAGGTAACCAGTCTATCACAGGGAGACATGTAGAGACAGACAGGTGACCAGTCTATCACAGGGAGACATGTAGAGACAGACAGGTAACCAGTCTATCACAGGGAGACATGTAGAGACAGACAGGTAACCAGTCTATCACAGGGCTGACATGTAGAGACAGACAGGTAACCAGTCTATCACAGGGAGACATGTAGAGACAGACAGGTAACCAGTCTATCACAGGGAGACATGTACAGACAGACAGGTAACCAGTCTATCACAGGGCTGACATGTAGAGACAGACAGGTAACCAGTCTATCACAGGGCTGACATGTAGAGACAGACAGGTAACCAGTCTATCATAGGGCTGACATGTAGAGACAGACAGGTAACCAGTCTATCACATGGAGACATGTGGAGACAGACAGGTAACCAGTCTATCACAGGGAGACATGTAGAGACAGACAGGTAACCAGTCTATCACAGGGAGACATGTAGAGACCGACAGGTAACCAGTCTATCACAGGGGGACATGTAGAGACAGACAGGTAACCAGTCTATCACAGGGAGACATGTAGAGACAGACAGGTAACCAGTCTATCACAGGGAGACATGTAGAGACAGACAGGTAACCAGTCTATCACGGGGCCGACATGTAGAGACAGACAGGTAACCAGTCTATCACAGGGAGACATGTAGAGACAGACAGGTAACCAGTCTATCACAGGGGGACATGTAGAGACAGACAGTTAACCAGTCTATCACAGGGAGACATGTAGAGACAGACAGGTAACCAGTCTATCACATGGAGACATGTAGAGACAGACAGGTAACCAGTCTATCACAGGGGGACATGTAGAGACAGACAGGTAACCAGTCTATCACAGGGAGACATGTAGAGACAGACAGGTAACCAGTCTATCACAGGGCTGACATGTAGAGACAGACAGGTAACCAGTCTATCACAGGGAGACATGTAGAGACAGACAGGTAACCAGTCTATCACAGGGAGACATGTAGAGACAGACAGGTAACCAGTCTATCACAGGGCTGACATGTAGAGACAGACAGGCAACCAGTCTATCACAGGGCTGACATGTAGAGACAGACAGGTAACCAGTCTATCACAGGGCCGACATGTAGAGACAGACAGGTAACCAGTCTATCACAGGGAGACATGTAGAGACAGACAGGTAACCAGTCTATCACAGGGAGACATGTAGAGACAGACAGGTAACCAGTCTATCATGGGGCCGACATGTAGAGACAGACAGGTAACCAGTCTATCACAGGGAGACATGTAGAGACAGACAGGTAACCAGTCTATCACAGGGGGACATGTAGAGACAGACAGGTAACCAGTCTATCACAGGGAGACATGTAGAGACAGACAGGTAACCAGTATATCACAGGGAGACATGTAGAGACAGACAGGTAACCAGTCTATCACAGGGGGACATGTAGAGACAGACAGGTAACCAGTCTATCACAGGGAAACATGTAGAGACAGACAGGTAACCAGTCTATCACAGGGAGACATGTAGAGACAGACAGGTAACCAGTCTATCACAGGGAGACATGTAAAGACAGACAGGTAACCAGTCTATCACAGGGAGACATGTAGAGACAGACAGGTGACCAGTCTATCACAGGGAGACATGTAGAGACAGACAGGTAACCAGTCTATCACAGGGAGACATGTAGAGACAGACAGGTAACCAGTCTATCACAGGGCTGACATGTAGAGACAGACAGGTAACCAGTCTATCACAGGGAGACATGTAGAGACAGACAGGTAACCAGTCTATCACAGGGAGACATGTACAGACAGACAGGTAACCAGTCTATCACAGGGCTGACATGTAGAGACAGACAGGTAACCAGTCTATCACAGGGGGACATGTAGAGACAGACAGGTAACCAGTCTATCACAGGGAGACATGTAGAGACAGACAGGTAACCAGTCTATCACAGGGAGACATGTAGAGACAGACAGGTAACCAGTCTATCACAGGAGACATGTAAAGACAGACAGGTAACCAGTCTATCACAGGGAGACATGTAGAGACAGACAGGTGACCAGTCTATCACAGGGAGACATGTAGAGACAGACAGGTAACCAGTCTATCACAGGGAGACATGTAGAGACAGACAGGTAACCAGTCTATCACAGGGAGACATGTACAGACAGACAGGTAACCAGTCTATCACAGGGAGACATGTAGAGACAGACAGGTAACCAGTCTATCACAGGGCTGACATGTAGAGACAGACAGGTAACCAGTCTATCACAGGGAGACATGTAGAGACAGACAGGTAACCAGTCTATCACAGGGAGACATGTAGAGACAGACAGGTAACCAGTCTATCATGGGGCCGACATGTAGAGACAGACAGGTAACCAGTCTATCACAGGGAGACATGTAGAGACAGACAGGTAACCAGTCTATCACAGGGGGACATGTAGAGACAGACAGGTAACCAGTCTATCACAGGGAGACATGTAGAGACAGACAGGTAACCAGTCTATCACAGGGAGACATGTAGAGACAGACAGGTAACCAGTCTATCACAGGGGGACATGTAGAGACAGACAGGTAACCAGTCTATCACAGGGAGACATGTAGAGACAGACAGGTAACCAGTCTATCACAGGGAGACATGTAGAGACAGACAGGTAACCAGTCTATCACAGGGCTGACATGTAGAGACAGACAGGTAACCAGTCTATCACAGGGCTGACATGTAGAGACAGACAGGTAACCAGTCTATCACAGGGCCGACATGTAGAGACAGACAGGTAACCAGTCTATCACAGGGAGACATGTAGAGACAGACAGGTAACCAGTCTATCACAGGGAGACATGTAGAGACAGACAGGTAACCAGTCTATCATGGGGCCGACATGTAGAGACAGACAGGTAACCAGTCTATCACAGGGAGACATGTAGAGACAGACAGGTAACCAGTCTATCACAGGGGGACATGTAGAGACAGACAGGTAACCAGTCTATCACAGGGAGACATGTAGAGACAGACAGGTAACCAGTCTATCACAGGGAGACATGTAGAGACAGACAGGTAACCAGTCTATCACAGGGGGACATGTAGAGACAGACAGGTAACCAGTCTATCACAGGGAGACATGTAGAGACAGACAGGTAACCAGTCTATCACAGGGAGACATGTAGAGACAGACAGGTAACCAGTCTATCACAGGGAGACATGTAAAGACAGACAGGTAACCAGTCTATCACAGGGAGACATGTAGAGACAGACAGGTGACCAGTCTATCACAGGGAGACATGTAGAGACAGACAGGTAACCAGTCTATCACAGGGAGACATGTAGAGACAGACAGGTAACCAGTCTATCACAGGGCTGACATGTAGAGACAGACAGGTAACCAGTCTATCACAGGGAGACATGTAGAGACAGACAGGTAACCAGTCTATCACAGGGAGACATGTACAGACAGACAGGTAACCAGTCTATCACAGGGCTGACATGTAGAGACAGACAGGTAACCAGTCTATCACAGGGCTGACATGTAGAGACAGACAGGTAACCAGTCTATCATAGGGCTGACATGTAGAGACAGACAGGTAACCAGTCTATCACATGGAGACATGTGGAGACAGACAGGTAACCAGTCTATCACAGGGAGACATGTAGAGACAGACAGGTAACCAGTCTATCACAGGGAGACATGTAGAGACCAACAGGTAACCAGTCTATCACAGGGGGACATGTAGAGACAGACAGGTAACCAGTCTATCACAGGGAGACATGTAGAGACAGACAGGTAACCAGTCTATCACAGGGAGACATGTAGAGACAGACAGGTAACCAGTCTATCACGGGGCCGACATGTAGAGACAGACAGGTAACCAGTCTATCACAGGGAGACATGTAGAGACAGACAGGCAACCAGTCTATCACAGGGCTGACATGTAGAGACAGACAGGTAACCAGTCTATCACAGGGCCGACATGTAGAGACAGACAGGTAACCAGTCTATCACAGGGAGACATGTAGAGACAGACAGGTAACCAGTCTATCACAGGGAGACATGTAGAGACAGACAGGTAACCAGTCTATCATGGGGCCGACATGTAGAGACAGACAGGTAACCAGTCTATCACAGGGAGACATGTAGAGACAGACAGGTAACCAGTCTATCACAGGGGGACATGTAGACACAGACAGGTAACCAGTCTATCACAGGGAGACATGTAGAGACAGACAGGTAACCAGTCTATCACAGGGAGACATGTAGAGACAGACAGGTAACCAGTCTATCACAGGGGGACATGTAGAGACAGACAGGTAACCAGTCTATCACAGGGAGACATGTAGAGACAGACAGGTAACCAGTCTATCACAGGGAGACATGTAGAGACAGACAGGTAACCAGTCTATCACAGGGAGACATGTAAAGACAGACAGGTAACCAGTCTATCACAGGGAGACATGTAGAGACAGACAGGTGACCAGTCTATCACAGGGAGACATGTAGAGACAGACAGGTAACCAGTCTATCACAGGGAGACATGTAGAGACAGACAGGTAACCAGTCTATCACAGGGCTGACATGTAGAGACAGACAGGTAACCAGTCTATCACAGGGAGACATGTAGAGACAGACAGGTAACCAGTCTATCACAGGGAGACATGTACAGACAGACAGGTAACCAGTCTATCACAGGGCTGACATGTAGAGACAGACAGGTAACCAGTCTATCACAGGGCTGACATGTAGAGACAGACAGTTAACCAGTCTATCATAGGGCTGACATGTAGAGACAGACAGGTAACCAGTCTATCACATGGAGACATGTGGAGACAGACAGGTAACCAGTCTATCACAGGGAGACATGTAGAGACAGACAGGTAACCAGTCTATCACAGGGAGACATGTAGAGACCGACAGGTAACCAGTCTATCACAGGGGGACATGTAGAGACAGACAGGTAACCAGTCTATCTCAGGGAGACATGTAGAGACAGACAGGTAACCAGTCTGTCACAGGGAGACATGTAGAGACAGACAGGTAACCAGTCTATCACGGGGCCGACATGTAGAGACAGACAGGTAACCAGTCTATCACAGGGAGACATGTAGAGACAGACAGGTAACCAGTCTATCACAGGGGGACATGTAGAGACAGACAGTTAACCAGTCTATCACAGGGAGACATGTAGAGACAGACAGGTAACCAGTCTATCACATGGAGACATGTAGAGACAGACAGGTAACCAGTCTATCACAGGGGGACATGTAGAGACAGACAGGTAACCAGTCTATCACAGGGAGACATGTAGAGACAGACAGGTAACCAGTCTATCACAGGGAGACATGTAGAGACAGACAGGTAACCAGTCTATCACAGGGGGACATGTAGAGACAGACAGTTAACCAGTCTATCACAGGGAGACATGTAGAGACAGACAGGTAACCAGTCTATCACATGGAGACATGTAGAGACAGACAGGTAACCAGTCTATCACAGGGGGACATGTAGAGACAGACAGGTAACCAGTCTATCACAGGGAGACATGTAGAGACAGACAGGTAACCAGTCTATCACAGGGAGACATGTAGAGACAGACAGGTGACCAGTCTATCACAGGGAGACATGTAGAGACAGACAGGTAACCAGTCTATCACAGGGAGACATGTAGAGACAGACAGGTGACCAGTCTATCACAGGGAGACATGTAGAGACAGACAGGTAACCAGTCTATCACAGGGAGACATGTAGAGACAGACAGGTAACCAGTCTATCACAGGGAGACATGTAGAGACCGACAGGTAACCAGTCTTTCACAGGGGGACATGTAGAGACAGACAGGTGACCAGTCTATCACAGGGAGACATGTAGAGACAGACAGGTAACCAGTCTATCACAGGGGGACATGTAGAGACAGACAGGTAACCAGTCTATCACAGGGAGACATGTAGAGACAGACAGGTAACCAGTCTATCACAGGCAGACATGTAGAGACCGACAGGTAACCAGTCTTTCACAGGGGGACATGTAGAGACAGACAGGTAACCAGTCTATCACAGGGAGACATGTAGAGACAGACAGGTAACCAGTCTATCACAGGGAGACATGTAGAGACAGACAGGTAACCAGTCTATCACGGGGCCGACATTTAGAGACAGACAGGTAACCAGTCTATCACAGGGAGACATGTAGAGACAGACAGGTAACCAGTCTATCACAGGGCTGACATGTAGAGACAGACAGGTAACCAGTCTATCACAGGGAGACATGTAGAGACAGACAGGTAACCAGTCTATCACAGGGAGACATGTAGAGACAGACAGGTAACCGGTCTATCACAGGGCTGACATGTAGAGACAGACAGGCAACCAGTCTATCACAGGGCTGACATGTAGAGACAGACAGGTAACCAGTCTATCACAGGGCCGACATGTAGAGACAGACAGGTAACCAGTCTATCACAGGGAGACATGTAGAGACAGACAGGTAACCAGTCTATCACAGGGAGACATGTAATGACAGACAGGTAACCAGTCTATCATGGGGCCGACATGTAGAGACAGACAGGTAACCAGTCTATCACAGGGAGACATGTAGAGACAGACAGGTAACCAGTCTATCACAGGGGGACATGTAGAGACAGACAGGTAACCAGTCTATCACAGGGAGACATGTAGAGACAGACAGGTAACCAGTCTATCACAGGGAGACATGTAGAGACAGACAGGTAACCAGTCTATCACAGGGGGACATGTAGAGACAGACAGGTAACCAGTCTATCACAGGGAGACATGTAGAGACAGACAGGTAACCAGTCTATCACAGGGAGACATGTAGAGACAGACAGGTAACCAGTCTATCACAGGGAGACATGTAAAGACAGACAGGTAACCAGTCTATCACAGGGAGACATGTAGAGACAGACAGGTGACCAGTCTATCACAGGGAGACATGTAGAGACAGACAGGTAACCAGTCTATCACAGGGAGACATGTAGAGACAGACAGGTAACCAGTCTATCACAGGGCTGACATGTAGAGACAGACAGGTAACCAGTCTATCACAGGGAGACATGTAGAGACAGACAGGTAACCAGTCTATCACAGGGAGACATGTACAGACAGACAGGTAACCAGTCTATCACAGGGCTGACATGTAGAGACAGACAGGTAACCAGTCTATCACAGGGGGACATGTAGAGACCGACAGGTAACCAGTCTTTCACAGGGGGACATGTAGAGACCGACAGGTAACCAGTCTTTCACAGGGGGACATGTAGAGACAGACAGGTAACCAGTCTATCACAGGGAGACATGTAGAGACAGACAGGTAACCAGTCTATCACAGGGAGACATGTAGAGACAGACAGGTAACCAGTCTATCACGGGGCCGACATTTAGAGACAGACAGGTAACCAGTCTATCACAGGGAGACATGTAGAGACAGACAGGTAACCAGTCTATCACAGGGCTGACATGTAGAGACAGACAGGTAACCAGTCTATCACAGGGAGACATGTAGAGACAGACAGGTAACCAGTCTATCACAGGGAGACATGTAGAGACAGACAGGTAACCGGTCTATCACAGGGCTGACATGTAGAGACAGACAGGCAACCAGTCTATCACAGGGCTGACATGTAGAGACAGACAGGTAACCAGTCTATCACAGGGCCGACATGTAGAGACAGACAGGTAACCAGTCTATCACAGGGAGACATGTAGAGACAGACAGGTAACCAGTCTATCACAGGGAGACATGTAATGACAGACAGGTAACCAGTCTATCATGGGGCCGACATGTAGAGACAGACAGGTAACCAGTCTATCACAGGGAGACATGTAGAGACAGACAGGTAACCAGTCTATCACAGGGGGACATGTAGAGACAGACAGGTAACCAGTCTATCACAGGGAGACATGTAGAGACAGACAGGTAACCAGTCTATCACAGGGAGACATGTAGAGACAGACAGGTAACCAGTCTATCACAGGGGGACATGTAGAGACAGACAGGTAACCAGTCTATCACAGGGAGACATGTAGAGACAGACAGGTAACCAGTCTATCACAGGGAGACATGTAGAGACAGACAGGTAACCAGTCTATCACAGGGAGACATGTAAAGACAGACAGGTAACCAGTCTATCACAGGGAGACATGTAGAGACAGACAGGTGACCAGTCTATCACAGGGAGACATGT
Organism: Eutrigla gurnardus; assembly: GCF_963514095.1. Lineage (NCBI taxonomy): Eukaryota > Metazoa > Chordata > Actinopteri > Perciformes > Triglidae > Eutrigla > Eutrigla gurnardus. Next base: position 263,153 of record NW_028155445.1, on the reverse strand, counting down.
AGAGACAGACAGGTAACCAGTCTATCACAGGGAGACATGTAGAGACAGACAGGTAACCAGTCTATCACAGGGCTGACATGTAGAGACAGACAGGTAACCAGTCTATCACAGGGAGACATGTAGAGACAGACAGGTAACCAGTCTATCACAGGGAGACATGTACAGACAGACAGGTAACCAGTCTATCACAGGGCTGACATGTAGAGACAGACAGGTAACCAGTCTATCACAGGGGGACATGTAGAGACAGACAGGTAACCAGTCTATCACAGGGAGACATGTAGAGACAGACAGGTAACCAGTCTATCACAGGGAGACATGTAGAGACAGACAGGTAACCAGTCTATCACAGGGAGACATGTACAGACAGACAGGTAACCAGTCTATCACAGGGCTGACATGTAGAGACAGACAGGTAACCAGTCTATCACAGGGGGACATGTAGAGACAGACAGGTAACCAGTCTATCACAGGGAGACATGTAGAGACAGACAGGTAACCAGTCTATCACAGGGAGACATGTAGAGAGAGACAGGTAACCAGTCTATCACAGGGAGACATGTAAAGACAGACAGGTAACCAGTCTATCACAGGGAGACATGTAGAGACAGACAGGTGACCAGTCTATCACAGGGAGACATGTAGAGACAGACAGGTAACCAGTCTATCACAGGGAGACATGTAGAGACAGACAGGTAACCAGTCTATCACAGGGCTGACATGTAGAGACAGACAGGTAACCAGTCTATCACAGGGAGACATGTAGAGACAGACAGGTAACCAGTCTATCACAGGGAGACATGTACAGACAGACAGGTAACCAGTCTATCACAGGGCTGACATGTAGAGACAGACAGGTAACCAGTCTATCACAGGGGGACATGTAGAGACAGACAGGTAACCAGTCTATCACAGGGAGACATGTAGAGACAGACAGGTAACCAGTCTATCACAGGGAGACATGTAGAGACAGACAGGTAACCAGTCTATCACAGGGAGACATGTAAAGACAGACGGGTAACCAGTCTATCACAGGGAGACATGTAGAGACAGACAGGTGACCAGTCTATCACAGGGAGACATGTAGAGACAGACAGGTAACCAGTCTATCACAGGGAGACATGTAGAGACAGACAGGTAACCAGTCTATCACAGGGAGACATGTACAGACAGACAGGTAACCAGTCTATCACAGGGCTGACATGTAGAGACAGACAGGTAACCTGTCTATCACAGGGCTGACATGTAGAGACAGACAGGTAACCAGTCTATCATAGGGCTGACATGTAGAGACAGACAGGTAACCAGTCTATCACATGGAGACATGTGGAGACAGACAGGTAACCAGTCTATCACAGGGAGACATGTAGAGACAGACAGGTAACCAGTCTATCACAGGGAGACATGTAGAGACCGACAGGTAACCAGTCTATCACAGGGGGACATGTAGAGACAGACAGGTAACCAGTCTATCACAGGGCTGACATGTAGAGACAGACAGGTAACCAGTCTATCATAGGGCTGACATGTAGAGACAGACAGGTGACCAGTCTATCACAGGGCTGACATGTAGAGACAGACAGGTAACCAGTCTATCACAGGGAGACATGTAGAGACAGACAGGTAACCAGTCTATCACAGGGAGACATGTAGAGACAGACAGGTAACCAGTCTATCACAGGGCTGACATGTAGAGACAGACAGGCAACCAGTCTATCACAGGGCTGACATGTAGAGACAGACAGGTAACCAGTCTATCACAGGGCCGACATGTAGAGACAGACAGGTAACCAGTCTATCACAGGGAGACATGTAGAGACAGACAGGTAACCAGTCTATCACAGGGAGACATGTAGAGACAGACAGGTAACCAGTCTATCATGGGGCCGACATGTAGAGACAGACAGGTAACCAGTCTATCACAGGGAGACATGTAGAGACAGACAGGTAACCAGTCTATCACAGGGGGACATGTAGACACAGACAGGTAACCAGTCTATCACAGGGAGACATGTAGAGACAGACAGGTAACCAGTCTATCACAGGGAGACATGTAGAGACAGACAGGTAACCAGTCTATCACAGGGGGACATGTAGAGACAGACAGGTAACCAGTCTATCACAGGGAGACATGTAGAGACAGACAGGTAACCAGTCTATCACAGGGAGACATGTAGAGACCGACAGGTAACCAGTCTTTCACAGGGGGACATGTAGAGACAGACAGGTAACCAGTCTATCACAGGGAGACATGTAGAGACAGACAGGTAACCAGTCTATCACAGGGGGACATGTAGAGACAGACAGGTAACCAGTCTATCACAGGGAGACATGTAGAGACAGACAGGTAACCAGTCTATCACAGGGAGACATGTAGAGAGAGACAGGTAACCAGTCTATCACAGGGAGACATGTAAAGACAGACAGGTAACCAGTCTATCACAGGGAGACATGTAGAGACAGACAGGTGACCAGTCTATCACAGGGAGACATGTAGAGACAGACAGGTAACCAGTCTATCACAGGGAGACATGTAGAGACAGACAGGTAACCAGTCTATCACAGGGCTGACATGTAGAGACAGACAGGTAACCAGTCTATCACAGGGAGACATGTAGAGACAGACAGGTAACCAGTCTATCACAGGGAGACATGTACAGACAGACAGGTAACCAGTCTATCACAGGGCTGACATGTAGAGACAGACAGGTAACCAGTCTATCACAGGGGGACATGTAGAGACAGACAGGTAACCAGTCTATCACAGGGAGACATGTAGAGACAGACAGGTAACCAGTCTATCACAGGGAGACATGTAGAGACAGACAGGTAACCAGTCTATCACAGGGAGACATGTAAAGACAGACGGGTAACCAGTCTATCACAGGGAGACATGTAGAGACAGACAGGTGACCAGTCTATCACAGGGAGACATGTAGAGACAGACAGGTAACCAGTCTATCACAGGGAGACATGTAGAGACAGACAGGTAACCAGTCTATCACAGGGAGACATGTACAGACAGACAGGTAACCAGTCTATCACAGGGCTGACATGTAGAGACAGACAGGTAACCTGTCTATCACAGGGCTGACATGTAGAGACAGACAGGTAACCAGTCTATCATAGGGCTGACATGTAGAGACAGACAGGTAACCAGTCTATCACATGGAGACATGTGGAGACAGACAGGTAACCAGTCTATCACAGGGAGACATGTAGAGACAGACAGGTAACCAGTCTATCACAGGGAGACATGTAGAGACCGACAGGTAACCAGTCTATCACAGGGGGACATGTAGAGACAGACAGGTAACCAGTCTATCACAGGGCTGACATGTAGAGACAGACAGGTAACCAGTCTATCATAGGGCTGACATGTAGAGACAGACAGGTGACCAGTCTATCACAGGGCTGACATGTAGAGACAGACAGGTAACCAGTCTATCACAGGGAGACATGTAGAGACAGACAGGTAACCAGTCTATCACAGGGAGACATGTAGAGACAGACAGGTAACCAGTCTATCACAGGGCTGACATGTAGAGACAGACAGGCAACCAGTCTATCACAGGGCTGACATGTAGAGACAGACAGGTAACCAGTCTATCACAGGGCCGACATGTAGAGACAGACAGGTAACCAGTCTATCACAGGGAGACATGTAGAGACAGACAGGTAACCAGTCTATCACAGGGAGACATGTAGAGACAGACAGGTAACCAGTCTATCATGGGGCCGACATGTAGAGACAGACAGGTAACCAGTCTATCACAGGGAGACATGTAGAGACAGACAGGTAACCAGTCTATCACAGGGGGACATGTAGACACAGACAGGTAACCAGTCTATCACAGGGAGACATGTAGAGACAGACAGGTAACCAGTCTATCACAGGGAGACATGTAGAGACAGACAGGTAACCAGTCTATCACAGGGGGACATGTAGAGACAGACAGGTAACCAGTCTATCACAGGGAGACATGTAGAGACAGACAGGTAACCAGTCTATCACAGGGAGACATGTAGAGACCGACAGGTAACCAGTCTTTCACAGGGGGACATGTAGAGACAGACAGGTAACCAGTCTATCACAGGGAGACATGTAGAGACAGACAGGTAACCAGTCTATCACAGGGAGACATGTAGAGACAGACAGGTAACCAGTCTATCACGGGGCCGACATTTAGAGACAGACAGGTAACCAGTCTATCACAGGGAGACATGTAGAGACAGACAGGTAACCAGTCTATCACAGGGCTGACATGTAGAGACAGACAGGTAACCAGTCTATCACAGGGAGACATGTAGAGACAGACAGGTAACCAGTCTATCACAGGGAGACATGTAGAGACAGACAGGTAACCGGTCTATCACAGGGCTGACATGTAGAGACAGACAGGCAACCAGTCTATCACAGGGCTGACATGTAGAGACAGACAGGTAACCAGTCTATCACAGGGCCGACATGTAGAGACAGACAGGTAACCAGTCTATCACAGGGAGACATGTAGAGACAGACAGGTAACCAGTCTATCACAGGGAGACATGTAGAGACAGACAGGTAACCAGTCTATCATGGGGCCGACATGTAGAGACAGACAGGTAACCAGTCTATCACAGGGAGACATGTAGAGACAGACAGGTAACCAGTCTATCACAGGGGGACATGTAGAGACAGACAGGTAACCAGTCTATCACAGGGAGACATGTAGAGACAGACAGGTAACCAGTCTATCACAGGGAGACATGTAGAGACAGACAGGTAACCAGTCTATCACAGGGGGACATGTAGAGACAGACAGGTAACCAGTCTATCACAGGGAGACATGTAGAGACAGACAGGTAACCAGTCTATCACAGGGAGACATGTAGAGACAGACAGGTAACCAGTCTATCACAGGGAGACATGTAAAGACAGACAGGTAACCAGTCTATCACAGGGAGACATGTAGAGACAGACAGGTGACCAGTCTATCACAGGGAGACATGTAGAGACAGACAGGTAACCAGTCTATCACAGGGAGACATGTAGAGACAGACAGGTAACCAGTCTATCACAGGGCTGACATGTAGAGACAGACAGGTAACCAGTCTATCACAGGGAGACATGTAGAGACAGACAGGTAACCAGTCTATCACAGGGAGACATGTACAGACAGACAGGTAACCAGTCTATCACAGGGCTGACATGTAGAGACAGACAGGTAACCAGTCTATCACAGGGGGACATGTAGAGACAGACAGGTAACCAGTCTATCACAGGGAGACATGTAGAGACAGACAGGTAACCAGTCTATCACAGGGAGACATGTAGAGACAGACAGGTAACCAGTCTATCACAGGGAGACATGTACAGACAGACAGGTAACCAGTCTATCACAGGGCTGACATGTAGAGACAGACAGGTAACCAGTCTATCACAGGGGGACATGTAGAGACAGACAGGTAACCAGTCTATCACAGGGAGACATGTAGAGACAGACAGGTAACCAGTCTATCACAGGGAGACATGTAGAGAGAGACAGGTAACCAGTCTATCACAGGGAGACATGTAAAGACAGACAGGTAACCAGTCTATCACAGGGAGACATGTAGAGACAGACAGGTGACCAGTCTATCACAGGGAGACATGTAGAGACAGACAGGTAACCAGTCTATCACAGGGAGACATGTAGAGACAGACAGGTAACCAGTCTATCACAGGGCTGACATGTAGAGACAGACAGGTAACCAGTCTATCACAGGGAGACATGTAGAGACAGACAGGTAACCAGTCTATCACAGGGAGACATGTACAGACAGACAGGTAACCAGTCTATCACAGGGCTGACATGTAGAGACAGACAGGTAACCAGTCTATCACAGGGGGACATGTAGAGACAGACAGGTAACCAGTCTATCACAGGGAGACATGTAGAGACAGACAGGTAACCAGTCTATCACAGGGAGACATGTAGAGACAGACAGGTAACCAGTCTATCACAGGGAGACATGTAAAGACAGACGGGTAACCAGTCTATCACAGGGAGACATGTAGAGACAGACAGGTGACCAGTCTATCACAGGGAGACATGTAGAGACAGACAGGTAACCAGTCTATCACAGGGAGACATGTAGAGACAGACAGGTAACCAGTCTATCACAGGGAGACATGTACAGACAGACAGGTAACCAGTCTATCACAGGGCTGACATGTAGAGACAGACAGGTAACCTGTCTATCACAGGGCTGACATGTAGAGACAGACAGGTAACCATTCTATCATAGGGCTGACATGTAGAGACAGACAGGTAACCAGTCTATCACATGGAGACATGTGGAGACAGACAGGTAACCAGTCTATCACAGGGAGACATGTAGAGACAGACAGGTAACCAGTCTATCACAGGGAGACATGTAGAGACCGACAGGTAACCAGTCTATCACAGGGGGACATGTAGAGACAGACAGGTAACCAGTCTATCACAGGGCTGACATGTAGAGACAGACAGGTAACCAGTCTATCATAGGGCTGACATGTAGAGACAGACAGGTGACCAGTCTATCACAGGGCTGACATGTAGAGACAGACAGGTAACCAGTCTATCACAGGGAGACATGTAGAGACAGACAGGTAACCAGTCTATCACAGGGAGACATGTAGAGACAGACAGGTAACCAGTCTATCACAGGGCTGACATGTAGAGACAGACAGGCAACCAGTCTATCACAGGGCTGACATGTAGAGACAGACAGGTAACCAGTCTATCACAGGGCCGACATGTAGAGACAGACAGGTAACCAGTCTATCACAGGGAGACATGTAGAGACAGACAGGTAACCAGTCTATCACAGGGAGACATGTAGAGACAGACAGGTAACCAGTCTATCATGGGGCCGACATGTAGAGACAGACAGGTAACCAGTCTATCACAGGGAGACATGTAGAGACAGACAGGTAACCAGTCTATCACAGGGGGACATGTAGACACAGACAGGTAACCAGTCTATCACAGGGAGACATGTAGAGACAGACAGGTAACCAGTCTATCACAGGGAGACATGTAGAGACAGACAGGTAACCAGTCTATCACAGGGGGACATGTAGAGACAGACAGGTAACCAGTCTATCACAGGGAGACATGTAGAGACAGACAGGTAACCAGTCTATCACAGGGAGACATGTAGAGACAGACAGGTAACCAGTCTATCACAGGGAGACATGTAAAGACAGACAGGTAACCAGTCTATCACAGGGAGACATGTAGAGACAGACAGGTGACCAGTCTATCACAGGGAGACATGTAGAGACAGACAGGTAACCAGTCTATCACAGGGAGACATGTAGAGACAGACAGGTAACCAGTCTATCACAGGGAGACATGTAGAGACAGACAGGTAACCAGTCTATCACAGGGAGACATGTAAAGACAGACAGGTAACCAGTCTATCACAGGGAGACATGTAGAGACAGACAGGTGACCAGTCTATCACAGGGAGACATGTAGAGACAGACAGGTAACCAGTCTATCACAGGGAGACATGTAGAGACAGACAGGTAACCAGTCTATCACAGGGCTGACATGTAGAGACAGACAGGTAACCAGTCTATCACAGGGAGACATGTAGAGACAGACAGGTAACCAGTCTATCACAGGGAGACATGTACAGACAGACAGGTAACCAGTCTATCACAGGGCTGACATGTAGAGACAGACAGGTAACCAGTCTATCACAGGGCTGACATGTAGAGACAGACAGGTAACCAGTCTATCACAGGGCCGACATGTAGAGACAGACAGGTAACCAGTCTATCACAGGGAGACATGTAGAGACAGACAGGTAACCAGTCTATCACAGGGAGACATGTAGAGACAGACAGGTAACCAGTCTATCATGGGGCCGAAATGTAGAGACAGACAGGTAACCAGTCTATCACAGGGAGACATGTAGAGACAGACAGGTAACCAGTCTATCACAGGGGGACATGTAGAGACAGACAGGTAACCAGTCTATCACAGGGAGACATGTAGAGACAGACAGGTAACCAGTCTATCACAGGGAGACATGTAGAGACAGACAGGTAACCAGTCTATCACAGGGGGACATGTAGAGACAGACAGGTAACCAGTCTATCACAGGGAGACATGTAGAGACAGACAGGTAACCAGTCTATCACAGGGAGACATGTAGAGACAGACAGGTAACCAGTCTATCAAAGGGAGACATGTAAAGACAGACAGGTGACCAGTCTATCACAGGGAGACATGTAGAGACAGACAGGTGACCAGTCTATCACAGGGAGACATGTAGAGACAGACAGGTAACCAGTCTATCACAGGGAGACATGTAGAGACAGACAGGTAACCAGTCTATCACAGGGAGACATGTAGAGACAGACAGGTAACCAGTCTATCACAGGGAGACATGTAGAGACAGACAGGTAACCAGTCTATCACGGGGCCGACATGTAGAGACAGACAGGTAACCAGTCTATCACAGGGAGACATGTAGAGACAGACAGGCAACCAGTCTATCACAGGGCTGACATGTAGAGACAGACAGGTAACCAGTCTATCACAGGGCCGACATGTAGAGACAGACAGGTAACCAGTCTATCACAGGGAGACATGTAGAGACAGACAGGTAACCAGTCTATCACAGGGAGACATGTAGAGACAGACAGGTAACCAGTCTATCATGGGGCCGACATGTAGAGACAGACAGGTAACCAGTCTATCACAGGGAGACATGTAGAGACAGACAGGTAACCAGTCTATCACAGGGGGACATGTAGACACAGACAGGTAACCAGTCTATCACAGGGAGACATGTAGAGACAGACAGGTAACCAGTCTATCACAGGGAGACATGTAGAGACAGACAGGTAACCAGTCTATCACAGGGGGACATGTAGAGACAGACAGGTAACCAGTCTATCACAGGGAGACATGTAGAGACAGACAGGTAACCAGTCTATCACAGGGAGACATGTAGAGACAGACAGGTAACCAGTCTATCACAGGGAGACATGTAAAGACAGACAGGTAACCAGTCTATCACAGGGAGACATGTAGAGACAGACAGGTGACCAGTCTATCACAGGGAGACATGTAGAGACAGACAGGTAACCAGTCTATCACAGGGAGACATGTAGAGACAGACAGGTAACCAGTCTATCACAGGGCTGACATGTAGAGACAGACAGGTAACCAGTCTATCACAGGGAGACATGTAGAGACAGACAGGTAACCAGTCTATCACAGGGAGACATGTACAGACAGACAGGTAACCAGTCTATCACAGGGCTGACATGTAGAGACAGACAGGTAACCAGTCTATCACAGGGCTGACATGTAGAGACAGACAGGTAACCAGTCTATCATAGGGCTGACATGTAGAGACAGACAGGTAACCAGTCTATCACAGGGAGACATGTAGAGACAGACAGGTAACCAGTCTATCACAGGGGGACATGTAGAGACAGACAGGTAACCAGTCTATCACAGGGAGACATGTAGAGACAGACAGGTAACCAGTCTATCACAGGGAGACATGTAGAGACAGACAGGTAACCAGTCTATCACAGGGAGACATGTAAAGACAGACAGGTAACCAGTCTATCACAGGGAGACATGTAGAGACAGACAGGTGACCAGTCTATCACAGGGAGACATGTAGAGACAGACAGGTAACCAGTCTATCACAGGGAGACATGTAGAGACAGACAGGTAACCAGTCTATCACAGGGCTGACATGTAGAGACAGACAGGTAACCAGTCTATCACAGGGAGACATGTAGAGACAGACAGGTAACCAGTCTATCACAGGGAGACATGTACAGACAGACAGGTAACCAGTCTATCACAGGGCTGACATGTAGAGACAGACAGGTAACCAGTCTATCACAGGGCTGACATGTAGAGACAGACAGGTAACCAGTCTATCATAGGGCTGACATGTAGAGACAGACAGGTAACCAGTCTATCACATGGAGACATGTGGAGACAGACAGGTAACCAGTCTATCACAGGGAGACATGTAGAGACAGACAGGTAACCAGTCTATCACAGGGAGACATGTAGAGACCGACAGGTAACCAGTCTATCACAGCGGGACATGTAGAGACAGACAGGTAACCAGTCTATCACAGGGAGACATGTAGAGACAGACAGGTAACCAGTCTATCACAGGGAGACATGTAGAGACAGACAGGTAACCAGTCTATCACGGGGCCGACATGTAGAGACAGACAGGTAACCAGTCTATCACAGGGAGACATGTAGAGACAGACAGGCAACCAGTCTATCACAGGGCTGACATGTAGAGACAGACAGGTAACCAGTCTATCACAGGGCCGACATGTAGAGACAGACAGGTAACCAGTCTATCACAGGGAGACATGTAGAGACAGACAGGTAACCAGTCTATCACAGGGAGACATGTAGAGACAGACAGGTAACCAGTCTATCATGGGGCCGACATGTAGAGACAGACAGGTAACCAGTCTATCACAGGGAGACATGTAGAGACAGACAGGTAACCAGTCTATCACAGGGGGACATGTAGACACAGACAGGTAACCAGTCTATCACAGGGAGACATGTAGAGACAGACAGGTAACCAGTCTATCACAGGGAGACATGTAGAGACAGACAGGTAACCAGTCTATCACAGGGGGACATGTAGAGACAGACAGGTAACCAGTCTATCACAGGGAGACATGTAGAGACAGACAGGTAACCAGTCTATCACAGGGAGACATGTAGAGACAGACAGGTAACCAGTCTATCACAGGGAGACATGTAAAGACAGACAGGTAACCAGTCTATCACAGGGAGACATGTAGAGACAGACAGGTGACCAGTCTATCACAGGGAGACATGTAGAGACAGACAGGTAACCAGTCTATCACAGGGAGACATGTAGAGACAGACAGGTAACCAGTCTATCACAGGGCTGACATGTAGAGACAGACATGTAACCAGTCTATCACAGGGAGACATGTAGAGACAGACAGGTAACCAGTCTATCACAGGGAGACATGTAGAGACAGACAGGTAACCAGTCTATCACAGGGAGACATGTACAGACAGACAGGTAACCAGTCTATCACAGGGCTGACATGTAGAGACAGACAGGTAACCAGTCTATCACAGGGCTGACATGTAGAGACAGACAGGTAACCAGTCTATCACAGGGAGACATGTAGAGACAGACAGGTAACCAGTCTATCACAGGGGGACATGTAGAGACAGACAGGTAACCAGTCTATCACAGGGAGACATGTAGAGACAGACAGGTAACCAGTCTATCACAGGGAGACATGTAGAGACAGACAGGTAACCAGTCTATCACAGGGAGACATGTAAAGACAGACAGGTAACCAGTCTATCACAGGGAGACATGTAGAGACAGACAGGTGACCAGTCTATCACAGGGAGACATGTAGAGACAGACAGGTAACCAGTCTATCACAGGGAGACATGTAGAGACAGACAGGTAACCAGTCTATCACAGGGCTGACATGTAGAGACAGACAGGTAACCAGTCTATCACAGGGAGACATGTAGAGACAGACAGGTAACCAGTCTATCACAGGGAGACATGTACAGACAGACAGGTAACCAGTCTATCACAGGGCTGACATGTAGAGACAGACAGGTAACCAGTCTATCACAGGGCTGACATGTAGAGACAGACAGGTAACCAGTCTATCATAGGGCTGACATGTAGAGACAGACAGGTAACCAGTCTATCACAGGGAGACATGTAGAGACAGACAGGTAACCAGTCTATCACAGGGGGACATGTAGAGACAGACAGGTAACCAGTCTATCACAGGGAGACATGTAGAGACAGACAGGTAACCAGTCTATCACAGGGAGACATGTAGAGACAGACAGGTAACCAGTCTATCACAGGGAGACATGTAAAGACAGACAGGTAACCAGTCTATCACAGGGAGACATGTAGAGACAGACAGGTGACCAGTCTATCACAGGGAGACATGTAGAGACAGACAGGTAACCAGTCTATCACAGGGAGACATGTAGAGACAGACAGGTAACCAGTCTATCACAGGGCTGACATGTAGAGACAGACAGGTAACCAGTCTATCACAGGGAGACATGTAGAGACAGACAGGTAACCAGTCTATCACAGGGAGACATGTACAGACAGACAGGTAACCAGTCTATCACAGGGCTGACATGTAGAGACAGACAGGTAACCAGTCTATCACAGGGCTGACATGTAGAGACAGACAGGTAACCAGTCTATCATAGGGCTGACATGTAGAGACAGACAGGTAACCAGTCTATCACATGGAGACATGTGGAGACAGACAGGTAACCAGTCTATCACAGGGAGACATGTAGAGACAGACAGGTAACCAGTCTATCACAGGGAGACATGTAGAGACCGACAGGTAACCAGTCTATCACAGGGGGACATGTAGAGACAGACAGGTAACCAGTCTATCACAGGGAGACATGTAGAGACAGACAGGTAACCAGTCTATCACAGGGAGACATGTAGAGACAGACAGGTAACCAGTCTATCACGGGGCCGACATGTAGAGACAGACAGGTAACCAGTCTATCACAGGGAGACATGTAGAGACAGACAGGCAACCAGTCTATCACAGGGCTGACATGTAGAGACAGACAGGTAACCAGTCTATCACAGGGCCGACATGTAGAGACAGACAGGTAACCAGTCTATCACAGGGAGACATGTAGAGACAGACAGGTAACCAGTCTATCACAGGGAGACATGTAGAGACAGACAGGTAACCAGTCTATCATGGGGCCGACATGTAGAGACAGACAGGTAACCAGTCTATCACAGGGAGACATGTAGAGACAGACAGGTAACCAGTCTATCACAGGGGGACATGTAGACACAGACAGGTAACCAGTCTATCACAGGGAGACATGTAGAGACAGACAGGTAACCAGTCTATCACAGGGAGACATGTAGAGACAGACAGGTAACCAGTCTATCACAGGGGGACATGTAGAGACAGACAGGTAACCAGTCTATCACAGGGAGACATGTAGAGACAGACAGGTAACCAGTCTATCACAGGGAGACATGTAGAGACAGACAGGCAACCAGTCTATCACAGGGCTGACATGTAGAGACAGACAGGTAACCAGTCTATCACAGGGCCGACATGTAGAGACAGACAGGTAACCAGTCTATCACAGGGAGACATGTAGACACAGACAGGTAACCAGTCTATCACAGGGAGACATGTAGAGACAGACAGGTAACCAGTCTATCATGGGGCCGACATGTAGAGACAGACAGGTAACCAGTCTATCACAGGGAGACATGTAGAGACAGACAGGTAACCAGTCTATCACAGGGGGACATGTAGACACAGACAGGTAACCAGTCTATCACAGGGAGACATGTAGAGACAGACAGGTAACCAGTCTATCACAGGGAGACATGTAGAGACAGACAGGTAACCAGTCTATCACAGGGGGACATGTAGAGACAGACAGGTAACCAGTCTATCACAGGGAGACATGTAGAGACAGACAGGTAACCAGTCTATCACAGGGAGACATGTAGAGACAGACAGGTAACCAGTCTATCACAGGGAGACATGTAAAGACAGACAGGTAACCAGTCTATCACAGGGAGACATGTAGAGACAGACAGGTGACCAGTCTATCACAGGGAGACATGTAGAGACAGACAGGTAACCAGTCTATCACAGGGAGACATGTAGAGACAGACAGGTAACCAGTCTATCACAGGGGGACATGTAGAGACAGACAGGTAACCAGTCTATCACAGGGAGACATGTAGAGACAGACAGGTAACCAGTCTATCACAGGGAGACATGTAGAGACAGACAGGTAACCAGTCTATCACAGGGCTGACATGTAGAGACAGACAGGTAACCAGTCTATCACAGGGAGACATGTAGAGACAGACAGGTAACCAGTCTATCACAGGGAGACATGTACAGACAGACAGGTAACCAGTCTATCACAGGGCTGACATGTAGAGACAGACAGGTAACCAGTCTATCACAGGGCTGACATGTAGAGACAGACAGGTAACCAGTCTATCATAGGGCTGACATGTAGAGACAGACAGGTAACCAGTCTATCACATGGAGACATGTGGAGACAGACAGGTAACCAGTCTATCACAGGGAGACATGTAGAGACAGACAGGTAACCAGTCTATCACAGGGAGACATGTAGAGACCGACAGGTAACCAGTCTATCACAGGGGGACATGTAGAGACAGACAGGTAACCAGTCTATCACAGGGAGACATGTAGAGACAGACAGGTAACCAGTCTATCACAGGGAGACATGTAGAGACAGACAGGTAACCAGTCTATCACGGGGCCGACATGTAGAGACAGACAGGTAACCAGTCTATCACAGGGAGACATGTAGAGACAGACAGGCAACCAGTCTATCACAGGGCTGACATGTAGAGACAGACAGGTAACCAGTCTATCACAGGGCCGACATGTAGAGACAGACAGGTAACCAGTCTATCACAGGGAGACATGTAGAGACAGACAGGTAACCAGTCTATCACAGGGAGACATGTAGAGACAGACAGGTAACCAGTCTATCATGGGGCCGACATGTAGAGACAGACAGGTAACCAGTCTATCACAGGGAGACATGTAGAGACAGACAGGTAACCAGTCTATCACAGGGGGACATGTAGACACAGACAGGTAACCAGTCTATCACAGGGAGACATGTAGAGACAGACAGGTAACCAGTCTATCACAGGGAGACATGTAGAGACAGACAGGTAACCAGTCTATCACAGGGGGACATGTAGAGACAGACAGGTAACCAGTCTATCACAGGGAGACATGTAGAGACAGACAGGTAACCAGTCTATCACAGGGAGACATGTAGAGACAGACAGGTAACCAGTCTATCACAGGGAGACATGTAAAGACAGACAGGTAACCAGTCTATCACAGGGAGACATGTAGAGACAGACAGGTGACCAGTCTATCACAGGGAGACATGTAGAGACAGACAGGTAACCAGTCTATCACAGGGAGACATGTAGAGACAGACAGGTAACCAGTCTATCACAGGGGGACATGTAGAGACAGACAGGTAACCAGTCTATCACAGGGAGACATGTAGAGACAGACAGGTAACCAGTCTATCACAGGGAGACATGTAGAGACAGACAGGTAACCAGTCTATCACGGGGCCGACATGTAGAGACAGACAGGTAACCAGTCTATCACAGGGAGACATGTAGAGACAGACAGGTAACCAGTCTATCACAGGGGGACATGTAGAGACAGACAGTTAACCAGTCTATCACAGGGAGACATGTAGAGACAGACAGGTAACCAGTCTATCACATGGAGACATGTAGAGACAGACAGGTAACCAGTCTATCACAGGGAGACATGTAGAGACAGACAGGTAACCAGTCTATCACAGGGAGACATGTAGAGACAGACAGGTAACCAGTCTATCACAGGGCTGACATGTAGAGACAGACAGGCAACCAGTCTATCACAGGGCTGACATGTAGAGACAGACAGGTAACCAGTCTATCACAGGGCCGACATCTAGAGACAGACAGGTAACCAGTCTATCACAGGGAGACATGTAGAGACAGACAGGTAACCAGTCTATCACAGGGAGACATGTAGAGACAGACAGGTAACCAGTCTATCATGGGGCCGACATGTAGAGACAGACAGGTAACCAGTCTATCACAGGGAGACATGTAGAGACAGACAGGTAACCAGTCTATCACAGGGGGACATGTAGAGACAGACAGGTAACCAGTCTATCACAGGGAGACATGTAGAGACAGACAGGTAACCAGTCTATCACAGGGAGACATGTAGAGACAGACAGGTAACCAGTCTATCACAGGGGGACATGTAGAGACAGACAGGTAACCAGTCTATCACAGGGAGACATGTAGAGACAGACAGGTAACCAGTCTATCACAGGGAGACATGTAGAGACAGACAGGTAACCAGTCTATCACAGGGAGACATGTAAAGACAGACAGGTAACCAGTCTATCACAGGGAGACATGTAGAGACAGACAGGTGACCAGTCTATCACAGGGAGACATGTAGAGACAGACAGGTAACCAGTCTATCACAGGGAGACATGTAGAGACAGACAGGTAACCAGTCTATCACAGGGCTGACATGTAGAGACAGACAGGTAACCAGTCTATCACAGGGAGACATGTAGAGACAGACAGGTAACCAGTCTATCACAGGGAGACATGTACAGACAGACAGGTAACCAGTCTATCACAGGGCTGACATGTAGAGACAGACAGGTAACCAGTCTATCACAGGGGGACATGTAGAGACAGACAGGTAACCAGTCTATCACAGGGAGACATGTAGAGACAGACAGGTAACCAGTCTATCACAGGGAGACATGTAGAGACAGACAGGTAACCAGTCTATCACAGGGAGACATGTAAAGACAGACAGGTAACCAGTCTATCACAGGGAGACATGTAGAGACAGACAGGTGACCAGTCTATCACAGGGAGACATGTAGAGACAGACAGGTAACCAGTCTATCACAGGGAGACATGTAGAGACAGACAGGTAACCAGTCTATCACAGGGAGACATGTACAGACAGACAGGTAACCAGTCTATCACAGGGCTGACATGTAGAGACAGACAGGTAACCTGTCTATCACAGGGCTGACATGTAGAGACAGACAGGTAACCAGTCTATCATAGGGCTGAAATGTAGAGACAGACAGGTAACCAGTCTATCACAGGGAGACATGTAGAGACAGACAGGTAACCAGTCTATCACAGGGAGACATGTAAAGACAGACAGGTAACCAGTCTATCACAGGGAGACATGTAGAGACAGACAGGTGACCAGTCTATCACAGGGAGACATGTAGAGACAGACAGGTAACCAGTCTATCACAGGGAGACATGTAGAGACAGACAGGTAACCAGTCTATCACAGGGGGACATGTAGAGACAGACAGGTAACCAGTCTATCACAGGGAGACATGTAGAGACAGACAGGTAACCAGTCTATCACAGGGAGACATGTAGAGACAGACAGGTAACCAGTCTATCACGGGGCCGACATGTAGAGACAGACAGGTAACCAGTCTATCACAGGGAGACATGTAGAGACAGACAGGTAACCAGTCTATCACAGGGGGACATGTAGAGACAGACAGTTAACCAGTCTATCACAGGGAGACATGTAGAGACAGACAGGTAACCAGTCTATCACATGGAGACATGTAGAGACAGACAGGTAACCAGTCTATCACAGGGAGACATGTAGAGACAGACAGGTAACCAGTCTATCACAGGGAGACATGTAGAGACAGACAGGTAACCAGTCTATCACAGGGCTGACATGTAGAGACAGACAGGCAACCAGTCTATCACAGGGCTGACATGTAGAGACAGACAGGTAACCAGTCTATCACAGGGCCGACATCTAGAGACAGACAGGTAACCAGTCTATCACAGGGAGACATGTAGAGACAGACAGGTAACCAGTCTATCACAGGGAGACATGTAGAGACAGACAGGTAACCAGTCTATCATGGGGCCGACATGTAGAGACAGACAGGTAACCAGTCTATCACAGGGAGACATGTAGAGACAGACAGGTAACCAGTCTATCACAGGGGGACATGTAGAGACAGACAGGTAACCAGTCTATCACAGGGAGACATGTAGAGACAGACAGGTAACCAGTCTATCACAGGGAGACATGTAGAGACAGACAGGTAACCAGTCTATCACAGGGGGACATGTAGAGACAGACAGGTAACCAGTCTATCACAGGGAGACATGTAGAGACAGACAGGTAACCAGTCTATCACAGGGAGACATGTAGAGACAGACAGGTAACCAGTCTATCACAGGGAGACATGTAAAGACAGACAGGTAACCAGTCTATCACAGGGAGACATGTAGAGACAGACAGGTGACCAGTCTATCACAGGGAGACATGTAGAGACAGACAGGTAACCAGTCTATCACAGGGAGACATGTAGAGACAGACAGGTAACCAGTCTATCACAGGGCTGACATGTAGAGACAGACAGGTAACCAGTCTATCACAGGGAGACATGTAGAGACAGACAGGTAACCAGTCTATCACAGGGAGACATGTACAGACAGACAGGTAACCAGTCTATCACAGGGCTGACATGTAGAGACAGACAGGTAACCAGTCTATCACAGGGGGACATGTAGAGACAGACAGGTAACCAGTCTATCACAGGGAGACATGTAGAGACAGACAGGTAACCAGTCTATCACAGGGAGACATGTAGAGACAGACAGGTAACCAGTCTATCACAGGGAGACATGTAGAGACAGACAGGTAACCAGTCTATCACAGGGAGACATGTCGAGACAGACAGGTAACCAGTCTATCATGGGGCCGACATGTAGAGACAGACAGGTAACCAGTCTATCACAGGGAGACATGTAGAGACAGACAGGTAACCAGTCTATCACAGGGGGACATGTAGACACAGACAGGTAACCAGTCTATCACAGGGAGACATGTAGAGACAGACAGGTAACCAGTCTATCACAGGGAGACATGTAGAGACAGACAGGTAACCAGTCTATCACAGGGGGACATGTAGAGACAGACAGGTAACCAGTCTATCACAGGGAGACATGTAGAGACAGACAGGTAACCAGTCTATCACAGGGAGACATGTAGAGACAGACAGGTAACCAGTCTATCACAGGGAGACATGTAAAGACAGACAGGTAACCAGTCTATCACAGGGAGACATGTAGAGACAGACAGGTGACCAGTCTATCACAGGGAGACATGTAGAGACAGACAGGTAACCAGTCTATCACAGGGAGACATGTAGAGACAGACAGGTAACCAGTCTATCACAGGGCTGACATGTAGAGACAGACAGGTAACCAGTCTATCACAGGGAGACATGTAGAGACAGACAGGTAACCAGTCTATCACAGGGAGACATGTACAGACAGACAGGTAACCAGTCTATCACAGGGCTGACATGTAGAGACAGACAGGTAACCAGTCTATCACAGGGCTGACATGTAGAGACAGACAGGTAACCAGTCTATCATAGGGCTGACATGTAGAGACAGACAGGTAACCAGTCTATCACATGGAGACATGTGGAGACAGACAGGTAACCAGTCTATCACAGGGAGACATGTAGAGACAGACAGGTAACCAGTCTATCACAGGGAGACATGTAGAGACCGACAGGTAACCAGTCTATCACAGGGGGACATGTAGAGACAGACAGGTAACCAGTCTATCACAGGGAGACATGTAGAGACAGACAGGTAACCAGTCTATCACAGGGAGACATGTAGAGACAGACAGGTAACCAGTCTATCACGGGGCCGACATGTAGAGACAGACAGGTAACCAGTCTATCACAGGGAGACATGTAGAGACAGACAGGTAACCAGTCTATCACAGGGGGACATGTAGAGACAGACAGTTAACCAGTCTATCACAGGGAGACATGTAGAGACAGACAGGTAACCAGTCTATCACATGGAGACATGTAGAGACAGACAGGTAACCAGTCTATCACAGGGGGACATGTAGAGACAGACAGGTAACCAGTCTATCACAGGGAGACATGTAGAGACAGACAGGTAACCAGTCTATCACAGGGCTGACATGTAGAGACAGACAGGTAACCAGTCTATCACAGGGAGACATGTAGAGACAGACAGGTAACCAGTCTATCACAGGGAGACATGTAGAGACAGACAGGTAACCAGTCTATCACAGGGCTGACATGTAGAGACAGACAGGCAACCAGTCTATCACAGGGCTGGCATGTAGAGACAGACAGGTATTCAGTCTATCATAGGGCTGACATGTAGAGACAGACAGGTAACCAGTCTATCACATGGAGACATGTGGAGACAGACAGGTAACCAGTCTATCACATGGAGACATGTGGAGACAGACAGGTAACCAGTCTATCACAGGGAGACATGTAGAGACAGACAGGTAACCAGTCTATCACAGGGAGACATGTAGAGACCGACAGGTAACCAGTCTATCACAGGGGGACATGTAGAGACAGACAGGTAACCAGTCTATCACAGGGAGACATGTAGAGACAGACAGGTAACCAGTCTATCACAGGGAGACATGTAGAGACAGACAGGTAACCAGTCTATCACGGGGCCGACATGTAGAGACAGACAGGTAACCAGTCTATCACAGGGAGACATGTAGAGACAGACAGGTAACCAGTCTATCACAGGGGGACATGTAGAGACAGACAGTTAACCAGTCTATCACAGGGAGACATGTAGAGACAGACAGGTAACCAGTCTATCACATGGAGACATGTAGAGACAGACAGGTAACCAGTCTATCACAGGGGGACATGTAGAGACAGACAGGTAACCAGTCTATCACAGGGAGACATGTAGAGACAGACAGGTAACCAGTCTATCACAGGGCTGACATGTAGAGACAGACAGGTAACCAGTCTATCACAGGGAGACATGTAGAGACAGACAGGTAACCAGTCTATCACAGGGAGACATGTAGAGACAGACAGGTAACCAGTCTATCACAGGGCTGACATGTAGAGACAGACAGGCAACCAGTCTATCACAGGGCTGGCATGTAGAGACAGACAGGTATTCAGTCTATCATAGGGCTGACATGTAGAGACAGACAGGTAACCAGTCTATCACATGGAGACATGTGGAGACAGACAGGTAACCAGTCTATCACATGGAGACATGTGGAGACAGACAGGTAACCAGTCTATCACAGGGAGACATGTAGAGACAGACAGGTAACCAGTCTATCACAGGGAGACATGTAGAGACCGACAGGTAACCAGTCTATCACAGGGGGACATGTAGAGACAGACAGGTAACCAGTCTATCACAGGGAGACATGTAGAGACAGACAGGTAACCAGTCTATCACAGGGAGACATGTAGAGACAGACAGGTAACCAGTCTATCACAGGGCTGACATGTAGAGACAGACAGGCAACCAGTCTATCACAGGGCTGGCATGTAGAGACAGACAGGTATTCAGTCTATCATAGGGCTGACATGTAGAGACAGACAGGTAACCAGTCTATCACATGGAGACATGTGGAGACAGACAGGTAACCAGTCTATCACATGGAGACATGTGGAGACAGACAGGTAACCAGTCTATCACAGGGAGACATGTAGAGACAGACAGGTAACCAGTCTATCACAGGGAGACATGTAGAGACCGACAGGTAACCAGTCTATCACAGGGGGACATGTAGAGACAGACAGGTAACCAGTCTATCACAGGGAGACATGTAGAGACAGACAGGTAACCAGTCTATCACAGGGAGACATGTAGAGACAGACAGGTAACCAGTCTATCACGGGGCCGACATGTAGAGACAGACAGGTAACCAGTCTATCACAGGGAGACATGTAGAGACAGACAGGTAACCAGTCTATCACAGGGGGACATGTAGAGACAGACAGTTAACCAGTCTATCACAGGGAGACATGTAGAGACAGACAGGTAACCAGTCTATCACATGGAGACATGTAGAGACAGACAGGTAACCAGTCTATCACAGGGGGACATGTAGAGACAGACAGGTAACCAGTCTATCACAGGGAGACATGTAGAGACAGACAGGTAACCAGTCTATCACAGGGCTGACATGTAGAGACAGACTGGTTACCTGTCTATCACAGGGAGACATGTAGAGACAGACAGGTAACCAGTCTATCACAGGGCTGACATGTAGAGACAGACAGGCAACCAGTCTATCACAGGGCTGACATGTAGAGACAGACAGGTAACCAGTCTATCACAGGGCCGACATGTAGAGACAGACAGGTAACCAGTCTATCACAGGGAGACATGTAGAGACAGACAGGTAACCAGTCTATCACAGGGAGACATGTAGAGACAGACAGGTAACCAGTCTATCATGGGGCCGACATGTAGAGACAGACAGGTAACCAGTCTATCACAGGGAGACATGTAGAGACAGACAGGTAACCAGTCTATCACAGGGGGACATGTAGAGACAGACAGGTAACCAGTCTATCACAGGGAGACATGTAGAGACAGACAGGTAACCAGTATATCACAGGGAGACATGTAGAGACAGACAGGTAACCAGTCTATCACAGGGGGACATGTAGAGACAGACAGGTAACCAGTCTATCACAGGGAGACATGTAGAGACAGACAGGTAACCAGTCTATCACAGGGAGACATGTAGAGACAGACAGGTAACCAGTCTATCACAGGGAGACATGTAAAGACAGACAGGTAACCAGTCTATCACAGGGAGACATGTAGAGACAGACAGGTGACCAGTCTATCACAGGGAGACATGTAGAGACAGACAGGTAACCAGTCTATCACAGGGAGACATGTAGAGACAGACAGGTAACCAGTCTATCACAGGGCTGACATGTAGAGACAGACAGGTAACCAGTCTATCACAGGGAGACATGTAGAGACAGACAGGTAACCAGTCTATCACAGGGAGACATGTACAGACAGACAGGTAACCAGTCTATCACAGGGCTGACATGTAGAGACAGACAGGTAACCAGTCTATCACAGGGGGACATGTAGAGACAGACAGGTAACCAGTCTATCACAGGGAGACATGTAGAGACAGACAGGTAACCAGTCTATCACAGGGAGACATGTAGAGACAGACAGGTAACCAGTCTATCACAGGGAGACATGTAAAGACAGACAGGTAACCAGTCTATCACAGGGAGACATGTAGAGACAGACAGGTGACCAGTCTATCACAGGGAGACATGTAGAGACAGACAGGTAACCAGTCTATCACAGGGAGACATGTAGAGACAGACAGGTAACCAGTCTATCACAGGGAGACATGTACAGACAGACAGGTAACCAGTCTATCACAGGGAGACATGTAGAGACAGACAGGTAACCAGTCTATCACAGGGCTGACATGTAGAGACAGACAGGCAACCAGTCTATCACAGGGCTGACATGTAGAGACAGACAGGTAACCAGTCTATCACAGGGCCGACATGTAGAGACAGACAGGTAACCAGTCTATCACAGGGAGACATGTAGAGACAGACAGGTAACCAGTCTATCACAGGGAGACATGTAGAGACAGACAGGTAACCAGTCTATCATGGGGCCGACATGTAGAGACAGACAGGTAACCAGTCTATCACAGGGAGACATGTAGAGACAGACAGGTAACCAGTCTATCACAGGGGGACATGTAGAGACAGACAGGTAACCAGTCTATCACAGGGAGACATGTAGAGACAGACAGGTAACCAGTCTATCACAGGGAGACATGTAGAGACAGACAGGTAACCAGTCTATCACAGGGGGACATGTAGAGACAGACAGGTAACCAGTCTATCACAGGGAGACATGTAGAGACAGACAGGTAACCAGTCTATCACAGGGAGACATGTAGAGACAGACAGGTAACCAGTCTATCACAGGGAGACATGTAAAGACAGACAGGTAACCAGTCTATCACAGGGAGACATGTAGAGACAGACAGGTGACCAGTCTATCACAGGGAGACATGTAGAGACAGACAGGTAACCAGTCTATCACAGGGAGACATGTAGAGACAGACAGGTAACCAGTCTATCACAGGGCTGACATGTAGAGACAGACAGGTAACCAGTCTATCACAGGGAGACATGTAGAGACAGACAGGTAACCAGTCTATCACAGGGAGACATGTACAGACAGACAGGTAACCAGTCTATCACAGGGCTGACATGTAGAGACAGACAGGTAACCAGTCTATCACAGGGCTGACATGTAGAGACAGACAGGTAACCAGTCTATCATAGGGCTGACATGTAGAGACAGACAGGTAACCAGTCTATCACATGGAGACATGTGGAGACAGACAGGTAACCAGTCTATCACAGGGAGACATGTAGAGACAGACAGGTAACCAGTCTATCACAGGGAGACATGTAGAGACCGACAGGTAACCAGTCTATCACAGGGGGACATGTAGAGACAGACAGGTAACCAGTCTATCACAGGGAGACATGTAGAGACAGACAGGTAACCAGTCTATCACAGGGAGACATGTAGAGACAGACAGGTAACCAGTCTATCACGGGGCCGACATGTAGAGACAGACAGGTAACCAGTCTATCACAGGGAGACATGTAGAGACAGACAGGTAACCAGTCTATCACAGGGGGACATGTAGAGACAGACAGTTAACCAGTCTATCACAGGGAGACATGTAGAGACAGACAGGTAACCAGTCTATCACATGGAGACATGTAGAGACAGACAGGTAACCAGTCTATCACAGGGGGACATGTAGAGACAGACAGGTAACCAGTCTATCACAGGGAGACATGTAGAGACAGACAGGTAACCAGTCTATCACAGGGCTGACATGTAGAGACAGACTGGTTACCTGTCTATCACAGGGAGACATGTAGAGACAGACAGGTAACCAGTCTATCACAGGGCTGACATGTAGAGACAGACAGGCAACCAGTCTATCACAGGGCTGACATGTAGAGACAGACAGGTAACCAGTCTATCACAGGGCCGACATGTAGAGACAGACAGGTAACCAGTCTATCACAGGGAGACATGTAGAGACAGACAGGTAACCAGTCTATCACAGGGAGACATGTAGAGACAGACAGGTAACCAGTCTATCATGGGGCCGACATGTAGAGACAGACAGGTAACCAGTCTATCACAGGGAGACATGTAGAGACAGACAGGTAACCAGTCTATCACAGGGGGACATGTAGAGACAGACAGGTAACCAGTCTATCACAGGGAGACATGTAGAGACAGACAGGTAACCAGTATATCACAGGGAGACATGTAGAGACAGACAGGTAACCAGTCTATCACAGGGGGACATGTAGAGACAGACAGGTAACCAGTCTATCACAGGGAGACATGTAGAGACAGACAGGTAACCAGTCTATCACAGGGAGACATGTAGAGACAGACAGGTAACCAGTCTATCACAGGGAGACATGTAAAGACAGACAGGTAACCAGTCTATCACAGGGAGACATGTAGAGACAGACAGGTGACCAGTCTATCACAGGGAGACATGTAGAGACAGACAGGTAACCAGTCTATCACAGGGAGACATGTAGAGACAGACAGGTAACCAGTCTATCACAGGGCTGACATGTAGAGACAGACAGGTAACCAGTCTATCACAGGGAGACATGTAGAGACAGACAGGTAACCAGTCTATCACAGGGAGACATGTACAGACAGACAGGTAACCAGTCTATCACAGGGCTGACATGTAGAGACAGACAGGTAACCAGTCTATCACAGGGGGACATGTAGAGACAGACAGGTAACCAGTCTATCACAGGGAGACATGTAGAGACAGACAGGTAACCAGTCTATCACAGGGAGACATGTAGAGACAGACAGGTAACCAGTCTATCACAGGGAGACATGTAAAGACAGACAGGTAACCAGTCTATCACAGGGAGACATGTAGAGACAGACAGGTGACCAGTCTATCACAGGGAGACATGTAGAGACAGACAGGTAACCAGTCTATCACAGGGAGACATGTAGAGACAGACAGGTAACCAGTCTATCACAGGGAGACATGTACAGACAGACAGGTAACCAGTCTATCACAGGGAGACATGTAGAGACAGACAGGTAACCAGTCTATCACAGGGCTGACATGTAGAGACAGACAGGCAACCAGTCTATCACAGGGCTGACATGTAGAGACAGACAGGTAACCAGTCTATCACAGGGCCGACATGTAGAGACAGACAGGTAACCAGTCTATCACAGGGAGACATGTAGAGACAGACAGGTAACCAGTCTATCACAGGGAGACATGTAGAGACAGACAGGTAACCAGTCTATCATGGGGCCGACATGTAGAGACAGACAGGTAACCAGTCTATCACAGGGAGACATGTAGAGACAGACAGGTAACCAGTCTATCACAGGGGGACATGTAGAGACAGACAGGTAACCAGTCTATCACAGGGAGACATGTAGAGACAGACAGGTAACCAGTCTATCACAGGGAGACATGTAGAGACAGACAGGTAACCAGTCTATCACAGGGGGACATGTAGAGACAGACAGGTAACCAGTCTATCACAGGGAGACATGTAGAGACAGACAGGTAACCAGTCTATCACAGGGAGACATGTAGAGACAGACAGGTAACCAGTCTATCACAGGGAGACATGTAAAGACAGACAGGTAACCAGTCTATCACAGGGAGACATGTAGAGACAGACAGGTGACCAGTCTATCACAGGGAGACATGTAGAGACAGACAGGTAACCAGTCTATCACAGGGAGACATGTAGAGACAGACAGGTAACCAGTCTATCACAGGGCTGACATGTAGAGACAGACAGGTAACCAGTCTATCACAGGGAGACATGTAGAGACAGACAGGTAACCAGTCTATCACAGGGAGACATGTACAGACAGACAGGTAACCAGTCTATCACAGGGCTGACATGTAGAGACAGACAGGTAACCAGTCTATCACAGGGCTGACATGTAGAGACAGACAGGTAACCAGTCTATCATAGGGCTGACATGTAGAGACAGACAGGTAACCAGTCTATCACATGGAGACATGTGGAGACAGACAGGTAACCAGTCTATCACAGGGAGACATGTAGAGACAGACAGGTAACCAGTCTATCACAGGGAGACATGTCGAGACCAACAGGTAACCAGTCTATCACAGGGGGACATGTAGAGACAGACAGGTAACCAGTCTATCACAGGGAGACATGTAGAGACAGACAGGTAACCAGTCTATCACAGGGAGACATGTAGAGACAGACAGGTAACCAGTCTATCACGGGGCCGACATGTAGAGACAGACAGGTAACCAGTCTATCACAGGGAGACATGTAGAGACAGACAGGCAACCAGTCTATCACAGGGCTGACATGTAGAGACAGACAGGTAACCAGTCTATCACAGGGCCGACATGTAGAGACAGACAGGTAACCAGTCTATCACAGGGAGACATGTAGAGACAGACAGGTAACCAGTCTATCACAGGGAGACATGTAGAGACAGACAGGTAACCAGTCTATCATGGGGCCGACATGTAGAGACAGACAGGTAACCAGTCTATCACAGGGAGACATGTAGAGACAGACAGGTAACCAGTCTATCACAGGGGGACATGTAGACACAGACAGGTAACCAGTCTATCACAGGGAGACATGTAGAGACAGACAGGTAACCAGTCTATCACAGGGAGACATGTAGAGACAGACAGGTAACCAGTCTATCACAGGGGGACATGTAGAGACAGACAGGTAACCAGTCTATCACAGGGAGACATGTAGAGACAGACAGGTAACCAGTCTATCACAGGGAGACATGTAGAGACAGACAGGTAACCAGTCTATCACAGGGAGACATGTAAAGACAGACAGGTAACCAGTCTATCACAGGGAGACATGTAGAGACAGACAGGTGACCAGTCTATCACAGGGAGACATGTAGAGACAGACAGGTAACCAGTCTATCACAGGGAGACATGTAGAGACAGACAGGTAACCAGTCTATCACAGGGCTGACATGTAGAGACAGACAGGTAACCAGTCTATCACAGGGAGACATGTAGAGACAGACAGGTAACCAGTCTATCACAGGGAGACATGTACAGACAGACAGGTAACCAGTCTATCACAGGGCTGACATGTAGAGACAGACAGGTAACCAGTCTATCACAGGGCTGACATGTAGAGACAGACAGGTAACCAGTCTATCATAGGGCTGACATGTAGAGACAGACAGGTAACCAGTCTATCACATGGAGACATGTGGAGACAGACAGGTAACCAGTCTATCACAGGGAGACATGTAGAGACAGACAGGTAACCAGTCTATCACAGGGAGACATGTAGAGACCGACAGGTAACCAGTCTATCACAGGGGGACATGTAGAGACAGACAGGTAACCAGTCTATCTCAGGGAGACATGTAGAGACAGACAGGTAACCAGTCTATCACAGGGAGACATGTAGAGACAGACAGGTAACCAGTCTATCACAGGGAGACATGTAGAGACAGACAGGTAACCAGTCTATCACAGGGGGACATGTAGAGACAGACAGTTAACCAGTCTATCACAGGGAGACATGTAGAGACAGACAGGTAACCAGTCTATCACATGGAGACATGTAGAGACAGACAGGTAACCAGTCTATCACAGGGGGACATGTAGAGACAGACAGGTAACCAGTCTATCACAGGGAGACATGTAGAGACAGACAGGTAACCAGTCTATCACAGGGAGACATGTAGAGACAGACAGGTAACCAGTCTATCACAGGGGGACATGTAGAGACAGACAGTTAACCAGTCTATCACAGGGAGACATGTAGAGACAGACAGGTAACCAGTCTATCACATGGAGACATGTAGAGACAGACAGGTAACCAGTCTATCACAGGGGGACATGTAGAGACAGACAGGTAACCAGTCTATCACAGGGAGACATGTAGAGACAGACAGGTAACCAGTCTATCACAGGGAGACATGGAGAGACAGACAGGTAACCAGTCTATCACAGGGAGACATGTAAAGACAGACAGGTAACCAGTCTATCACAGGGAGACATGTAGAGACAGACAGGTGACCAGTCTATCACAGGGAGACATGTAGAGACAGACAGGTAACCAGTCTATCACAGGGGGACATGTAGAGACAGACAGGTAACCAGTCTATCACAGGGAGACATGTAGAGACAGACAGGTAACCAGTCTATCACAGGGAGACATGTAGAGACCGACAGGTAACCAGTCTTTCACAGGGGGACATGTAGAGACAGACAGGTAACCAGTCTATCACAGGGAGACATGTAGAGACAGACAGGTAACCAGTCTATCACAGGGAGACATGTAGAGACAGACAGGTAACCAGTCTATCACGGGGCCGACATTTAGAGACAGACAGGTAACCAGTCTATCACAGGGAGACATGTAGAGACAGACAGGTAACCAGTCTATCACAGGGCTGACATGTAGAGACAGACAGGTAACCAGTCTATCACAGGGAGACATGTAGAGACAGACAGGTAACCAGTCTATCACAGGGAGACATGTAGAGACAGACAGGTAACCGGTCTATCACAGGGCTGACATGTAGAGACAGACAGGCAACCAGTCTATCACAGGGCTGACATGTAGAGACAGACAGGTAACCAGTCTATCACAGGGCCGACATGTAGAGACAGACAGGTAACCAGTCTATCACAGGGAGACATGTAGAGACAGACAGGTAACCAGTCTATCACAGGGAGACATGTAGAGACAGACAGGTAACCAGTCTATCATGGGGCCGACATGTAGAGACAGACAGGTAACCAGTCTATCACAGGGAGACATGTAGAGACAGACAGGTAACCAGTCTATCACAGGGGGACATATAGAGACAGACAGGTAACCAGTCTATCACAGGGAGACATGTAGAGACAGACAGGTAACCAGTCTATCACAGGGAGACATGTAGAGACAGACAGGTAACCAGTCTATCACAGGGGGACATGTAGAGACAGACAGGTAACCAGTCTATCACAGGGAGACATGTAGAGACAGACAGCTAACCAGTCTATCACAGGGAGACATGTAGAGACAGACAGGTAACCAGTCTATCACAGGGAGACATGTAAAGACAGACAGGTAACCAGTCTATCACAGGGAGACATGTAGAGACAGACAGGTGACCAGTCTATCACAGGGAGACATGTAGAGACAGACAGGTAACCAGTCTATCACAGGGAGACATGTAGAGACAGACAGGTAACCAGTCTATCACAGGGCTGACATGTAGAGACAGACAGGTAACCAGTCTATCACAGGGAGACATGTAGAGACAGACAGGTAACCAGTCTATCACAGGGAGACATGTACAGACAGACAGGTAAGCAGTCTATCACAGGGCTGACATGTAGAGACAGACAGGTAACCAGTCTATCACAGGGGGACATGTAGAGACAGACAGGTAACCAGTCTATCACAGGGAGACATGTAGAGACAGACAGGTAACCAGTCTATCACAGGGAGACATGTAGAGACAGACAGGTAACCAGTCTATCACAGGGAGACATGTACAGACAGACAGGTAACCAGTCTATCACAGGGCTGACATGTAGAGACAGACAGGTAACCAGTCTATCACAGGGGGACATGTAGAGACAGACAGGTAACCAGTCTATCACAGGGAGACATGTAGAGACAGACAGGTAACCAGTCTATCACAGGGAGACATGTAGAGAGAGACAGGTAACCAGTCTATCACAGGGAGACATGTAAAGACAGACAGGTAACCAGTCTATCACAGGGAGACATGTAGAGACAGACAGGTGACCAGTCTATCACAGGGAGACATGTAGAGACAGACAGGTAACCAGTCTATCACAGGGAGACATGTAGAGACAGACAGGTAACCAGTCTATCACAGGGCTGACATGTAGAGACAGACAGGTAACCAGTCTATCACAGGGAGACATGTAGAGACAGACAGGTAACCAGTCTATCACAGGGAGACATGTACAGACAGACAGGTAACCAGTCTATCACAGGGCTGACATGTAGAGACAGACAGGTAACCAGTCTATCACAGGGCTGACATGTAGAGACAGACAGGTAACCAGTCTATCATAGGGCTGACATGTAGAGACAGACAGGTAACCAGTCTATCACATGGAGACATGTGGAGACAGACAGGTAACCAGTCTATCACAGGGAGACATGTAGAGACAGACAGGTAACCAGTCTATCACAGGGAGACATGTAGAGACCGACAGGTAACCAGTCTATCACAGGGGGACATGTAGAGACAGACAGGTAACCAGTCTATCACAGGGAGACATGTAGAGACAGACAGGTAACCAGTCTATCACAGGGAGACATGTAGAGACAGACAGGTAACCAGTCTATCACGGGGCCGACATGTAGAGACAGACAGGTAACCAGTCTATCACAGGGAGACATGTAGAGACAGACAGGCAACCAGTCTATCACAGGGCTGACATGTAGAGACAGACAGGTAACCAGTCTATCACAGGGCCGACATGTAGAGACAGACAGGTAACCAGTCTATCACAGGGAGACATGTAGAGACAGACAGGTAACCAGTCTATCACAGGGAGACATGTAGAGACAGACAGGTAACCAGTCTATCATGGGGCCGACATGTAGAGACAGACAGGTAACCAGTCTATCACAGGGAGACATGTAGAGACAGACAGGTAACCAGTCTATCACAGGGGGACATGTAGACACAGACAGGTAACCAGTCTATCACAGGGAGACATGTAGAGACAGACAGGTAACCAGTCTATCACAGGGAGACATGTAGAGACAGACAGGTAACCAGTCTATCACAGGGGGACATGTAGAGACAGACAGGTAACCAGTCTATCACAGGGAGACATGTAGAGACAGACAGGTAACCAGTCTATCACAGGGAGACATGTAGAGACAGACAGGTAACCAGTCTATCACAGGGAGACATGTAAAGACAGACAGGTAACCAGTCTATCACAGGGAGACATGTAGAGACAGACAGGTGACCAGTCTATCACAGGGAGACATGTAGAGACAGACAGGTAACCAGTCTATCACAGGGAGACATGTAGAGACAGACAGGTAACCAGTCTATCACAGGGCTGACATGTAGAGACAGACAGGTAACCAGTCTATCACAGGGAGACATGTAGAGACAGACAGGTAACCAGTCTATCACAGGGCTGACATGTAGAGACAGACAGGTAACCAGTCTATCACAGGGCTGACATGTAGAGACAGACAGGTAACCAGTCTATCATAGGGCTGACATGTAGAGACAGACAGGTAACCAGTCTATCACATGGAGACATGTGGAGACAGACAGGTAACCAGTCTATCACAGGGAGACATGTAGAGACAGACAGGTAACCAGTCTATCACAGGGAGACATGTAGAGACCGACAGGTAACCAGTCTATCACAGGGGGACATGTAGAGACAGACAGGTAACCAGTCTATCTCAGGGAGACATGTAGAGACAGACAGGTAACCAGTCTATCACAGGGAGACATGTAGAGACAGACAGGTAACCAGTCTATCACGGGGCCGACATGTAGAGACAGACAGGTAACCAGTCTATCACAGGGAGACATGTAGAGACAGACAGGTAACCAGTCTATCACAGGGGGACATGTAGAGACAGACAGTTAACCAGTCTATCACAGGGAGACATGTAGAGACAGACAGGTAACCAGTCTATCACATGGAGACATGTAGAGACAGACAGGTAACCAGTCTATCACAGGGGGACATGTAGAGACAGACAGGTAACCAGTCTATCACAGGGAGACATGTAGAGACAGACAGGTAACCAGTCTATCACAGGGAGACATGTAGAGACAGACAGGTAACCAGTCTATCACAGGGGGACATGTAGAGACAGACAGTTAACCAGTCTATCACAGGGAGACATGTAGAGACAGACAGGTAACCAGTCTATCACATGGAGACATGTAGAGACAGACAGGTAACCAGTCTATCACAGGGGGACATGTAGAGACAGACAGGTAACCAGTCTATCACAGGGAGACATGTAGAGACAGACAGGTAACCAGTCTATCACAGGGAGACATGGAGAGACAGACAGGTAACCAGTCTATCACAGGGCTGACATGTAGAGACAGACAGGTAACCTGTCTATCACAGGGCTGACATGTAGAGACAGACAGGTAACCAGTCTATCACAGGGAGACATGTACAGACAGACAGGTAACCAGTCTATCACAGGGCTGACATGTAGAGACAGACAGGTAACCAGTCTATCACAGGGCTGACATGTAGAGACAGACAGGTAACCAGTCTATCATAGGGCTGACATGTAGAGACAGACAGGTAACCAGTCTATCACATGGAGACATGTGGAGACAGACAGGTAACCAGTCTATCACAGGGAGACATGTAGAGACAGACAGGTAACCAGTCTATCACAGGGAGACATGTAGAGACCGACAGGTAACCAGTCTATCACAGGGGGACATGTAGAGACAGACAGGTAACCAGTCTATCACAGGGAGACATGTAGAGACAGACAGGTAACCAGTCTATCACAGGGGGACATGTAGAGACAGACAGGTAACCAGTCTATCACAGGGAGACATGTAGAGACAGACAGGTAACCAGTCTATCACAGGGAGACATGTAGAGACAGACAGGTAACCAGTCTATCACAGGGAGACATGTAAAGACAGACAGGTAACCAGTCTATCACAGGGAGACATGTAGAGACAGACAGGTGACCAGTCTATCACAGGGAGACATGTAGAGACAGACAGGTAACCAGTCTATCACAGGGAGACATGTAGAGACAGACAGGTAACCAGTCTATCACAGGGCTGACATGTAGAGACAGACAGGTAACCAGTCTATCACAGGGAGACATGTAGAGACAGACAGGTAACCAGTCTATCACAGGGAGACATGTACAGACAGACAGGTAACCAGTCTATCACAGGGCTGACATGTAGAGACAGACAGGTGACCAGTCTATCACAGGGCTGACATGTAGAGACAGACAGGTAACCAGTCTATCATATGGCTGACATGTAGAGACAGACAGGTAACCAGTCTATCACATGGAGACATGTGGAGACAGACAGGTAACCAGTCTATCACAGGGAGACATGTAGAGACAGACAGGTAACCAGTCTATCACAGGGAGACATGTAGAGACCGACAGGTAACCAGTCTATCACAGGGGGACATGTAGAGACAGACAGGTAACCAGTCTATCACAGGGAGACATGTAGAGACAGACAGGTAACCAGTCTATCACAGGGAGACATGTAGAGACAGACAGGTAACCAGTCTATCACGGGGCCGACATGTAGAGACAGACAGGTAACCAGTCTATCACAGGGAGACATGTAGAGACAGACAGGTAACCAGTCTATCACAGGGGGACATGTAGAGACAGACAGTTAACCAGTCTATCACAGGGAGACATGTAGAGACAGACAGGCAACCAGTCTATCACATGGAGACATGTAGAGACAGACAGGTAACCAGTCTATCACAGGGGGACATGTAGAGACAGACAGGTAACCAGTCTATCACAGGGAGACATGTAGAGACAGACAGGTAACCAGTCTATCACAGGGAGACATGTAGAGACAGACAGGTAACCAGTCTATCACAGGGGGACATGTAGAGACAGACAGTTAACCAGTCTATCACAGGGAGACATGTAGAGACAGACAGGTAACCAGTCTATCACATGGAGACATGTAGAGAGAGACAGGTAACCAGTCTATCACAGGGGGACATGTAGAGACAGACAGGTAACCAGTCTATCACAGGGAGACATGTAGAGACAGACAGGTAACCAGTCTATCACAGGGAGACATGGAGAGACAGACAGGTAACCAGTCTATCACAGGGAGACATGTAAAGACAGACAGGTAACCAGTCTATCACAGGGAGACATGTAGAGACAGACAGGTGCCCAGTCTATCACAGGGAGACATGTAGAGACAGACAGGTAACCAGTCTATCACAGGAGGACATGTAGAGACAGACAGGTAACCAGTCTATCACAGGGAGACATGTAGAGACGGACAGGTAACCAGTCTATCACAGGGAGACATGTAGAGACCGACAGGTAACCAGTCTTTCACAGGGGGACATGTAGAGACAGACAGGTAACCAGTCTATCACAGGGAGACATGTAGAGACAGACAGGTAACCAGTCTATCACAGGGAGACATGTAGAGACAGACAGGTAACCAGTCTATCACGGGGCCGACATTTAGAGACAGACAGGTAACCAGTCTATCACAGGGAGACATGTAGAGACAGACAGGTAACCAGTCTATCACAGGGAGACATGTAGAGACAGACAGGTAACCAGTCTATCACAGGGAGACATGTAGAGACAGACAGGTAACCAGTCTATCACAGGGCTGACATGTAGAGACAGACAGGCAACCAGTCTATCACAGGGCTGACATGTAGAGACAGACAGGTAACCAGTCTATCACAGGGCCGACATGTAGAGACAGACAGGTGACCAGTCTATCACAGGGAGACATGTAGAGACAGACAGGTAACCAGTCTATCACAGGGAGACATGTAGAGACAGACAGGTAACCAGTCTATCACAGGGGGACATGTAGAGACAGACAGTTAACCAGTCTATCACAGGGAGACATGTAGAGACAGACAGGTAACCAGTCTATCACATGGAGACATGTAGAGAGAGACAGGTAACCAGTCTATCACAGGGGGACATGTAGAGACAGACAGGTAACCAGTCTATCACAGGGAGACATGTAGAGACAGACAGGTAACCAGTCTATCACAGGGAGACATGTAGAGACCGACAGGTAACCAGTCTTTCACAGGGGGACATGTAGAGACAGACAGGTAACCAGTCTATCACAGGGAGACATGTAGAGACAGACAGGTAACCAGTCTATCACAGGGAGACATGTAGAGACAGACAGGTAACCAGTCTATCACGGGGCCGACATTTAGAGACAGACAGGTAACCAGTCTATCACAGGGAGACATGTAGAGACAGACAGGTAACCAGTCTATCACAGGGAGACATGTAGAGACAGACAGGTAACCAGTCTATCACAGGGAGACATGTAGAGACAGACAGGTAACCAGTCTATCACAGGGCTGACATGTAGAGACAGACAGGCAACCAGTCTATCACAGGGCTGACATGTAGAGACAGACAGGTAACCAGTCTATCACAGGGCCGACATGTAGAGACAGACAGGTGACCAGTCTATCACAGGGAGACATGTAGAGACAGACAGGTAACCAGTCTATCACAGGGAGACATGTAGAGACAGACAGGTAACCAGTCTATCACAGGGGGACATGTAGAGACAGACAGTTAACCAGTCTATCACAGGGAGACATGTAGAGACAGACAGGTAACCAGTCTATCACATGGAGACATGTAGAGAGAGACAGGTAACCAGTCTATCACAGGGGGACATGTAGAGACAGACAGGTAACCAGTCTATCACAGGGAGACATGTAGAGACAGACAGGTAACCAGTCTATCACAGGGAGACATGGAGAGACAGACAGGTAACCAGTCTATCACAGGGAGACATGTAAAGACAGACAGGTAACCAGTCTATCACAGGGGGACATGTAGAGACAGACAGTTAACCAGTCTATCACAGGGAGACATGTAGAGACAGACAGGTAACCAGTCTATCACATGGAGACATGTAGAGAGAGACAGGTAACCAGTCTATCACAGGGGGACATGTAGAGACAGACAGGTAACCAGTCTATCACAGGGAGACATGTAGAGACAGACAGGTAACCAGTCTATCACAGGGAGACATGGAGAGACAGACAGGTAACCAGTCTATCACAGGGAGACATGTAAAGACAGACAGGTAACCAGTCTATCACAGGGAGACATGTAGAGACAGACAGGTGCCCAGTCTATCACAGGGAGACATGTAGAGACAGACAGGTAACCAGTCTATCACAGGAGGACATGTAGAGACAGACAGGTAACCAGTCTATCACAGGGAGACATGTAGAGACAGACAGGTAACCAGTCTATCACAGGGAGACATGTAGAGACCGACAGGTAACCAGTCTTTCACAGGGGGACATGTAGAGACAGACAGGTAACCAGTCTATCACAGGGAGACATGTAGAGACAGACAGGTAACCAGTCTATCACAGGGAGACATGTAGAGACAGACAGGTAACCAGTCTATCACGGGGCCGACATTTAGAGACAGACAGGTAACCAGTCTATCACAGGGAGACATGTAGAGACAGACAGGTAACCAGTCTATCACAGGGAGACATGTAGAGACAGACAGGTAACCAGTCTATCACAGGGAGACATGTAGAGACAGACAGGTAACCAGTCTATCACAGGGCTGACATGTAGAGACAGACAGGCAACCAGTCTATCACAGGGCTGACATGTAGAGACAGACAGGTAACCAGTCTATCACAGGGCCGACATGTAGAGACAGACAGGTGACCAGTCTATCACAGGGAGACATGTACAGACAGACAGGTAACCAGTCTATCACAGGGCTGACATGTAGAGACAGACAGGTAACCAGTCTATCACAGGGCTGACATGTAGAGACAGACAGGTAACCAGTCTATCATAGGGCTGACATGTAGAGACAGACAGGTAACCAGTCTATCACATGGAGACATGTGGAGACAGACAGGTAACCAGTCTATCACAGGGAGACATGTAGAGACAGACAGGTAACCAGTCTATCACAGGGAGACATGTAGAGACCGACAGGTAACCAGTCTATCACAGGGGGACATGTAGAGACAGACAGGTAACCAGTCTATCACAGGGAGACATGTAGAGACAGACAGGTAACCAGTCTATCACAGGGAGACATGTAGAGACAGACAGGTAACCAGTCTATCACGGGGCCGACATGTAGAGACAGACAGGTAACCAGTCTATCACAGGGAGACATGTAGAGACAGACAGGTAACCAGTCTATCACAGGGGGACATGTAGAGACAGACAGTTAACCAGTCTATCACAGGGAGACATGTAGAGACAGACAGGTAACCAGTCTATCACATGGAGACATGTAGAGACAGACAGGTAACCAGTCTATCACAGGGGGACATGTAGAGACAGACAGGTAACCAGTCTATCACAGGGAGACATGTAGAGACAGACAGGTAACCAGTCTATCACAGGGAGACATGGAGAGACAGACAGGTAACCAGTCTATCACAGGGAGACATGTAAAGACAGACAGGTAACCAGTCTATCACAGGGAGACATGTAGAGACAGACAGGTGACCAGTCTATCACAGGGAGACATGTAGAGACAGACAGGTAACCAGTCTATCACAGGGGGACATGTAGAGACAGACAGGTAACCAGTCTATCACAGGGAGACATGTAGAGACAGACAGGTAACCAGTCTATCACAGGGAGACATGTAGAGACCGACAGGTAACCAGTCTTTCACAGGGGGACATGTAGAGACAGACAGGTAACCAGTCTATCACAGGGAGACATGTAGAGACAGACAGGTGACCAGTCTATCACAGGGAGACATGTAGAGACAGACAGGTAACCAGTCTATCACAGGGAGACATGTAGAGACAGACAGGTAACCAGTCTATCACAGGGCTGACATGTAGAGACAGACAGGTAACCAGTCTATCACAGGGAGACATGTAGAGACAGACAGGTAACCAGTCTATCACAGGGAGACATGTACAGACAGACAGGTAACCAGTCTATCACAGGGCTGACATGTAGAGACAGACAGGTAACCAGTCTATCACAGGGCTGACATGTAGAGACAGACAGGTAACCAGTCTATCACAGGGCTGACATGTAGAGACAGACAGGTAACCAGTCTATCACAGGGAGACATGTAGAGACAGACAGGTAACCAGTCTATCACAGGGAGACATGTAGAGACAGACAGGTAACCAGTCTATCATGGGGCCGACATGTAGAGACAGACAGGTAACCAGTCTATCACAGGGAGACATGTAGAGACAGACAGGTAACCAGTCTATCACAGGGGGACATGTAGAGACAGACAGGTAACCAGTCTATCACAGGGAGACATGTAGAGACAGACAGGTAACCAGTCTATCACAGGGAGACATGTAGAGACAGACAGGTAACCAGTCTATCACAGGGGGACATGTAGAGACAGACAGGTAACCAGTCTATCACAGGGAGACATGTAGAGACAGACAGGTAACCAGTCTATCACAGGGAGACATGTAGAGACAGACAGGTAACCAGTCTATCACAGGGAGACATGTAAAGACAGACAGGTAACCAGTCTATCACAGGGAGACATGTAGAGACAGACAGGTGACCAGTCTATCACAGGGAGACATGTAGAGACAGACAGGTAACCAGTCTATCACAGGGAGACATGTAGAGACAGACAGGTAACCAGTCTATCACAAGGCTGACATGTAGAGACAGACAGGTAACCAGTCTATCACAGGGAGACATGTAGAGACAGACAGGTAACCAGTCTATCACAGGGAGACATGTACAGACAGACAGGTAACCAGTCTATCACAGGGCTGACATGTAGAGACAGACAGGTAACCAGTCTATCACAGGGGGACATGTAGAGACAGACAGGTAACCAGTCTATCACAGGGAGACATGTAGAGACAGACAGGTAACCAGTCTATCACAGGGAGACATGTAGAGACAGACAGGTAACCAGTCTATCACGGGGCCGACATGTAGAGACAGACAGGTAACCAGTCTATCACAGGGAGACATGTAGAGACAGACAGGCAACCAGTCTATCACAGGGCTGACATGTAGAGACAGACAGGTAACCAGTCTATCACAGGGCCGACATGTAGAGACAGACAGGTAACCAGTCTATCACAGGGAGACATGTAGAGACAGACAGGTAACCAGTCTATCACAGGGGGACATGTAGAGACAGACAGTTAACCAGTCTATCACAGGGAGACATGTAGAGACAGACAGGTAACCAGTCTATCACATGGAGACATGTAGAGACAGACAGGTAACCAGTCTATCACAGGGGGACATGTAGAGACAGACAGGTAACCAGTCTATCACAGGGAGACATGTAGAGACAGACAGGTAACCAGTCTATCACAGGGAGACATGTAGAGACAGACAGGTAACCAGTCTATCACAGGGGGACATGTAGAGACAGACAGTTAACCAGTCTATCACAGGGAGACATGTAGAGACAGACAGGTAACCAGTCTATCACATGGAGACATGTAGAGACAGACAGGTAACCAGTCTATCACAGGGGGACATGTAGAGACAGACAGGTAACCAGTCTATCACAGGGAGACATGTAGAGACAGACAGGTAACCAGTCTATCACAGGGAGACATGGAGAGACAGACAGGTAACCAGTCTATCACAGGGCTGACATGTAGAGACAGACAGGTAACCTGTCTATCACAGGGCTGACATGTAGAGACAGACAGGTAACCAGTCTATCACAGGGAGACATGTACAGACAGACAGGTAACCAGTCTATCACAGGGCTGACATGTAGAGACAGACAGGTAACCAGTCTATCACAGGGCTGACATGTAGAGACAGACAGGTAACCAGTCTATCATAGGGCTGACATGTAGAGACAGACAGGTAACCAGTCTATCACATGGAGACATGTGGAGACAGACAGGTAACCAGTCTATCACAGGGAGACATGTAGAGACAGACAGGTAACCAGTCTATCACAGGGAGACATGTAGAGACCGACAGGTAACCAGTCTATCACAGGGGGACATGTAGAGACAGACAGGTAACCAGTCTATCACAGGGAGACATGTAGAGACAGACAGGTAACCAGTCTATCACAGGGGGACATGTAGAGACAGACAGGTAACCAGTCTATCACAGGGAGACATGTAGAGACAGACAGGTAACCAGTCTATCACAGGGAGACATGTAGAGACAGACAGGTAACCAGTCTATCACAGGGAGACATGTAAAGACAGACAGGTAACCAGTCTATCACAGGGAGACATGTAGAGACAGACAGGTGACCAGTCTATCACAGGGAGACATGTAGAGACAGACAGGTAACCAGTCTATCACAGGGAGACATGTAGAGACAGACAGGTAACCAGTCTATCACAGGGCTGACATGTAGAGACAGACAGGTAACCAGTCTATCACAGGGAGACATGTAGAGACAGACAGGTAACCAGTCTATCACAGGGAGACATGTACAGACAGACAGGTAACCAGTCTATCACAGGGCTGACATGTAGAGACAGACAGGTGACCAGTCTATCACAGGGCTGACATGTAGAGACAGACAGGTAACCAGTCTATCATATGGCTGACATGTAGAGACAGACAGGTAACCAGTCTATCACATGGAGACATGTGGAGACAGACAGGTAACCAGTCTATCACAGGGAGACATGTAGAGACAGACAGGTAACCAGTCTATCACAGGGAGACATGTAGAGACCGACAGGTAACCAGTCTATCACAGGGGGACATGTAGAGACAGACAGGTAACCAGTCTATCACAGGGAGACATGTAGAGACAGACAGGTAACCAGTCTATCACAGGGAGACATGTAGAGACAGACAGGTAACCAGTCTATCACGGGGCCGACATGTAGAGACAGACAGGTAACCAGTCTATCACAGGGAGACATGTAGAGACAGACAGGTAACCAGTCTATCACAGGGGGACATGTAGAGACAGACAGTTAACCAGTCTATCACAGGGAGACATGTAGAGACAGACAGGCAACCAGTCTATCACATGGAGACATGTAGAGACAGACAGGTAACCAGTCTATCACAGGGGGACATGTAGAGACAGACAGGTAACCAGTCTATCACAGGGAGACATGTAGAGACAGACAGGTAACCAGTCTATCACAGGGAGACATGTAGAGACAGACAGGTAACCAGTCTATCACAGGGGGACATGTAGAGACAGACAGTTAACCAGTCTATCACAGGGAGACATGTAGAGACAGACAGGTAACCAGTCTATCACATGGAGACATGTAGAGAGAGACAGGTAACCAGTCTATCACAGGGGGACATGTAGAGACAGACAGGTAACCAGTCTATCACAGGGAGACATGTAGAGACAGACAGGTAACCAGTCTATCACAGGGAGACATGGAGAGACAGACAGGTAACCAGTCTATCACAGGGAGACATGTAAAGACAGACAGGTAACCAGTCTATCACAGGGAGACATGTAGAGACAGACAGGTGCCCAGTCTATCACAGGGAGACATGTAGAGACAGACAGGTAACCAGTCTATCACAGGAGGACATGTAGAGACAGACAGGTAACCAGTCTATCACAGGGAGACATGTAGAGACGGACAGGTAACCAGTCTATCACAGGGAGACATGTAGAGACCGACAGGTAACCAGTCTTTCACAGGGGGACATGTAGAGACAGACAGGTAACCAGTCTATCACAGGGAGACATGTAGAGACAGACAGGTAACCAGTCTATCACAGGGAGACATGTAGAGACAGACAGGTAACCAGTCTATCACGGGGCCGACATTTAGAGACAGACAGGTAACCAGTCTATCACAGGGAGACATGTAGAGACAGACAGGTAACCAGTCTATCACAGGGAGACATGTAGAGACAGACAGGTAACCAGTCTATCACAGGGAGACATGTAGAGACAGACAGGTAACCAGTCTATCACAGGGCTGACATGTAGAGACAGACAGGCAACCAGTCTATCACAGGGCTGACATGTAGAGACAGACAGGTAACCAGTCTATCACAGGGCCGACATGTAGAGACAGACAGGTGACCAGTCTATCACAGGGAGACATGTAGAGACAGACAGGTAACCAGTCTATCACAGGGAGACATGTAGAGACAGACAGGTAACCAGTCTATCACAGGGGGACATGTAGAGACAGACAGTTAACCAGTCTATCACAGGGAGACATGTAGAGACAGACAGGTAACC
Organism: Eutrigla gurnardus; assembly: GCF_963514095.1. NCBI lineage: Eukaryota > Metazoa > Chordata > Actinopteri > Perciformes > Triglidae > Eutrigla > Eutrigla gurnardus. The sequence continues at coordinate 220,613 of NW_028155445.1, read as the reverse complement.
AGTCTATCACATGGAGACATGTAGAGAGAGACAGGTAACCAGTCTATCACAGGGGGACATGTAGAGACAGACAGGTAACCAGTCTATCACAGGGAGACATGTAGAGACAGACAGGTAACCAGTCTATCACAGGGAGACATGTAGAGACCGACAGGTAACCAGTCTTTCACAGGGGGACATGTAGAGACAGACAGGTAACCAGTCTATCACAGGGAGACATGTAGAGACAGACAGGTAACCAGTCTATCACAGGGAGACATGTAGAGACAGACAGGTAACCAGTCTATCACGGGGCCGACATTTAGAGACAGACAGGTAACCAGTCTATCACAGGGAGACATGTAGAGACAGACAGGTAACCAGTCTATCACAGGGAGACATGTAGAGACAGACAGGTAACCAGTCTATCACAGGGAGACATGTAGAGACAGACAGGTAACCAGTCTATCACAGGGCTGACATGTAGAGACAGACAGGCAACCAGTCTATCACAGGGCTGACATGTAGAGACAGACAGGTAACCAGTCTATCACAGGGCCGACATGTAGAGACAGACAGGTGACCAGTCTATCACAGGGAGACATGTAGAGACAGACAGGTAACCAGTCTATCACAGGGAGACATGTAGAGACAGACAGGTAACCAGTCTATCACAGGGGGACATGTAGAGACAGACAGTTAACCAGTCTATCACAGGGAGACATGTAGAGACAGACAGGTAACCAGTCTATCACATGGAGACATGTAGAGAGAGACAGGTAACCAGTCTATCACAGGGGGACATGTAGAGACAGACAGGTAACCAGTCTATCACAGGGAGACATGTAGAGACAGACAGGTAACCAGTCTATCACAGGGAGACATGGAGAGACAGACAGGTAACCAGTCTATCACAGGGAGACATGTAAAGACAGACAGGTAACCAGTCTATCACAGGGGGACATGTAGAGACAGACAGTTAACCAGTCTATCACAGGGAGACATGTAGAGACAGACAGGTAACCAGTCTATCACATGGAGACATGTAGAGAGAGACAGGTAACCAGTCTATCACAGGGGGACATGTAGAGACAGACAGGTAACCAGTCTATCACAGGGAGACATGTAGAGACAGACAGGTAACCAGTCTATCACAGGGAGACATGGAGAGACAGACAGGTAACCAGTCTATCACAGGGAGACATGTAAAGACAGACAGGTAACCAGTCTATCACAGGGAGACATGTAGAGACAGACAGGTGCCCAGTCTATCACAGGGAGACATGTAGAGACAGACAGGTAACCAGTCTATCACAGGAGGACATGTAGAGACAGACAGGTAACCAGTCTATCACAGGGAGACATGTAGAGACAGACAGGTAACCAGTCTATCACAGGGAGACATGTAGAGACCGACAGGTAACCAGTCTTTCACAGGGGGACATGTAGAGACAGACAGGTAACCAGTCTATCACAGGGAGACATGTAGAGACAGACAGGTAACCAGTCTATCACAGGGAGACATGTAGAGACAGACAGGTAACCAGTCTATCACGGGGCCGACATTTAGAGACAGACAGGTAACCAGTCTATCACAGGGAGACATGTAGAGACAGACAGGTAACCAGTCTATCACAGGGAGACATGTAGAGACAGACAGGTAACCAGTCTATCACAGGGAGACATGTAGAGACAGACAGGTAACCAGTCTATCACAGGGCTGACATGTAGAGACAGACAGGCAACCAGTCTATCACAGGGCTGACATGTAGAGACAGACAGGTAACCAGTCTATCACAGGGCCGACATGTAGAGACAGACAGGTGACCAGTCTATCACAGGGAGACATGTACAGACAGACAGGTAACCAGTCTATCACAGGGCTGACATGTAGAGACAGACAGGTAACCAGTCTATCACAGGGCTGACATGTAGAGACAGACAGGTAACCAGTCTATCATAGGGCTGACATGTAGAGACAGACAGGTAACCAGTCTATCACATGGAGACATGTGGAGACAGACAGGTAACCAGTCTATCACAGGGAGACATGTAGAGACAGACAGGTAACCAGTCTATCACAGGGAGACATGTAGAGACCGACAGGTAACCAGTCTATCACAGGGGGACATGTAGAGACAGACAGGTAACCAGTCTATCACAGGGAGACATGTAGAGACAGACAGGTAACCAGTCTATCACAGGGAGACATGTAGAGACAGACAGGTAACCAGTCTATCACGGGGCCGACATGTAGAGACAGACAGGTAACCAGTCTATCACAGGGAGACATGTAGAGACAGACAGGTAACCAGTCTATCACAGGGGGACATGTAGAGACAGACAGTTAACCAGTCTATCACAGGGAGACATGTAGAGACAGACAGGTAACCAGTCTATCACATGGAGACATGTAGAGACAGACAGGTAACCAGTCTATCACAGGGGGACATGTAGAGACAGACAGGTAACCAGTCTATCACAGGGAGACATGTAGAGACAGACAGGTAACCAGTCTATCACAGGGAGACATGGAGAGACAGACAGGTAACCAGTCTATCACAGGGAGACATGTAAAGACAGACAGGTAACCAGTCTATCACAGGGAGACATGTAGAGACAGACAGGTGACCAGTCTATCACAGGGAGACATGTAGAGACAGACAGGTAACCAGTCTATCACAGGGGGACATGTAGAGACAGACAGGTAACCAGTCTATCACAGGGAGACATGTAGAGACAGACAGGTAACCAGTCTATCACAGGGAGACATGTAGAGACCGACAGGTAACCAGTCTTTCACAGGGGGACATGTAGAGACAGACAGGTAACCAGTCTATCACAGGGAGACATGTAGAGACAGACAGGTGACCAGTCTATCACAGGGAGACATGTAGAGACAGACAGGTAACCAGTCTATCACAGGGAGACATGTAGAGACAGACAGGTAACCAGTCTATCACAGGGCTGACATGTAGAGACAGACAGGTAACCAGTCTATCACAGGGAGACATGTAGAGACAGACAGGTAACCAGTCTATCACAGGGAGACATGTACAGACAGACAGGTAACCAGTCTATCACAGGGCTGACATGTAGAGACAGACAGGTAACCAGTCTATCACAGGGCTGACATGTAGAGACAGACAGGTAACCAGTCTATCACAGGGCTGACATGTAGAGACAGACAGGTAACCAGTCTATCACAGGGAGACATGTAGAGACAGACAGGTAACCAGTCTATCACAGGGAGACATGTAGAGACAGACAGGTAACCAGTCTATCATGGGGCCGACATGTAGAGACAGACAGGTAACCAGTCTATCACAGGGAGACATGTAGAGACAGACAGGTAACCAGTCTATCACAGGGGGACATGTAGAGACAGACAGGTAACCAGTCTATCACAGGGAGACATGTAGAGACAGACAGGTAACCAGTCTATCACAGGGAGACATGTAGAGACAGACAGGTAACCAGTCTATCACAGGGGGACATGTAGAGACAGACAGGTAACCAGTCTATCACAGGGAGACATGTAGAGACAGACAGGTAACCAGTCTATCACAGGGAGACATGTAGAGACAGACAGGTAACCAGTCTATCACAGGGAGACATGTAAAGACAGACAGGTAACCAGTCTATCACAGGGAGACATGTAGAGACAGACAGGTGACCAGTCTATCACAGGGAGACATGTAGAGACAGACAGGTAACCAGTCTATCACAGGGAGACATGTAGAGACAGACAGGTAACCAGTCTATCACAAGGCTGACATGTAGAGACAGACAGGTAACCAGTCTATCACAGGGAGACATGTAGAGACAGACAGGTAACCAGTCTATCACAGGGAGACATGTACAGACAGACAGGTAACCAGTCTATCACAGGGCTGACATGTAGAGACAGACAGGTAACCAGTCTATCACAGGGCTGACATGTAGAGACAGACAGGTAACCAGTCTATCATAGGGCTGACATGTAGAGACAGACAGGTAACCAGTCTATCACATGGAGACATGTGGAGACAGACAGGTAACCAGTCTATCACAGGGAGACATGTAGAGACAGACAGGTAACCAGTCTATCACAGGGAGACATGTAGAGACCGACAGGTAACCAGTCTATCACAGGGGGACATGTAGAGACAGACAGGTAACCAGTCTATCACAGGGAGACATGTAGAGACAGACAGGTAACCAGTCTATCACAGGGAGACATGTAGAGACAGACAGGTAACCAGTCTATCACGGGGCCGACATGTAGAGACAGACAGGTAACCAGTCTATCACAGGGAGACATGTAGAGACAGACAGGCAACCAGTCTATCACAGGGCTGACATGTAGAGACAGACAGGTAACCAGTCTATCACAGGGCCGACATGTAGAGACAGACAGGTAACCAGTCTATCACAGGGAGACATGTAGAGACAGACAGGTAACCAGTCTATCACAGGGAGACATGTAGAGACAGACAGGTAACCAGTCTATCATGGGGCCGACATGTAGAGACAGACAGGTAACCAGTCTATCACAGGGAGACATGTAGAGACAGACAGGTAACCAGTCTATCACAGGGGGACATGTAGACACAGACAGGTAACCAGTCTATCACAGGGAGACATGTAGAGACAGACAGGTAACCAGTCTATCACAGGGAGACATGTAGAGACAGACAGGTAACCAGTCTATCACAGGGGGACATGTAGAGACAGACAGGTAACCAGTCTATCACAGGGAGACATGTAGAGACAGACAGGTAACCAGTCTATCACAGGGAGACATGTAGAGACAGACAGGTAACCAGTCTATCACAGGGAGACATGTAAAGACAGACAGGTAACCAGTCTATCACAGGGAGACATGTAGAGACAGACAGGTGACCAGTCTATCACAGGGAGACATGTAGAGACAGACAGGTAACCAGTCTATCACAGGGAGACATGTAGAGACAGACAGGTAACCAGTCTATCACAGGGCTGACATGTAGAGACAGACAGGTAACCAGTCTATCACAGGGAGACATGTAGAGACAGACAGGTAACCAGTCTATCACAGGGAGACATGTACAGACAGACAGGTAACCAGTCTATCACAGGGCTGACATGTAGAGACAGACAGGTAACCAGTCTATCACAGGGCTGACATGTAGAGACAGACAGGTAACCAGTCTATCATAGGGCTGACATGTAGAGACAGACAGGTAACCAGTCTATCACATGGAGACATGTGGAGACAGACAGGTAACCAGTCTATCACAGGGAGACATGTAGAGACAGACAGGTAACCAGTCTATCACAGGGAGACATGTAGAGACAGACAGGTAACCAGTCTATCACAGGGAGACATGTAGAGACCGACAGGTAACCAGTCTTTCACAGGGGGACATGTAGAGACAGACAGGTAACCAGTCTATCACAGGGAGACATGTAGAGACAGACAGGTAACCAGTCTATCACAGGGAGACATGTAGAGACAGACAGGTAACCAGTCTATCACGGGGCCGACATTTAGAGACAGACAGGTAACCAGTCTATCACAGGGAGACATGTAGAGACAGACAGGTAACCAGTCTATCACAGGGCTGACATGTAGAGACAGACAGGTAACCAGTCTATCACAGGGAGACATGTAGAGACAGACAGGTAACCAGTCTATCACAGGGAGACATGTAGAGACAGACAGGTAACCAGTCTATCACAGGGCTGACATGTAGAGACAGACAGGCAACCAGTCTATCACAGGGCTGACATGTAGAGACAGACAGGTAACCAGTCTATCACAGGGCCGACATGTAGAGACAGACAGGTGACCAGTCTATCACAGGGAGACATGTACAGACAGACAGGTAACCAGTCTATCACAGGGCTGACATGTAGAGACAGACAGGTAACCAGTCTATCACAGGGCTGACATGTAGAGACAGACAGGTAACCAGTCTATCATAGGGCTGACATGTAGAGACAGACAGGTAACCAGTCTATCACATGGAGACATGTGGAGACAGACAGGTAACCAGTCTATCACAGGGAGACATGTAGAGACAGACAGGTAACCAGTCTATCACAGGGAGACATGTAGAGACCGACAGGTAACCAGTCTATCACAGGGGGACATGTAGAGACAGACAGGTAACCAGTCTATCACAGGGAGACATGTAGAGACAGACAGGTAACCAGTCTATCACAGGGAGACATGTAGAGACAGACAGGTAACCAGTCTATCACGGGGCCGACATGTAGAGACAGACAGGTAACCAGTCTATCACAGGGAGACATGTAGAGACAGACAGGTAACCAGTCTATCACAGGGGGACATGTAGAGACAGACAGGTAACCAGTCTATCATGGGGCCGACATGTAGAGACAGACAGGTAACCAGTCTATCACAGGGAGACATGTAGAGACAGACAGGTAACCAGTCTATCACAGGGGGACATGTAGAGACAGACAGGTAACCAGTCTATCACAGGGAGACATGTAGAGACAGACAGGTAACCAGTCTATCACAGGGAGACATGTAGAGACAGACAGGTAACCAGTCTATCACGGGGCCGACATGTAGAGACAGACAGGTAACCAGTCTATCACAGGGAGACATGTAGAGACAGACAGGTAACCAGTCTATCACAGGGGGACATGTAGAGACAGACAGTTAACCAGTCTATCACAGGGAGACATGTAGAGACAGACAGGTAACCAGTCTATCACATGGAGACATGTAGAGACAGACAGGTAACCAGTCTATCACAGGGGGACATGTAGAGACAGACAGGTAACCAGTCTATCACAGGGAGACATGTAGAGACAGACAGGTAACCAGTCTATCACAGGGAGACATGGAGAGACAGACAGGTAACCAGTCTATCACAGGGAGACATGTAAAGACAGACAGGTAACCAGTCTATCACAGGGAGACATGTAGAGACAGACAGGTGACCAGTCTATCACAGGGAGACATGTAGAGACAGACAGGTAACCAGTCTATCACAGGGGGACATGTAGAGACAGACAGGTAACCAGTCTATCACAGGGAGACATGTAGAGACAGACAGGTAACCAGTCTATCACAGGGAGACATGTAGAGACCGACAGGTAACCAGTCTTTCACAGGGGGACATGTAGAGACAGACAGGTAACCAGTCTATCACAGGGAGACATGTAGAGACAGACAGGTGACCAGTCTATCACAGGGAGACATGTAGAGACAGACAGGTAACCAGTCTATCACAGGGAGACATGTAGAGACAGACAGGTAACCAGTCTATCACAGGGCTGACATGTAGAGACAGACAGGTAACCAGTCTATCACAGGGAGACATGTAGAGACAGACAGGTAACCAGTCTATCACAGGGAGACATGTACAGACAGACAGGTAACCAGTCTATCACAGGGCTGACATGTAGAGACAGACAGGTAACCAGTCTATCACAGGGCTGACATGTAGAGACAGACAGGTAACCAGTCTATCACAGGGCTGACATGTAGAGACAGACAGGTAACCAGTCTATCACAGGGAGACATGTAGAGACAGACAGGTAACCAGTCTATCACAGGGAGACATGTAGAGACAGACAGGTAACCAGTCTATCATGGGGCCGACATGTAGAGACAGACAGGTAACCAGTCTATCACAGGGAGACATGTAGAGACAGACAGGTAACCAGTCTATCACAGGGGGACATGTAGAGACAGACAGGTAACCAGTCTATCACAGGGAGACATGTAGAGACAGACAGGTAACCAGTCTATCACAGGGAGACATGTAGAGACAGACAGGTAACCAGTCTATCACAGGGGGACATGTAGAGACAGACAGGTAACCAGTCTATCACAGGGAGACATGTAGAGACAGACAGGTAACCAGTCTATCACAGGGAGACATGTAGAGACAGACAGGTAACCAGTCTATCACAGGGAGACATGTAAAGACAGACAGGTAACCAGTCTATCACAGGGAGACATGTAGAGACAGACAGGTGACCAGTCTATCACAGGGAGACATGTAGAGACAGACAGGTAACCAGTCTATCACAGGGAGACATGTAGAGACAGACAGGTAACCAGTCTATCACAAGGCTGACATGTAGAGACAGACAGGTAACCAGTCTATCACAGGGAGACATGTAGAGACAGACAGGTAACCAGTCTATCACAGGGAGACATGTACAGACAGACAGGTAACCAGTCTATCACAGGGCTGACATGTAGAGACAGACAGGTAACCAGTCTATCACAGGGCTGACATGTAGAGACAGACAGGTAACCAGTCTATCATAGGGCTGACATGTAGAGACAGACAGGTAACCAGTCTATCACATGGAGACATGTGGAGACAGACAGGTAACCAGTCTATCACAGGGAGACATGTAGAGACAGACAGGTAACCAGTCTATCACAGGGAGACATGTAGAGACCGACAGGTAACCAGTCTATCACAGGGGGACATGTAGAGACAGACAGGTAACCAGTCTATCACAGGGAGACATGTAGAGACAGACAGGTAACCAGTCTATCACAGGGAGACATGTAGAGACAGACAGGTAACCAGTCTATCACGGGGCCGACATGTAGAGACAGACAGGTAACCAGTCTATCACAGGGAGACATGTAGAGACAGACAGGCAACCAGTCTATCACAGGGCTGACATGTAGAGACAGACAGGTAACCAGTCTATCACAGGGCCGACATGTAGAGACAGACAGGTAACCAGTCTATCACAGGGAGACATGTAGAGACAGACAGGTAACCAGTCTATCACAGGGAGACATGTAGAGACAGACAGGTAACCAGTCTATCATGGGGCCGACATGTAGAGACAGACAGGTAACCAGTCTATCACAGGGAGACATGTAGAGACAGACAGGTAACCAGTCTATCACAGGGGGACATGTAGACACAGACAGGTAACCAGTCTATCACAGGGAGACATGTAGAGACAGACAGGTAACCAGTCTATCACAGGGAGACATGTAGAGACAGACAGGTAACCAGTCTATCACAGGGGGACATGTAGAGACAGACAGGTAACCAGTCTATCACAGGGAGACATGTAGAGACAGACAGGTAACCAGTCTATCACAGGGAGACATGTAGAGACAGACAGGTAACCAGTCTATCACAGGGAGACATGTAAAGACAGACAGGTAACCAGTCTATCACAGGGAGACATGTAGAGACAGACAGGTGACCAGTCTATCACAGGGAGACATGTAGAGACAGACAGGTAACCAGTCTATCACAGGGAGACATGTAGAGACAGACAGGTAACCAGTCTATCACAGGGCTGACATGTAGAGACAGACAGGTAACCAGTCTATCACAGGGAGACATGTAGAGACAGACAGGTAACCAGTCTATCACAGGGAGACATGTACAGACAGACAGGTAACCAGTCTATCACAGGGCTGACATGTAGAGACAGACAGGTAACCAGTCTATCACAGGGCTGACATGTAGAGACAGACAGGTAACCAGTCTATCATAGGGCTGACATGTAGAGACAGACAGGTAACCAGTCTATCACATGGAGACATGTGGAGACAGACAGGTAACCAGTCTATCACAGGGAGACATGTAGAGACAGACAGGTAACCAGTCTATCACAGGGAGACATGTAGAGACAGACAGGTAACCAGTCTATCACAGGGAGACATGTAGAGACCGACAGGTAACCAGTCTTTCACAGGGGGACATGTAGAGACAGACAGGTAACCAGTCTATCACAGGGAGACATGTAGAGACAGACAGGTAACCAGTCTATCACAGGGAGACATGTAGAGACAGACAGGTAACCAGTCTATCACGGGGCCGACATTTAGAGACAGACAGGTAACCAGTCTATCACAGGGAGACATGTAGAGACAGACAGGTAACCAGTCTATCACAGGGCTGACATGTAGAGACAGACAGGTAACCAGTCTATCACAGGGAGACATGTAGAGACAGACAGGTAACCAGTCTATCACAGGGAGACATGTAGAGACAGACAGGTAACCAGTCTATCACAGGGCTGACATGTAGAGACAGACAGGCAACCAGTCTATCACAGGGCTGACATGTAGAGACAGACAGGTAACCAGTCTATCACAGGGCCGACATGTAGAGACAGACAGGTGACCAGTCTATCACAGGGAGACATGTACAGACAGACAGGTAACCAGTCTATCACAGGGCTGACATGTAGAGACAGACAGGTAACCAGTCTATCACAGGGCTGACATGTAGAGACAGACAGGTAACCAGTCTATCATAGGGCTGACATGTAGAGACAGACAGGTAACCAGTCTATCACATGGAGACATGTGGAGACAGACAGGTAACCAGTCTATCACAGGGAGACATGTAGAGACAGACAGGTAACCAGTCTATCACAGGGAGACATGTAGAGACCGACAGGTAACCAGTCTATCACAGGGGGACATGTAGAGACAGACAGGTAACCAGTCTATCACAGGGAGACATGTAGAGACAGACAGGTAACCAGTCTATCACAGGGAGACATGTAGAGACAGACAGGTAACCAGTCTATCACGGGGCCGACATGTAGAGACAGACAGGTAACCAGTCTATCACAGGGAGACATGTAGAGACAGACAGGTAACCAGTCTATCACAGGGGGACATGTAGAGACAGACAGGTAACCAGTCTATCATGGGGCCGACATGTAGAGACAGACAGGTAACCAGTCTATCACAGGGAGACATGTAGAGACAGACAGGTAACCAGTCTATCACAGGGGGACATGTAGAGACAGACAGGTAACCAGTCTATCACAGGGAGACATGTAGAGACAGACAGGTAACCAGTCTATCACAGGGAGACATGTAGAGACAGACAGGTAACCAGTCTATCACAGGGGGACATGTAGAGACAGACAGGTAACCAGTCTATCACAGGGAGACATGTAGAGACAGACAGGTAACCAGTCTATCACAGGGAGACATGTAGAGACAGACAGGTAACCAGTCTATCACAGGGAGACATGTAAAGACAGACAGGTAACCAGTCTATCACAGGGAGACATGTAGAGACAGACAGGTGACCAGTCTATCACAGGGAGACATGTAGAGACAGACAGGTAACCAGTCTATCACAGGGAGACATGTAGAGACAGACAGGTAACCAGTCTATCACAAGGCTGACATGTAGAGACAGACAGGTAACCAGTCTATCACAGGGAGACATGTAGAGACAGACAGGTAACCAGTCTATCACAGGGAGACATGTACAGACAGACAGGTAACCAGTCTATCACAGGGCTGACATGTAGAGACAGACAGGTAACCAGTCTATCACAGGGCTGACATGTGGAGACAGACAGGTAACCAGTCTATCATAGGGCTGACATGTAGAGACAGACAGGTAACCAGTCTATCACATGGAGACATGTGGAGACAGACAGGTAACCAGTCTATCACAGGGAGACATGTAGAGACAGACAGGTAACCAGTCTATCACAGGGAGACATGTAGAGACCGACAGGTAACCAGTCTATCACAGGGGGACATGTAGAGACAGACAGGTAACCAGTCTATCACAGGGAGACATGTAGAGACAGACAGGTAACCAGTCTATCACAGGGAGACATGTAGAGACAGACAGGTAACCAGTCTATCACGGGGCCGACATGTAGAGACAGACAGGTAACCAGTCTATCACAGGGAGACATGTAGAGACAGACAGGCAACCAGTCTATCACAGGGCTGACATGTAGAGACAGACAGGTAACCAGTCTATCACAGGGCCGACATGTAGAGACAGACAGGTAACCAGTCTATCACAGGGAGACATGTAGAGACAGACAGGTAACCAGTCTATCACAGGGAGACATGTAGAGACAGACAGGTAACCAGTCTATCATGGGGCCGACATGTAGAGACAGACAGGTAACCAGTCTATCACAGGGAGACATGTAGAGACAGACAGGTAACCAGTCTATCACAGGGGGACATGTAGACACAGACAGGTAACCAGTCTATCACAGGGAGACATGTAGAGACAGACAGGTAACCAGTCTATCACAGGGAGACATGTAGAGACAGACAGGTAACCAGTCTATCACAGGGGGACATGTAGAGACAGACAGGTAACCAGTCTATCACAGGGAGACATGTAGAGACAGACAGGTAACCAGTCTATCACAGGGAGACATGTAAAGACAGACAGGTAACCAGTCTATCACAGGGAGACATGTAGAGACAGACAGGTGACCAGTCTATCACAGGGAGACATGTAGAGACAGACAGGTAACCAGTCTATCACAGGGAGACATGTAGAGACAGACAGGTAACCAGTCTATCACAGGGCTGACATGTAGAGACAGACAGGTAACCAGTCTATCACAGGGAGACATGTAGAGACAGACAGGTAACCAGTCTATCACAGGGAGACATGTACAGACAGACAGGTAACCAGTCTATCACAGGGCTGACATGTAGAGACAGACAGGTAACCAGTCTATCACAGGGCTGACATGTAGAGACAGACAGGTAACCAGTCTATCATAGGGCTGACATGTAGAGACAGACAGGTAACCAGTCTATCACATGGAGACATGTGGAGACAGACAGGTAACCAGTCTATCACAGGGAGACATGTAGAGACAGACAGGTAACCAGTCTATCACAGGGAGACATGTAGAGACCGACAGGTAACCAGTCTATCACAGGGGGACATGTAGAGACAGACAGGTAACCAGTCTATCACAGGAGGACATGTAGAGACAGACAGGTAACCAGTCTATCACAGGGAGACATGTAGAGACAGACAGGTAACCAGTCTATCACAGGGAGACATGTAGAGACCGACAGGTAACCAGTCTTTCACAGGGGGACATGTAGAGACAGACAGGTAACCAGTCTATCACAGGGAGACATGTAGAGACAGACAGGTAACCAGTCTATCACAGGGAGACATGTAGAGACAGACAGGTAACCAGTCTATCACGGGGCCGACATGTAGAGACAGACAGGTAACCAGTCTATCACAGGGAGACATGTAGAGACAGACAGGTAACCAGTCTATCACAGGGGGACATGTAGAGACAGACAGTTAACCAGTCTATCACAGGGAGACATGTAGAGACAGACAGGCAACCAGTCTATCACATGGAGACATGTAGAGACAGACAGGTAACCAGTCTATCACAGGGGGACATGTAGAGACAGACAGGTAACCAGTCTATCACAGGGAGACATGTAGAGACAGACAGGTAACCAGTCTATCACAGGGAGACATGTAGAGACAGACAGGTAACCAGTCTATCACAGGGGGACATGTAGAGACAGACAGTTAACCAGTCTATCACAGGGAGACATGTAGAGACAGACAGGTAACCAGTCTATCACATGGAGACATGTAGAGAGAGACAGGTAACCAGTCTATCACAGGGGGACATGTAGAGACAGACAGGTAACCAGTCTATCACAGGGAGACATGTAGAGACAGACAGGTAACCAGTCTATCACAGGGAGACATGGAGAGACAGACAGGTAACCAGTCTATCACAGGGAGACATGTAAAGACAGACAGGTAACCAGTCTATCACAGGGAGACATGTAGAGACAGACAGGTGCCCAGTCTATCACAGGGAGACATGTAGAGACAGACAGGTAACCAGTCTATCACAGGAGGACATGTAGAGACAGACAGGTAACCAGTCTATCACAGGGAGACATGTAGAGACAGACAGGTAACCAGTCTATCACAGGGAGACATGTAGAGACCGACAGGTAACCAGTCTTTCACAGGGGGACATGTAGAGACAGACAGGTAACCAGTCTATCACAGGGAGACATGTAGAGACAGACAGGTAACCAGTCTATCACAGGGAGACATGTAGAGACAGACAGGTAACCAGTCTATCACGGGGCCGACATTTAGAGACAGACAGGTAACCAGTCTATCACAGGGAGACATGTAGAGACAGACAGGTAACCAGTCTATCACAGGGAGACATGTAGAGACAGACAGGTAACCAGTCTATCACAGGGAGACATGTAGAGACAGACAGGTAACCAGTCTATCACAGGGCTGACATGTAGAGACAGACAGGCAACCAGTCTATCACAGGGCTGACATGTAGAGACAGACAGGTAACCAGTCTATCACAGGGCCGACATGTAGAGACAGACAGGTGACCAGTCTATCACAGGGAGACATGTAGAGACAGACAGGTAACCAGTCTATCACAGGGAGACATGTAGAGACAGACAGGTAACCAGTCTATCACAGGGGGACATGTAGAGACAGACAGTTAACCAGTCTATCACAGGGAGACATGTAGAGACAGACAGGTAACCAGTCTATCACATGGAGACATGTAGAGAGAGACAGGTAACCAGTCTATCACAGGGGGACATGTAGAGACAGACAGGTAACCAGTCTATCACAGGGAGACATGTAGAGACAGACAGGTAACCAGTCTATCACAGGGAGACATGGAGAGACAGACAGGTAACCAGTCTATCACAGGGAGACATGTAAAGACAGACAGGTAACCAGTCTATCACAGGGGGACATGTAGAGACAGACAGTTAACCAGTCTATCACAGGGAGACATGTAGAGACAGACAGGTAACCAGTCTATCACATGGAGACATGTAGAGAGAGACAGGTAACCAGTCTATCACAGGGGGACATGTAGAGACAGACAGGTAACCAGTCTATCACAGGGAGACATGTAGAGACAGACAGGTAACCAGTCTATCACAGGGAGACATGGAGAGACAGACAGGTAACCAGTCTATCACAGGGAGACATGTAAAGACAGACAGGTAACCAGTCTATCACAGGGAGACATGTAGAGACAGACAGGTGCCCAGTCTATCACAGGGAGACATGTAGAGACAGACAGGTAACCAGTCTATCACAGGAGGACATGTAGAGACAGACAGGTAACCAGTCTATCACAGGGAGACATGTAGAGACAGACAGGTAACCAGTCTATCACAGGGAGACATGTAGAGACCGACAGGTAACCAGTCTTTCACAGGGGGACATGTAGAGACAGACAGGTAACCAGTCTATCACAGGGAGACATGTAGAGACAGACAGGTAACCAGTCTATCACAGGGAGACATGTAGAGACAGACAGGTAACCAGTCTATCACGGGGCCGACATTTAGAGACAGACAGGTAACCAGTCTATCACAGGGAGACATGTAGAGACAGACAGGTAACCAGTCTATCACAGGGAGACATGTAGAGACAGACAGGTAACCAGTCTATCACAGGGAGACATGTAGAGACAGACAGGTAACCAGTCTATCACAGGGCTGACATGTAGAGACAGACAGGCAACCAGTCTATCACAGGGCTGACATGTAGAGACAGACAGGTAACCAGTCTATCACAGGGCCGACATGTAGAGACAGACAGGTGACCAGTCTATCACAGGGAGACATGTACAGACAGACAGGTAACCAGTCTATCACAGGGCTGACATGTAGAGACAGACAGGTAACCAGTCTATCACAGGGCTGACATGTAGAGACAGACAGGTAACCAGTCTATCATAGGGCTGACATGTAGAGACAGACAGGTAACCAGTCTATCACATGGAGACATGTGGAGACAGACAGGTAACCAGTCTATCACAGGGAGACATGTAGAGACAGACAGGTAACCAGTCTATCACAGGGAGACATGTAGAGACAGACAGGTAACCAGTCTATCACAGGGGGACATGTAGAGACAGACAGTTAACCAGTCTATCACAGGGAGACATGTAGAGACAGACAGGTAACCAGTCTATCACATGGAGACATGTAGAGACAGACAGGTAACCAGTCTATCACAGGGGGACATGTAGAGACAGACAGGTAACCAGTCTATCACAGGGAGACATGTAGAGACAGACAGGTAACCAGTCTATCACAGGGAGACATGGAGAGACAGACAGGTAACCAGTCTATCACAGGGAGACATGTAAAGACAGACAGGTAACCAGGCTATCACAGGGAGACATGTAGAGACAGACAGGTGACCAGTCTATCACAGGGAGACATGTAGAGACAGACAGGTAACCAGTCTATCACAGGGGGACATGTAGAGACAGACAGGTAACCAGTCTATCACAGGGAGACATGTAGAGACAGACAGGTAACCAGTCTATCACAGGGAGACATGTAGAGACCGACAGGTAACCAGTCTTTCACAGGGGGACATGTAGAGACAGACAGGTAACCAGTCTATCACAGGGAGACATGTAGAGACAGACAGGTGACCAGTCTATCACAGGGAGACATGTAGAGACAGACAGGTAACCAGTCTATCACAGGGAGACATGTAGAGACAGACAGGTAACCAGTCTATCACAGGGCTGACATGTAGAGACAGACAGGTAACCAGTCTATCACAGGGAGACATGTAGAGACAGACAGGTAACCAGTCTATCACAGGGAGACATGTACAGACAGACAGGTAACCAGTCTATCACAGGGCTGACATGTAGAGACAGACAGGTAACCAGTCTATCACAGGGCTGACATGTAGAGACAGACAGGTAACCAGTCTATCACAGGGCTGACATGTAGAGACAGACAGGTAACCAGTCTATCACAGGGAGACATGTAGAGACAGACAGGTAACCAGTCTATCACAGGGAGACATGTAGAGACAGACAGGTAACCAGTCTATCATGGGGCCGACATGTAGAGACAGACAGGTAACCAGTCTATCACAGGGAGACATGTAGAGACAGACAGGTAACCAGTCTATCACAGGGGGACATGTAGAGACAGACAGGTAACCAGTCTATCACAGGGAGACATGTAGAGACAGACAGGTAACCAGTCTATCACAGGGAGACATGTAGAGACAGACAGGTAACCAGTCTATCACAGGGGGACATGTAGAGACAGACAGGTAACCAGTCTATCACAGGGAGACATGTAGAGACAGACAGGTAACCAGTCTATCACAGGGAGACATGTAGAGACAGACAGGTAACCAGTCTATCACAGGGAGACATGTAAAGACAGACAGGTAACCAGTCTATCACAGGGAGACATGTAGAGACAGACAGGTGACCAGTCTATCACAGGGAGACATGTAGAGACAGACAGGTAACCAGTCTATCACAGGGAGACATGTAGAGACAGACAGGTAACCAGTCTATCACAAGGCTGACAAGTAGAGACAGACAGGTAACCAGTCTATCACAGGGAGACATGTAGAGACAGACAGGTAACCAGTCTATCACAGGGAGACATGTACAGACAGACAGGTAACCAGTCTATCACAGGGCTGACATGTAGAGACAGACAGGTAACCAGTCTATCACAGGGCTGACATGTAGAGACAGACAGGTAACCAGTCTATCATAGGGCTGACATGTAGAGACAGACAGGTAACCAGTCTATCACATGGAGACATGTGGAGACAGACAGGTAACCAGTCTATCACAGGGAGACATGTAGAGACAGACAGGTAACCAGTCTATCACAGGGAGACATGTAGAGACCGACAGGTAACCAGTCTATCACAGGGGGACATGTAGAGACAGACAGGTAACCAGTCTATCACAGGGAGACATGTAGAGACAGACAGGTAACCAGTCTATCACAGGGAGACATGTAGAGACAGACAGGTAACCAGTCTATGACGGGGCCGACATGTAGAGACAGACAGGTAACCAGTCTATCACAGGGAGACATGTAGAGACAGACAGGCAACCAGTCTATCACAGGGCTGACATGTAGAGACAGACAGGTAACCAGTCTATCACAGGGCCGACATGTAGAGACAGACAGGTAACCAGTCTATCACAGGGAGACATGTAGAGACAGACAGGTAACCAGTCTATCACAGGGAGACATGTAGAGACAGACAGGTAACCAGTCTATCATGGGGCCGACATGTAGAGACAGACAGGTAACCAGTCTATCACAGGGAGACATGTAGAGACAGACAGGTAACCAGTCTATCACAGGGGGACATGTAGACACAGACAGGTAACCAGTCTATCACAGGGAGACATGTAGAGACAGACAGGTAACCAGTCTATCACAGGGAGACATGTAGAGACAGACAGGTAACCAGTCTATCACAGGGGGACATGTAGAGACAGACAGGTAACCAGTCTATTACAGGGAGACATGTAGAGACAGACAGGTAACCAGTCTATCACAGGGAGACATGTAGAGACAGACAGGTAACCAGTCTATCACAGGGAGACATGTAAAGACAGACAGGTAACCAGTCTATCACAGGGAGACATGTAGAGACAGACAGGTGACCAGTCTATCACAGGGAGACATGTAGAGACAGACAGGTAACCAGTCTATCACAGGGAGACATGTAGAGACAGACAGGTAACCAGTCTATCACAGGGCTGACATGTAGAGACAGACAGGTAACCAGTCTATCACAGGGAGACATGTAGAGACAGACAGGTAACCAGTCTATCACAGGGAGACATGTACAGACAGACAGGTAACCAGTCTATCACAGGGCTGACATGTAGAGACAGACAGGTAACCAGTCTATCACAGGGCTGACATGTAGAGACAGACAGGTAACCAGTCTATCATAGGGCTGACATGTAGAGACAGACAGGTAACCAGTCTATCACATGGAGACATGTGGAGACAGACAGGTAACCAGTCTATCACAGGGAGACATGTAGAGACAGACAGGTAACCAGTCTATCACAGGGAGACATGTAGAGACCGACAGGTAACCAGTCTATCACAGGGGGACATGTAGAGACAGACAGGTAACCAGTCTATCTCAGGGAGACATGTAGAGACAGACAGGTAACCAGTCTATCACAGGGAGACATGTAGAGACAGACAGGTAACCAGTCTATCACGGGGCCGACATGTAGAGACAGACAGGTAACCAGTCTATCACAGGGAGACATGTAGAGACAGACAGGTAACCAGTCTATCACAGGGGGACATGTAGAGACAGACAGTTAACCAGTCTATCACAGGGAGACATGTAGAGACAGACAGGTAACCAGTCTATCACATGGAGACATGTAGAGACAGACAGGTAACCAGTCTATCACAGGGGGACATGTAGAGACAGACAGGTAACCAGTCTATCACAGGGAGACATGTAGAGACAGACAGGTAACCAGTCTATCACAGGGAGACATGTAGAGACAGACAGGTAACCAGTCTATCACAGGGGGACATGTAGAGACAGACAGTTAACCAGTCTATCACAGGGAGACATGTAGAGACAGACAGGTAACCAGTCTATCACATGGAGACATGTAGAGACAGACAGGTAACCAGTCTATCACAGGGGGACATGTAGAGACAGACAGGTAACCAGTCTATCACAGGGAGACATGTAGAGACAGACAGGTAACCAGTCTATCACAGGGAGACATGGAGAGACAGACAGGTAACCAGTCTATCACAGGGCTGACATGTAGAGACAGACAGGTAACCTGTCTATCACAGGGCTGACATGTAGAGACAGACAGGTAACCAGTCTATCACAGGGAGACATGTACAGACAGACAGGTAACCAGTCTATCACAGGGCTGACATGTAGAGACAGACAGGTAACCAGTCTATCACAGGGCTGACATGTAGAGACAGACAGGTAACCAGTCTATCATAGGGCTGACATGTAGAGACAGACAGGTAACCAGTCTATCACATGGAGACATGTGGGGACAGACAGGTAACCAGTCTATCACAGGGAGACATGTAGAGACAGACAGGTAACCAGTCTATCACAGGGAGACATGTAGAGACCGACAGGTAACCAGTCTATCACAGGGGGACATGTAGAGACAGACAGGTAACCAGTCTATCACAGGGAGACATGTAGAGACAGACAGGTAACCAGTCTATCACAGGGGGACATGTAGAGACAGACAGGTAACCAGTCTATCACAGGGAGACATGTAGAGACAGACAGGTAACCAGTCTATCACAGGGAGACATGTAGAGACAGACAGGTAACCAGTCTATCACAGGGAGACATGTAAAGACAGACAGGTAACCAGTCTATCACAGGGAGACATGTAGAGACAGACAGGTGACCAGTCTATCACAGGGAGACATGTAGAGACAGACAGGTAACCAGTCTATCACAGGGAGACATGTAGAGACAGACAGGTAACCAGTCTATCACAGGGCTGACATGTAGAGACAGACAGGTAACCAGTCTATCACAGGGAGACATGTAGAGACAGACAGGTAACCAGTCTATCACAGGGAGACATGTACAGACAGACAGGTAACCAGTCTATCACAGGGCTGACATGTAGAGACAGACAGGTGACCAGTCTATCACAGGGCTGACATGTAGAGACAGACAGGTAACCAGTCTATCATATGGCTGACATGTAGAGACAGACAGGTAACCAGTCTATCACATGGAGACATGTGGAGACAGACAGGTAACCAGTCTATCACAGGGAGACATGTAGAGACAGACAGGTAACCAGTCTATCACAGGGAGACATGTAGAGACCGACAGGTAACCAGTCTATCACAGGGGGACATGTAGAGACAGACAGGTAACCAGTCTATCACAGGGAGACATGTAGAGACAGACAGGTAACCAGTCTATCACAGGGAGACATGTAGAGACAGACAGGTAACCAGTCTATCACGGGGCCGACATGTAGAGACAGACAGGTAACCAGTCTATCACAGGGAGACATGTAGAGACAGACAGGTAACCAGTCTATCACAGGGGGACATGTAGAGACAGACAGTTAACCAGTCTATCACAGGGAGACATGTAGAGACAGACAGGCAACCAGTCTATCACATGGAGACATGTAGAGACAGACAGGTAACCAGTCTATCACAGGGGGACATGTAGAGACAGACAGGTAACCAGTCTATCACAGGGAGACATGTAGAGACAGACAGGTAACCAGTCTATCACAGGGAGACATGTAGAGACAGACAGGTAACCAGTCTATCACAGGGGGACATGTAGAGACAGACAGTTAACCAGTCTATCACAGGGAGACATGTAGAGACAGACAGGTAACCAGTCTATCACATGGAGACATGTAGAGAGAGACAGGTAACCAGTCTATCACAGGGGGACATGTAGAGACAGACAGGTAACCAGTCTATCACAGGGAGACATGTAGAGACAGACAGGTAACCAGTCTATCACAGGGAGACATGGAGAGACAGACAGGTAACCAGTCTATCACAGGGAGACATGTAAAGACAGACAGGTAACCAGTCTATCACAGGGAGACATGTAGAGACAGACAGGTGCCCAGTCTATCACAGGGAGACATGTAGAGACAGACAGGTAACCAGTCTATCACAGGAGGACATGTAGAGACAGACAGGTAACCAGTCTATCACAGGGAGACATGTAGAGACAGACAGGTAACCAGTCTATCACAGGGAGACATGTAGAGACCGACAGGTAACCAGTCTTTCACAGGGGGACATGTAGAGACAGACAGGTAACCAGTCTATCACAGGGAGACATGTAGAGACAGACAGGTAACCAGTCTATCACAGGGAGACATGTAGAGACAGACAGGTAACCAGTCTATCACGGGGCCGACATTTAGAGACAGACAGGTAACCAGTCTATCACAGGGAGACATGTAGAGACAGACAGGTAACCAGTCTATCACAGGGAGACATGTAGAGACAGACAGGTAACCAGTCTATCACAGGGAGACATGTAGAGACAGACAGGTAACCAGTCTATCACAGGGCTGACATGTAGAGACAGACAGGCAACCAGTCTATCACAGGGCTGACATGTAGAGACAGACAGGTAACCAGTCTATCACAGGGCCGACATGTAGAGACAGACAGGTGACCAGTCTATCACAGGGAGACATGTAGAGACAGACAGGTAACCAGTCTATCACAGGGGGACATGTAGAGACAGACAGGTGACCAGTCTATCACAGGGAGACATGTAGAGACAGACAGGTAACCAGTCTATCACAGGGGGACATGTAGAGACAGACAGTTAACCAGTCTATCACAGGGAGACATGTAGAGACAGACAGGTAACCAGTCTATCACATGGAGACATGTAGAGAGAGACAGGTAACCAGTCTATCACAGGGGGACATGTAGAGACAGACAGGTAACCAGTCTATCACAGGGAGACATGTAGAGACAGACAGGTAACCAGTCTATCACAGGGAGACATGGAGAGACAGACAGGTAACCAGTCTATCACAGGGAGACATGTAAAGACAGACAGGTAACCAGTCTATCACAGGGGGACATGTAGAGACAGACAGTTAACCAGTCTATCACAGGGAGACATGTAGAGACAGACAGGTAACCAGTCTATCACATGGAGACATGTAGAGAGAGACAGGTAACCAGTCTATCACAGGGGGACATGTAGAGACAGACAGGTAACCAGTCTATCACAGGGAGACATGTAGAGACAGACAGGTAACCAGTCTATCACAGGGAGACATGGAGAGACAGACAGGTAACCAGTCTATCACAGGGAGACATGTAAAGACAGACAGGTAACCAGTCTATCACAGGGAGACATGTAGAGACAGACAGGTGCCCAGTCTATCACAGGGAGACATGTAGAGACAGACAGGTAACCAGTCTATCACAGGAGGACATGTAGAGACAGACAGGTAACCAGTCTATCACAGGGAGACATGTAGAGACAGACAGGTAACCAGTCTATCACAGGGAGACATGTAGAGACCGACAGGTAACCAGTCTTTCACAGGGGGACATGTAGAGACAGACAGGTAACCAGTCTATCACAGGGAGACATGTAGAGACAGACAGGTAACCAGTCTATCACAGGGAGACATGTAGAGACAGACAGGTAACCAGTCTATCACGGGGCCGACATTTAGAGACAGACAGGTAACCAGTCTATCACAGGGAGACATGTAGAGACAGACAGGTAACCAGTCTATCACAGGGAGACATGTAGAGACAGACAGGTAACCAGTCTATCACAGGGAGACATGTAGAGACAGACAGGTAACCAGTCTATCACAGGGCTGACATGTAGAGACAGACAGGCAACCAGTCTATCACAGGGCTGACATGTAGAGACAGACAGGTAACCAGTCTATCACAGGGCCGACATGTAGAGACAGACAGGTGACCAGTCTATCACAGGGAGACATGTACAGACAGACAGGTAACCAGTCTATCACAGGGCTGACATGTAGAGACAGACAGGTAACCAGTCTATCACAGGGCTGACATGTAGAGACAGACAGGTAACCAGTCTATCATAGGGCTGACATGTAGAGACAGACAGGTAACCAGTCTATCACATGGAGACATGTGGAGACAGACAGGTAACCAGTCTATCACAGGGAGACATGTAGAGACAGACAGGTAACCAGTCTATCACAGGGAGACATGTAGAGACCGACAGGTAACCAGTCTATCACAGGGGGACATGTAGAGACAGACAGGTAACCAGTCTATCACAGGGAGACATGTAGAGACAGACAGGTAACCAGTCTATCACAGGGAGACATGTAGAGACAGACAGGTAACCAGTCTATCACGGGGCCGACATGTAGAGACAGACAGGTAACCAGTCTATCACAGGGAGACATGTAGAGACAGACAGGTAACCAGTCTATCACAGGGGGACATGTAGAGACAGACAGTTAACCAGTCTATCACAGGGAGACATGTAGAGACAGACA
The DNA here is from genome assembly GCF_963514095.1 of Eutrigla gurnardus. Lineage (NCBI taxonomy): Eukaryota > Metazoa > Chordata > Actinopteri > Perciformes > Triglidae > Eutrigla > Eutrigla gurnardus. The sequence continues at coordinate 197,009 of NW_028155445.1, read as the reverse complement.
GGTAACCAGTCTATCACATGGAGACATGTAGAGACAGACAGGTAACCAGTCTATCACAGGGGGACATGTAGAGACAGACAGGTAACCAGTCTATCACAGGGAGACATGTAGAGACAGACAGGTAACCAGTCTATCACAGGGAGACATGGAGAGACAGACAGGTAACCAGTCTATCACAGGGAGACATGTAAAGACAGACAGGTAACCAGTCTATCACAGGGAGACATGTAGAGACAGACAGGTGACCAGTCTATCACAGGGAGACATGTAGAGACAGACAGGTAACCAGTCTATCACAGGGGGACATGTAGAGACAGACAGGTAACCAGTCTATCACAGGGAGACATGTAGAGACAGACAGGTAACCAGTCTATCACAGGGAGACATGTAGAGACCGACAGGTAACCAGTCTTTCACAGGGGGACATGTAGAGACAGACAGGTAACCAGTCTATCACAGGGAGACATGTAGAGACAGACAGGTGACCAGTCTATCACAGGGAGACATGTAGAGACAGACAGGTAACCAGTCTATCACAGGGAGACATGTAGAGACAGACAGGTAACCAGTCTATCACAGGGCTGACATGTAGAGACAGACAGGTAACCAGTCTATCACAGGGAGACATGTAGAGACAGACAGGTAACCAGTCTATCACAGGGAGACATGTACAGACAGACAGGTAACCAGTCTATCACAGGGCTGACATGTAGAGACAGACAGGTAACCAGTCTATCACAGGGCTGACATGTAGAGACAGACAGGTAACCAGTCTATCACAGGGCTGACATGTAGAGACAGACAGGTAACCAGTCTATCACAGGGAGACATGTAGAGACAGACAGGTAACCAGTCTATCACAGGGAGACATGTAGAGACAGACAGGTAACCAGTCTATCATGGGGCCGACATGTAGAGACAGACAGGTAACCAGTCTATCACAGGGAGACATGTAGAGACAGACAGGTAACCAGTCTATCACAGGGGGACATGTAGAGACAGACAGGTAACCAGTCTATCACAGGGAGACATGTAGAGACAGACAGGTAACCAGTCTATCACAGGGAGACATGTAGAGACAGACAGGTAACCAGTCTATCACAGGGGGACATGTAGAGACAGACAGGTAACCAGTCTATCACAGGGAGACATGTAGAGACAGACAGGTAACCAGTCTATCACAGGGAGACATGTAGAGACAGACAGGTAACCAGTCTATCACAGGGAGACATGTAAAGACAGACAGGTAACCAGTCTATCACAGGGAGACATGTAGAGACAGACAGGTGACCAGTCTATCACAGGGAGACATGTAGAGACAGACAGGTAACCAGTCTATCACAGGGAGACATGTAGAGACAGACAGGTAACCAGTCTATCACAAGGCTGACATGTAGAGACAGACAGGTAACCAGTCTATCACAGGGAGACATGTAGAGACAGACAGGTAACCAGTCTATCACAGGGAGACATGTACAGACAGACAGGTAACCAGTCTATCACAGGGCTGACATGTAGAGACAGACAGGTAACCAGTCTATCACAGGGCTGACATGTAGAGACAGACAGGTAACCAGTCTATCATAGGGCTGACATGTAGAGACAGACAGGTAACCAGTCTATCACATGGAGACATGTGGAGACAGACAGGTAACCAGTCTATCACAGGGAGACATGTAGAGACAGACAGGTAACCAGTCTATCACAGGGAGACATGTAGAGACCGACAGGTAACCAGTCTATCACAGGGGGACATGTAGAGACAGACAGGTAACCAGTCTATCACAGGGAGACATGTAGAGACAGACAGGTAACCAGTCTATCACAGGGAGACATGTAGAGACAGACAGGTAACCAGTCTATCACGGGGCCGACATGTAGAGACAGACAGGTAACCAGTCTATCACAGGGAGACATGTAGAGACAGACAGGCAACCAGTCTATCACAGGGCTGACATGTAGAGACAGACAGGTAACCAGTCTATCACAGGGCCGACATGTAGAGACAGACAGGTAACCAGTCTATCACAGGGAGACATGTAGAGACAGACAGGTAACCAGTCTATCACAGGGAGACATGTAGAGACAGACAGGTAACCAGTCTATCATGGGGCCGACATGTAGAGACAGACAGGTAACCAGTCTATCACAGGGAGACATGTAGAGACAGACAGGTAACCAGTCTATCACAGGGGGACATGTAGACACAGACAGGTAACCAGTCTATCACAGGGAGACATGTAGAGACAGACAGGTAACCAGTCTATCACAGGGAGACATGTAGAGACAGACAGGTAACCAGTCTATCACAGGGGGACATGTAGAGACAGACAGGTAACCAGTCTATCACAGGGAGACATGTAGAGACAGACAGGTAACCAGTCTATCACAGGGAGACATGTAGAGACAGACAGGTAACCAGTCTATCACAGGGAGACATGTAAAGACAGACAGGTAACCAGTCTATCACAGGGAGACATGTAGAGACAGACAGGTGACCAGTCTATCACAGGGAGACATGTAGAGACAGACAGGTAACCAGTCTATCACAGGGAGACATGTAGAGACAGACAGGTAACCAGTCTATCACAGGGCTGACATGTAGAGACAGACAGGTAACCAGTCTATCACAGGGAGACATGTAGAGACAGACAGGTAACCAGTCTATCACAGGGAGACATGTACAGACAGACAGGTAACCAGTCTATCACAGGGCTGACATGTAGAGACAGACAGGTAACCAGTCTATCACAGGGCTGACATGTAGAGACAGACAGGTAACCAGTCTATCATAGGGCTGACATGTAGAGACAGACAGGTAACCAGTCTATCACATGGAGACATGTGGAGACAGACAGGTAACCAGTCTATCACAGGGAGACATGTAGAGACAGACAGGTAACCAGTCTATCACAGGGAGACATGTAGAGACAGACAGGTAACCAGTCTATCACAGGGAGACATGTAGAGACCGACAGGTAACCAGTCTTTCACAGGGGGACATGTAGAGACAGACAGGTAACCAGTCTATCACAGGGAGACATGTAGAGACAGACAGGTAACCAGTCTATCACAGGGAGACATGTAGAGACAGACAGGTAACCAGTCTATCACGGGGCCGACATTTAGAGACAGACAGGTAACCAGTCTATCACAGGGAGACATGTAGAGACAGACAGGTAACCAGTCTATCACAGGGCTGACATGTAGAGACAGACAGGTAACCAGTCTATCACAGGGAGACATGTAGAGACAGACAGGTAACCAGTCTATCACAGGGAGACATGTAGAGACAGACAGGTAACCAGTCTATCACAGGGCTGACATGTAGAGACAGACAGGCAACCAGTCTATCACAGGGCTGACATGTAGAGACAGACAGGTAACCAGTCTATCACAGGGCCGACATGTAGAGACAGACAGGTGACCAGTCTATCACAGGGAGACATGTACAGACAGACAGGTAACCAGTCTATCACAGGGCTGACATGTAGAGACAGACAGGTAACCAGTCTATCACAGGGCTGACATGTAGAGACAGACAGGTAACCAGTCTATCATAGGGCTGACATGTAGAGACAGACAGGTAACCAGTCTATCACATGGAGACATGTGGAGACAGACAGGTAACCAGTCTATCACAGGGAGACATGTAGAGACAGACAGGTAACCAGTCTATCACAGGGAGACATGTAGAGACCGACAGGTAACCAGTCTATCACAGGGGGACATGTAGAGACAGACAGGTAACCAGTCTATCACAGGGAGACATGTAGAGACAGACAGGTAACCAGTCTATCACAGGGAGACATGTAGAGACAGACAGGTAACCAGTCTATCACGGGGCCGACATGTAGAGACAGACAGGTAACCAGTCTATCACAGGGAGACATGTAGAGACAGACAGGTAACCAGTCTATCACAGGGGGACATGTAGAGACAGACAGGTAACCAGTCTATCACATGGAGACATGTAGAGACAGACAGGTAACCAGTCTATCACAGGGGGACATGTAGAGACAGACAGGTAACCAGTCTATCACAGGGAGACATGTAGAGACAGACAGGTAACCAGTCTATCACAGGGAGACATGGAGAGACAGACAGGTAACCAGTCTATCACAGGGAGACATGTAAAGACAGACAGGTAACCAGTCTATCACAGGGAGACATGTAGAGACAGACAGGTAACCAGTCTATCACAGGGAGACATGTAGAGACAGACAGGTAACCAGTCTATCACAGGGGGACATGTAGAGACAGACAGGTAACCAGTCTATCACAGGGAGACATGTAGAGACAGACAGGTAACCAGTCTATCACAGGGAGACATGTAGAGACCGACAGGTAACCAGTCTTTCACAGGGGGACATGTAGAGACAGACAGGTAACCAGTCTATCACAGGGAGACATGTAGAGACAGACAGGTGACCAGTCTATCACAGGGAGACATGTAGAGACAGACAGGTAACCAGTCTATCACAGGGAGACATGTAGAGACAGACAGGTAACCAGTCTATCACAGGGCTGACATGTAGAGACAGACAGGTAACCAGTCTATCACAGGGAGACATGTAGAGACAGACAGGTAACCAGTCTATCACAGGGAGACATGTACAGACAGACAGGTAACCAGTCTATCACAGGGCTGACATGTAGAGACAGACAGGTAACCAGTCTATCACAGGGCTGACATGTAGAGACAGACAGGTAACCAGTCTATCACAGGGCCGACATGTAGAGACAGACAGGTAACCAGTCTATCACAGGGAGACATGTAGAGACAGACAGGTAACCAGTCTATCACAGGGAGACATGTAGAGACAGACAGGTAACCAGTCTATCATGGGGCCGACATGTAGAGACAGACAGGTAACCAGTCTATCACAGGGAGACATGTAGAGACAGACAGGTAACCAGTCTATCACAGGGGGACATGTAGAGACAGACAGGTAACCAGTCTATCACAGGGAGACATGTAGAGACAGACAGGTAACCAGTCTATCACAGGGAGACATGTAGAGACAGACAGGTAACCAGTCTATCACAGGGGGACATGTAGAGACAGACAGGTAACCAGTCTATCACAGGGAGACATGTAGAGACAGACAAGTAACCAGTCTATCACAGGGAGACATGTAGAGACAGACAGGTAACCAGTCTATCACAGGGAGACATGTAAAGACAGACAGGTAACCAGTCTATCACAGGGAGACATGTAGAGACAGACAGGTGACCAGTCTATCACAGGGAGACATGTAGAGACAGACAGGTAACCAGTCTATCACAGGGAGACATGTAGAGACAGACAGGTAACCAGTCTATCACAGGGCTGACATGTAGAGACAGACAGGTAACCAGTCTATCACAGGGAGACATGTAGAGACAGACAGGTAACCAGTCTATCACAGGGAGACATGTACAGACAGACAGGTAACCAGTCTATCACAGGGCTGACATGTAGAGACAGACAGGTAACCAGTCTATCACAGGGCTGACATGTAGAGACAGACAGGTAACCAGTCTATCATAGGGCTGACATGTAGAGACAGACAGGTAACCAGTCTATCACATGGAGACATGTGGAGACAGACAGGTAACCAGTCTATCACAGGGAGACATGTAGAGACAGACAGGTAACCAGTCTATCACAGGGAGACATGTAGAGACCGACAGGTAACCAGTCTATCACAGGGGGACATGTAGAGACAGACAGGTAACCAGTCTATCACAGGGAGACATGTAGAGACAGACAGGTAACCAGTCTATCACAGGGAGACATGTAGAGACAGACAGGTAACCAGTCTATCACGGGGCCGACATGTAGAGACAGACAGGTAACCAGTCTATCACAGGGAGACATGTAGAGACAGACAGGCAACCAGTCTATCACAGGGCTGACATGTAGAGACAGACAGGTAACCAGTCTATCACAGGGCCGACATGTAGAGACAGATAGGTAACCAGTCTATCACAGGGAGACATGTAGAGACAGACAGGTAACCAGTCTATCACAGGGAGACATGTAGAGACAGACAGGTAACCAGTCTATCATGGGGCCGACATGTAGAGACAGACAGGTAACCAGTCTATCACAGGGAGACATGTAGAGACAGACAGGTAACCAGTCTATCACAGGGGGACATGTAGACACAGACAGGTAACCAGTCTATCACAGGGAGACATGTAGAGACAGACAGGTAACCAGTCTATCACAGGGAGACATGTAGAGACAGACAGGTAACCAGTCTATCACAGGGGGACATGTAGAGACAGACAGGTAACCAGTCTATCACAGGGAGACATGTAGAGACAGACAGGTAACCAGTCTATCACAGGGAGACATGTAGAGACAGACAGGTAACCAGTCTATCACAGGGAGACATGTAAAGACAGACAGGTAACCAGTCTATCACAGGGAGACATGTAGAGACAGACAGGTGACCAGTCTATAACAGGGAGACATGTAGAGACAGACAGGTAACCAGTCTATCACAGGGAGACATGTAGAGACAGACAGGTAACCAGTCTATCACAGGGCTGACATGTAGAGACAGACAGGTAACCAGTCTATCACAGGGAGACATGTAGAGACAGACAGGTAACCAGTCTATCACAGGGAGACATGTACAGACAGACAGGTAACCAGTCTATCACAGGGCTGACATGTAGAGACAGACAGGTAACCAGTCTATCACAGGGCTGACATGTAGAGACAGACAGGTAACCAGTCTATCATAGGGCTGACATGTAGAGACAGACAGGTAACCAGTCTATCACATGGAGACATGTGGAGACAGACAGGTAACCAGTCTATCACAGGGAGACATGTAGAGACAGACAGGTAACCAGTCTATCACAGGGAGACATGTAGAGACCGACAGGTAACCAGTCTATCACAGGGGGACATGTAGAGACAGACAGGTAACCAGTCTATCACAGGGAGACATGCAGAGACAGACAGGTAACCAGTCTATCACAGGGAGACATGTAGAGACAGACAGGTAACCAGTCTATCACGGGGCCGACATGTAGAGACAGACAGGTAACCAGTCTATCACAGGGAGACATGTAGAGACAGACAGGTAACCAGTCTATCACAGGGGGACATGTAGAGACAGACAGTTAACCAGTCTATCACAGGGAGACATGTAGAGACAGACAGGTAACCAGTCTATCACATGGAGACATGTAGAGACAGACAGGTAACCAGTCTATCACAGGGGGACATGTAGAGACAGACAGGTAACCAGTCTATCACAGGGAGACATGTAGAGACAGACAGGTAACCAGTCTATCACAGGGCTGACATGTAGAGACAGACAGGTAACCAGTCTATCACAGGGAGACATGTAGAGACAGACAGGTAACCAGTCTATCACAGGGAGACATGTAGAGACAGACAGGTAACCAGTCTATCACAGGGCTGACATGTAGAGACAGACAGGCAACCAGTCTATCACAGGGCTGACATGTAGAGACAGACAGGTAACCAGTCTATCACAGGGCCGACATGTAGAGACAGACAGGTAACCAGTCTATCACAGGGAGACATGTAGAGACAGACAGGTAACCAGTCTATCACAGGGAGACATGTAGAGACAGACAGGTAACCAGTCTATCATGGGGCCGACATGTAGAGACAGACAGGTAACCAGTCTATCACAGGGAGACATGTAGAGACAGACAGGTAACCAGTCTATCACAGGGGGACATGTAGAGACAGACAGGTAACCAGTCTATCACAGGGAGACATGTAGAGACAGACAGGTAACCAGTCTATCACAGGGAGACATGTAGAGACAGACAGGTAACCAGTCTATCACAGGGGGACATGTAGAGACAGACAGGTAACCAGTCTATCACAGGGAGACATGTAGAGACAGACAGGTAACCAGTCTATCACAGGGAGACATGTAGAGACAGACAGGTAACCAGTCTATCACAGGGAGACATGTAGAGACAGACAGGTAACCAGTCTATCACAGGGAGACATGTAGAGACAGACAGGTAACCAGTCTATCACGGGGCCGACATTTAGAGACAGACAGGTAACCAGTCTATCACAGGGAGACATGTAGAGACAGACAGGTAACCAGTCTATCACAGGGCTGACATGTAGAGACAGACAGGTAACCAGTCTATCACAGGGCTGACATGTAGAGACAGACAGGTAACCAGTCTATCACAGGGCCGACATGTAGAGATAGACAGGTGACCAGTCTATCACAGGGAGACATGTACAGACAGACAGGTAACCAGTCTATCACAGGGCTGACATGTAGAGACAGACAGGTAACCAGTCTATCACAGGGCTGACATGTAGAGACAGACAGGTAACCAGTCTATCATAGGGCTGACATGTAGAGACAGACAGGTAACCAGTCTATCACATGGAGACATGTGGAGACAGACAGGTAACCAGTCTATCACAGGGAGACATGTAGAGACAGACAGGTAACCAGTCTATCACAGGGAGACATGTAGAGACCGACAGGTAACCAGTCTATCACAGGGGGACATGTAGAGACAGACAGGTAACCAGTCTATCACAGGGAGACATGTAGAGACAGACAGGTAACCAGTCTATCACAGGGAGACATGTAGAGACAGACAGGTAACCAGTCTATCACGGGGCCGACATGTAGAGACAGACAGGTAACCAGTCTATCACAGGGAGACATGTAGAGACAGACAGGTAACCAGTCTATCACAGGGGGACATGTAGAGACAGACAGTTAACCAGTCTATCACAGGGAGACATGTAGAGACAGACAGGTAACCAGTCTATCACATGGAGACATGTAGAGACAGACAGGTAACCAGTCTATCACAGGGGGACATGTAGAGACAGACAGGTAACCAGTCTATCACAGGGAGACATGTAGAGACAGACAGGTAACCAGTCTATCACAGGGAGACATGGAGAGACAGACAGGTAACCAGTCTATCACAGGGAGACATGTAAAGACAGACAGGTAACCAGTCTATCACAGGGAGACATGTAGAGACAGACAGGTAACCAGTCTATCACAGGGGGACATGTAGAGACAGACAGGTAACCAGTCTATCACAGGGAGACATGTAGAGACAGACAGGTAACCAGTCTATCACAGGGAGACATGTAGAGACCGACAGGTAACCAGTCTTTCACAGGGGGACATGTAGAGACAGACAGGTAACCAGTCTATCACAGGGAGACATGTAGAGACAGACAGGTGACCAGTCTATCACAGGGAGACATGTAGAGACAGACAGGTAACCAGTCTATCACAGGGAGACATGTAGAGACAGACAGGTAACCAGTCTATCACAGGGCTGACATGTAGAGACAGACAGGTAACCAGTCTATCACAGGGAGACATGTAGAGACAGACAGGTAACCAGTCTATCACAGGGAGACATGTACAGACAGACAGGTAACCAGTCTATCACAGGGCTGACATGTAGAGACAGACAGGTAACCAGTCTATCACAGGGCTGACATGTAGAGACCGACAGGTAACCAGTCTATCACAGGGGGACATGTAGAGACAGACAGGTAACCAGTCTATCACAGGGAGACATGTAGAGACAGACAGGTAACCAGTCTATCACAGGGAGACATGTAGAGACAGACAGGTAACCAGTCTATCACGGGGCCGACATGTAGAGACAGACAGGTAACCAGTCTATCACAGGGAGACATGTAGAGACAGACAGGTAACCAGTCTATCACAGGGGGACATGTAGAGACAGACAGTTAACCAGTCTATCACAGGGAGACATGTAGAGACAGACAGGTAACCAGTCTATCACATGGAGACATGTAGAGACAGACAGGTAACCAGTCTATCACAGGGGGACATGTAGAGACAGACAGGTAACCAGTCTATCACAGGGAGACATGTAGAGACAGACAGGTAACCAGTCTATCACAGGGCTGACATGTAGAGACAGACAGGTAACCAGTCTATCACAGGGAGACATGTAGAGACAGACAGGTAACCAGTCTATCACAGGGAGACATGTAGAGACAGACAGGTAACCAGTCTATCACAGGGCTGACATGTAGAGACAGACAGGCAACCAGTCTATCACAGGGCTGACATGTAGAGACAGACAGGTAACCAGTCTATCACAGGGCCGACATGTAGAGACAGACAGGTAACCAGTCTATCACAGGGAGACATGTAGAGACAGACAGGTAACCAGTCTATCACAGGGAGACATGTAGAGACAGACAGGTAACCAGTCTATCATGGGGCCGACATGTAGAGACAGACAGGTAACCAGTCTATCACAGGGAGACATGTAGAGACAGACAGGTAACCAGTCTATCACAGGGGGACATGTAGAGACAGACAGGTAACCAGTCTATCACAGGGAGACATGTAGAGACAGACAGGTAACCAGTCTATCACAGGGAGACATGTAGAGACAGACAGGTAACCAGTCTATCACAGGGGGACATGTAGAGACAGACAGGTAACCAGTCTATCACAGGGAGACATGTAGAGACAGACAGGTAACCAGTCTATCACAGGGAGACATGTAGAGACAGACAGGTAACCAGTCTATCACAGGGAGACATGTAGAGACAGACAGGTAACCAGTCTATCACAGGGAGACATGTAGAGACAGACAGGTAACCAGTCTATCACAGGGCTGACATGTAGAGACAGACAGGTAACCAGTCTATCACAGGGCTGACATGTAGAGACAGACAGGTAACCAGTCTATCACAGGGCCGACATGTAGAGATAGACAGGTGACCAGTCTATCACAGGGAGACATGTACAGACAGACAGGTAACCAGTCTATCACAGGGCTGACATGTAGAGACAGACAGGTAACCAGTCTATCACAGGGCTGACATGTAGAGACAGACAGGTAACCAGTCTATCACAGGGCCGACATGTAGAGATAGACAGGTGACCAGTCTATCACAGGGAGACATGTACAGACAGACAGGTAACCAGTCTATCACAGGGCTGACATGTAGAGACAGACAGGTAACCAGTCTATCACAGGGCTGACATGTAGAGACAGACAGGTAACCAGTCTATCATAGGGCTGACATGTAGAGACAGACAGGTAACCAGTCTATCACATGGAGACATGTGGAGACAGACAGGTAACCAGTCTATCACAGGGAGACATGTAGAGACAGACAGGTAACCAGTCTATCACAGGGAGACATGTAGAGACCGACAGGTAACCAGTCTATCACAGGGGGACATGTAGAGACAGACAGGTAACCAGTCTATCACAGGGCTGACATGTAGAGACAGACAGGTAACCAGTCTATCACAGGGCTGACATGTAGAGACAGACAGGTAACCAGTCTATCACAGGGCCGACATGTAGAGATAGACAGGTGACCAGTCTATCACAGGGAGACATGTACAGACAGACAGGTAACCAGTCTATCACAGGGCTGACATGTAGAGACAGACAGGTAACCAGTCTATCACAGGGCTGACATGTAGAGACAGACAGGTAACCAGTCTATCACGGGGCCGACATTTAGAGACAGACAGGTAACCAGTCTATCACAGGGAGACATGTAGAGACAGACAGGTAACCAGTCTATCACAGGGCTGACATGTAGAGACAGACAGGTAACCAGTCTATCACAGGGCTGACATGTAGAGACAGACAGGTAACCAGTCTATCACAGGGCCGACATGTAGAGATAGACAGGTGACCAGTCTATCACAGGGAGACATGTACAGACAGACAGGTAACCAGTCTATCACAGGGCTGACATGTAGAGACAGACAGGTAACCAGTCTATCACAGGGCTGACATGTAGAGACAGACAGGTAACCAGTCTATCATAGGGCTGACATGTAGAGACAGACAGGTAACCAGTCTATCACATGGAGACATGTGGAGACAGACAGGTAACCAGTCTATCACAGGGAGACATGTAGAGACAGACAGGTAACCAGTCTATCACAGGGAGACATGTAGAGACCGACAGGTAACCAGTCTATCACAGGGGGACATGTAGAGACAGACAGGTAACCAGTCTATCACAGGGAGACATGTAGAGACAGACAGGTAACCAGTCTATCACAGGGAGACATGTAGAGACAGACAGGTAACCAGTCTATCACGGGGCCGACATGTAGAGACAGACAGGTAACCAGTCTATCACAGGGAGACATGTAGAGACAGACAGGTAACCAGTCTATCACAGGGGGACATGTAGAGACAGACAGGTAACCAGTCTATCACATGGAGACATGTGGAGACAGACAGGTAACCAGTCTATCACAGGGAGACATGTAGAGACAGACAGGTAACCAGTCTATCACAGGGAGACATGTAGAGACCGACAGGTAACCAGTCTATCGCAGGGGGACATGTAGAGACAGACAGGTAACCAGTCTATCACAGGGCTGACATGTAGAGACAGACAGGTAACCAGTCTATCATAGGGCTGACATGTAGAGACAGACAGGTGACCAGTCTATCACAGGGCTGACATGTAGAGACAGACAGGTAACCAGTCTATCACAGGGAGACATGTAGAGACAGACAGGTAACCAGTCTATCACAGGGGGACATGTAGAGACAGACAGGTAACCAGTCTATCACAGGGAGACATGTAGAGACAGACAGGTAACCAGTCTATCACAGGGAGACATGGAGAGACAGACAGGTAACCAGTCTATCACAGGGAGACATGTAAAGACAGACAGGTAACCAGTCTATCACAGGGAGACATGTAGAGACAGACAGGTGACCAGTCTATCACAGGGAGACATGTAGAGACAGACAGGTAACCAGTCTATCACAGGGGGACATGTAGAGACAGACAGGTAACCAGTCTATCACAGGGAGACATGTAGAGACAGACAGGTAACCAGTCTATCACAGGGAGACATGTAGAGACCGACAGGTAACCAGTCTTTCACAGGGGGACATGTAGAGACAGACAGGTAACCAGTCTATCACAGGGAGACATGTAGAGACAGACAGGTAACCAGTCTATCACAGGGAGACATGTAGAGACAGACAGGTAACCAGTCTATCACGGGGCCGACATGTAGAGACAGACAGGTAACCAGTCTATCACAGGGAGACATGTAGAGACAGACAGGTAACCAGTCTATCACAGGGCTGACATGTAGAGACAGACAGGTAACCAGTCTATCACAGGGAGACATGTAGAGACAGACAGGTAACCAGTCTGTCACAGGGAGACATGTAGAGACAGACAGGTAACCAGTCTATCACAGGGCTGACATGTAGAGACAGACAGGCAACCAGTCTATCACAGGGCTGACATGTAGAGACAGACAGGTAACCAGTCTATCACAGGGCCGACATGTAGAGACAGACAGGTAACCAGTCTATCACAGGGAGACATGTAGAGACAGACAGGTAACCAGTCTATCACAGGGAGACATGTAGAGACAGACAGGTAACCAGTCTATCATGGGGCCGACATGTAGAGACAGACAGGTAACCAGTCTATCACAGGGAGACATGTAGAGACAGACAGGTAACCAGTCTATCACAGGGAGACATGTAAAGACAGACAGGTAACCAGTCTATCACAGGGAGACATGTAGAGACAGACAGGTGACCAGTCTATCACAGGGAGACATGTAGAGACAGACAGGTAACCAGTCTATCACAGGGAGACATGTAGAGACAGACAGGTAACCAGTCTATCACAGGGCTGACATGTAGAGACAGACAGGTAACCAGTCTATCACAGGGAGACATGTAGAGACAGACAGGTAACCAGTCTATCACAGGGAGACATGTACAGACAGACAGGTAACCAGTCTATCACAGGGCTGACATGTAGAGACAGACAGGTAACCAGTCTATCACAGGGGGACATGTAGAGACAGACAGGTAACCAGTCTATCACAGGGAGACATGTAGAGACAGACAGGTAACCAGTCTATCACAGGGAGACATGTAGAGACAGACAGGTAACCAGTCTATCACAGGGAGACATGTACAGACAGACAGGTAACCAGTCTATCACAGGGCTGACATGTAGAGACAGACAGGTAACCAGTCTATCACAGGGGGACATGTAGAGACAGACAGGTAACCAGTCTATCACAGGGAGACATGTAGAGACAGACAGGTAACCAGTCTATCACAGGGAGACATGTAGAGAGAGACAGGTAACCAGTCTATCACAGGGAGACATGTAAAGACAGACAGGTAACCAGTCTATCACAGGGAGACATGTAGAGACAGACAGGTGACCAGTCTATCACAGGGAGACATGTAGAGACAGACAGGTAACCAGTCTATCACAGGGAGACATGTAGAGACAGACAGGTAACCAGTCTATCACAGGGAGACATGTACAGACAGACAGGTAACCAGTCTATCAGAGGGCTGACATGTAGAGACAGACAGGTAACCAGTCTATCACAGGGCTGACATGTAGAGACAGACAGGTAACCAGTCTATCATAGGGCTGACATGTAGAGACAGACAGGTAACCAGTCTATCACATGGAGACATGTGGAGACAGACAGGTAACCAGTCTATCACAGGGAGACATGTAGAGACAGACAGGTAACCAGTCTATCACAGGGAGACATGTAGAGACCGACAGGTAACCAGTCTATCACAGGGGGACATGTAGAGACAGACAGGTAACCAGTCTATCACAGGGAGACATGTAGAGACAGACAGGTAACCAGTCTATCACAGGGAGACATGTAGAGACAGACAGGTAACCAGTCTATCACGGGGCCGACATGTAGAGACAGACAGGTAACCAGTCTATCACAGGGAGACATGTAGAGACAGACAGGCAACCAGTCTATCACAGGGCTGACATGTAGAGACAGACAGGTAACCAGTCTATCACAGGGCCGACATGTAGAGACAGATAGGTAACCAGTCTATCACAGGGAGACATGTAGAGACAGACAGGTAACCAGTCTATCACAGGGAGACATGTAGAGACAGACAGGTAACCAGTCTATCATGGGGCCGACATGTAGAGACAGACAGGTAACCAGTCTATCACAGGGAGACATGTAGAGACAGACAGGTAACCAGTCTATCACAGGGGGACATGTAGACACAGACAGGTAACCAGTCTATCACAGGGAGACATGTAGAGACAGACAGGTAACCAGTCTATCACAGGGAGACATGTAGAGACAGACAGGTAACCAGTCTATCACAGGGGGACATGTAGAGACAGACAGGTAACCAGTCTATCACAGGGAGACATGTAGAGACAGACAGGTAACCAGTCTATCACAGGGAGACATGTAGAGACAGACAGGTAACCAGTCTATCACAGGGAGACATGTAAAGACAGACAGGTAACCAGTCTATCACAGGGAGACATGTAGAGACAGACAGGTGACCAGTCTATAACAGGGAGACATGTAGAGACAGACAGGTAACCAGTCTATCACAGGGAGACATGTAGAGACAGACAGGTAACCAGTCTATCACAGGGCTGACATGTAGAGACAGACAGGTAACCAGTCTATCACAGGGAGACATGTAGAGACAGACAGGTAACCAGTCTATCACAGGGAGACATGTACAGACAGACAGGTAACCAGTCTATCACAGGGCTGACATGTAGAGACAGACAGGTAACCAGTCTATCACAGGGCTGACATGTAGAGACAGACAGGTAACCAGTCTATCATAGGGCTGACATGTAGAGACAGACAGGTAACCAGTCTATCACATGGAGACATGTGGAGACAGACAGGTAACCAGTCTATCACAGGGAGACATGTAGAGACAGACAGGTAACCAGTCTATCACAGGGAGACATGTAGAGACCGACAGGTAACCAGTCTATCACAGGGGGACATGTAGAGACAGACAGGTAACCAGTCTATCACAGGGAGACATGCAGAGACAGACAGGTAACCAGTCTATCACAGGGAGACATGTAGAGACAGACAGGTAACCAGTCTATCACGGGGCCGACATGTAGAGACAGACAGGTAACCAGTCTATCACAGGGAGACATGTAGAGACAGACAGGTAACCAGTCTATCACAGGGGGACATGTAGAGACAGACAGTTAACCAGTCTATCACAGGGAGACATGTAGAGACAGACAGGTAACCAGTCTATCACATGGAGACATGTAGAGACAGACAGGTAACCAGTCTATCACAGGGGGACATGTAGAGACAGACAGGTAACCAGTCTATCACAGGGAGACATGTAGAGACAGACAGGTAACCAGTCTATCACAGGGCTGACATGTAGAGACAGACAGGTAACCAGTCTATCACAGGGAGACATGTAGAGACAGACAGGTAACCAGTCTATCACAGGGAGACATGTAGAGACAGACAGGTAACCAGTCTATCACAGGGCTGACATGTAGAGACAGACAGGCAACCAGTCTATCACAGGGCTGACATGTAGAGACAGACAGGTAACCAGTCTATCACAGGGCCGACATGTAGAGACAGACAGGTAACCAGTCTATCACAGGGAGACATGTAGAGACAGACAGGTAACCAGTCTATCACAGGGAGACATGTAGAGACAGACAGGTAACCAGTCTATCATGGGGCCGACATGTAGAGACAGACAGGTAACCAGTCTATCACAGGGAGACATGTAGAGACAGACAGGTAACCAGTCTATCACAGGGGGACATGTAGAGACAGACAGGTAACCAGTCTATCACAGGGAGACATGTAGAGACAGACAGGTAACCAGTCTATCACAGGGAGACATGTAGAGACAGACAGGTAACCAGTCTATCACAGGGGGACATGTAGAGACAGACAGGTAACCAGTCTATCACAGGGAGACATGTAGAGACAGACAGGTAACCAGTCTATCACAGGGAGACATGTAGAGACAGACAGGTAACCAGTCTATCACAGGGAGACATGTAGAGACAGACAGGTAACCAGTCTATCACAGGGAGACATGTAGAGACAGACAGGTAACCAGTCTATCACGGGGCCGACATTTAGAGACAGACAGGTAACCAGTCTATCACAGGGAGACATGTAGAGACAGACAGGTAACCAGTCTATCACAGGGCTGACATGTAGAGACAGACAGGTAACCAGTCTATCACAGGGCTGACATGTAGAGACAGACAGGTAACCAGTCTATCACAGGGCCGACATGTAGAGATAGACAGGTGACCAGTCTATCACAGGGAGACATGTACAGACAGACAGGTAACCAGTCTATCACAGGGCTGACATGTAGAGACAGACAGGTAACCAGTCTATCACAGGGCTGACATGTAGAGACAGACAGGTAACCAGTCTATCATAGGGCTGACATGTAGAGACAGACAGGTAACCAGTCTATCACATGGAGACATGTGGAGACAGACAGGTAACCAGTCTATCACAGGGAGACATGTAGAGACAGACAGGTAACCAGTCTATCACAGGGAGACATGTAGAGACCGACAGGTAACCAGTCTATCACAGGGGGACATGTAGAGACAGACAGGTAACCAGTCTATCACAGGGAGACATGTAGAGACAGACAGGTAACCAGTCTATCACAGGGAGACATGTAGAGACAGACAGGTAACCAGTCTATCACGGGGCCGACATGTAGAGACAGACAGGTAACCAGTCTATCACAGGGAGACATGTAGAGACAGACAGGTAACCAGTCTATCACAGGGGGACATGTAGAGACAGACAGTTAACCAGTCTATCACAGGGAGACATGTAGAGACAGACAGGTAACCAGTCTATCACATGGAGACATGTAGAGACAGACAGGTAACCAGTCTATCACAGGGGGACATGTAGAGACAGACAGGTAACCAGTCTATCACAGGGAGACATGTAGAGACAGACAGGTAACCAGTCTATCACAGGGAGACATGGAGAGACAGACAGGTAACCAGTCTATCACAGGGAGACATGTAAAGACAGACAGGTAACCAGTCTATCACAGGGAGACATGTAGAGACAGACAGGTAACCAGTCTATCACAGGGGGACATGTAGAGACAGACAGGTAACCAGTCTATCACAGGGAGACATGTAGAGACAGACAGGTAACCAGTCTATCACAGGGAGACATGTAGAGACCGACAGGTAACCAGTCTTTCACAGGGGGACATGTAGAGACAGACAGGTAACCAGTCTATCACAGGGAGACATGTAGAGACAGACAGGTGACCAGTCTATCACAGGGAGACATGTAGAGACAGACAGGTAACCAGTCTATCACAGGGAGACATGTAGAGACAGACAGGTAACCAGTCTATCACAGGGCTGACATGTAGAGACAGACAGGTAACCAGTCTATCACAGGGAGACATGTAGAGACAGACAGGTAACCAGTCTATCACAGGGAGACATGTACAGACAGACAGGTAACCAGTCTATCACAGGGCTGACATGTAGAGACAGACAGGTAACCAGTCTATCACAGGGCTGACATGTAGAGACCGACAGGTAACCAGTCTATCACAGGGGGACATGTAGAGACAGACAGGTAACCAGTCTATCACAGGGAGACATGTAGAGACAGACAGGTAACCAGTCTATCACAGGGAGACATGTAGAGACAGACAGGTAACCAGTCTATCACGGGGCCGACATGTAGAGACAGACAGGTAACCAGTCTATCACAGGGAGACATGTAGAGACAGACAGGTAACCAGTCTATCACAGGGGGACATGTAGAGACAGACAGTTAACCAGTCTATCACAGGGAGACATGTAGAGACAGACAGGTAACCAGTCTATCACATGGAGACATGTAGAGACAGACAGGTAACCAGTCTATCACAGGGGGACATGTAGAGACAGACAGGTAACCAGTCTATCACAGGGAGACATGTAGAGACAGACAGGTAACCAGTCTATCACAGGGCTGACATGTAGAGACAGACAGGTAACCAGTCTATCACAGGGAGACATGTAGAGACAGACAGGTAACCAGTCTATCACAGGGAGACATGTAGAGACAGACAGGTAACCAGTCTATCACAGGGCTGACATGTAGAGACAGACAGGCAACCAGTCTATCACAGGGCTGACATGTAGAGACAGACAGGTAACCAGTCTATCACAGGGCCGACATGTAGAGACAGACAGGTAACCAGTCTATCACAGGGAGACATGTAGAGACAGACAGGTAACCAGTCTATCACAGGGAGACATGTAGAGACAGACAGGTAACCAGTCTATCATGGGGCCGACATGTAGAGACAGACAGGTAACCAGTCTATCACAGGGAGACATGTAGAGACAGACAGGTAACCAGTCTATCACAGGGGGACATGTAGAGACAGACAGGTAACCAGTCTATCACAGGGAGACATGTAGAGACAGACAGGTAACCAGTCTATCACAGGGAGACATGTAGAGACAGACAGGTAACCAGTCTATCACAGGGGGACATGTAGAGACAGACAGGTAACCAGTCTATCACAGGGAGACATGTAGAGACAGACAGGTAACCAGTCTATCACAGGGAGACATGTAGAGACAGACAGGTAACCAGTCTATCACAGGGAGACATGTAGAGACAGACAGGTAACCAGTCTATCACAGGGAGACATGTAGAGACAGACAGGTAACCAGTCTATCACAGGGCTGACATGTAGAGACAGACAGGTAACCAGTCTATCACAGGGCTGACATGTAGAGACAGACAGGTAACCAGTCTATCACAGGGCCGACATGTAGAGATAGACAGGTGACCAGTCTATCACAGGGAGACATGTACAGACAGACAGGTAACCAGTCTATCACAGGGCTGACATGTAGAGACAGACAGGTAACCAGTCTATCACAGGGCTGACATGTAGAGACAGACAGGTAACCAGTCTATCACAGGGCCGACATGTAGAGATAGACAGGTGACCAGTCTATCACAGGGAGACATGTACAGACAGACAGGTAACCAGTCTATCACAGGGCTGACATGTAGAGACAGACAGGTAACCAGTCTATCACAGGGCTGACATGTAGAGACAGACAGGTAACCAGTCTATCATAGGGCTGACATGTAGAGACAGACAGGTAACCAGTCTATCACATGGAGACATGTGGAGACAGACAGGTAACCAGTCTATCACAGGGAGACATGTAGAGACAGACAGGTAACCAGTCTATCACAGGGAGACATGTAGAGACCGACAGGTAACCAGTCTATCACAGGGGGACATGTAGAGACAGACAGGTAACCAGTCTATCACAGGGCTGACATGTAGAGACAGACAGGTAACCAGTCTATCACAGGGCTGACATGTAGAGACAGACAGGTAACCAGTCTATCACAGGGCCGACATGTAGAGATAGACAGGTGACCAGTCTATCACAGGGAGACATGTACAGACAGACAGGTAACCAGTCTATCACAGGGCTGACATGTAGAGACAGACAGGTAACCAGTCTATCACAGGGCTGACATGTAGAGACAGACAGGTAACCAGTCTATCACGGGGCCGACATTTAGAGACAGACAGGTAACCAGTCTATCACAGGGAGACATGTAGAGACAGACAGGTAACCAGTCTATCACAGGGCTGACATGTAGAGACAGACAGGTAACCAGTCTATCACAGGGCTGACATGTAGAGACAGACAGGTAACCAGTCTATCACAGGGCCGACATGTAGAGATAGACAGGTGACCAGTCTATCACAGGGAGACATGTACAGACAGACAGGTAACCAGTCTATCACAGGGCTGACATGTAGAGACAGACAGGTAACCAGTCTATCACAGGGCTGACATGTAGAGACAGACAGGTAACCAGTCTATCATAGGGCTGACATGTAGAGACAGACAGGTAACCAGTCTATCACATGGAGACATGTGGAGACAGACAGGTAACCAGTCTATCACAGGGAGACATGTAGAGACAGACAGGTAACCAGTCTATCACAGGGAGACATGTAGAGACCGACAGGTAACCAGTCTATCACAGGGGGACATGTAGAGACAGACAGGTAACCAGTCTATCACAGGGAGACATGTAGAGACAGACAGGTAACCAGTCTATCACAGGGAGACATGTAGAGACAGACAGGTAACCAGTCTATCACGGGGCCGACATGTAGAGACAGACAGGTAACCAGTCTA
Organism: Eutrigla gurnardus; assembly: GCF_963514095.1. Lineage (NCBI taxonomy): Eukaryota > Metazoa > Chordata > Actinopteri > Perciformes > Triglidae > Eutrigla > Eutrigla gurnardus. Next base: position 175,960 of record NW_028155445.1, on the reverse strand, counting down.
TCACAGGGAGACATGTAGAGACAGACAGGTAACCAGTCTATCACAGGGGGACATGTAGAGACAGACAGGTAACCAGTCTATCACATGGAGACATGTGGAGACAGACAGGTAACCAGTCTATCACAGGGAGACATGTAGAGACAGACAGGTAACCAGTCTATCACAGGGAGACATGTAGAGACCGACAGGTAACCAGTCTATCGCAGGGGGACATGTAGAGACAGACAGGTAACCAGTCTATCACAGGGCTGACATGTAGAGACAGACAGGTAACCAGTCTATCATAGGGCTGACATGTAGAGACAGACAGGTGACCAGTCTATCACAGGGCTGACATGTAGAGACAGACAGGTAACCAGTCTATCACAGGGAGACATGTAGAGACAGACAGGTAACCAGTCTATCACAGGGGGACATGTAGAGACAGACAGGTAACCAGTCTATCACAGGGAGACATGTAGAGACAGACAGGTAACCAGTCTATCACAGGGAGACATGGAGAGACAGACAGGTAACCAGTCTATCACAGGGAGACATGTAAAGACAGACAGGTAACCAGTCTATCACAGGGAGACATGTAGAGACAGACAGGTGACCAGTCTATCACAGGGAGACATGTAGAGACAGACAGGTAACCAGTCTATCACAGGGGGACATGTAGAGACAGACAGGTAACCAGTCTATCACAGGGAGACATGTAGAGACAGACAGGTAACCAGTCTATCACAGGGAGACATGTAGAGACCGACAGGTAACCAGTCTTTCACAGGGGGACATGTAGAGACAGACAGGTAACCAGTCTATCACAGGGAGACATGTAGAGACAGACAGGTAACCAGTCTATCACAGGGAGACATGTAGAGACAGACAGGTAACCAGTCTATCACGGGGCCGACATGTAGAGACAGACAGGTAACCAGTCTATCACAGGGAGACATGTAGAGACAGACAGGTAACCAGTCTATCACAGGGCTGACATGTAGAGACAGACAGGTAACCAGTCTATCACAGGGAGACATGTAGAGACAGACAGGTAACCAGTCTGTCACAGGGAGACATGTAGAGACAGACAGGTAACCAGTCTATCACAGGGCTGACATGTAGAGACAGACAGGCAACCAGTCTATCACAGGGCTGACATGTAGAGACAGACAGGTAACCAGTCTATCACAGGGCCGACATGTAGAGACAGACAGGTAACCAGTCTATCACAGGGAGACATGTAGAGACAGACAGGTAACCAGTCTATCACAGGGAGACATGTAGAGACAGACAGGTAACCAGTCTATCATGGGGCCGACATGTAGAGACAGACAGGTAACCAGTCTATCACAGGGAGACATGTAGAGACAGACAGGTAACCAGTCTATCACAGGGAGACATGTAAAGACAGACAGGTAACCAGTCTATCACAGGGAGACATGTAGAGACAGACAGGTGACCAGTCTATCACAGGGAGACATGTAGAGACAGACAGGTAACCAGTCTATCACAGGGAGACATGTAGAGACAGACAGGTAACCAGTCTATCACAGGGCTGACATGTAGAGACAGACAGGTAACCAGTCTATCACAGGGAGACATGTAGAGACAGACAGGTAACCAGTCTATCACAGGGAGACATGTACAGACAGACAGGTAACCAGTCTATCACAGGGCTGACATGTAGAGACAGACAGGTAACCAGTCTATCACAGGGGGACATGTAGAGACAGACAGGTAACCAGTCTATCACAGGGAGACATGTAGAGACAGACAGGTAACCAGTCTATCACAGGGAGACATGTAGAGACAGACAGGTAACCAGTCTATCACAGGGAGACATGTACAGACAGACAGGTAACCAGTCTATCACAGGGCTGACATGTAGAGACAGACAGGTAACCAGTCTATCACAGGGGGACATGTAGAGACAGACAGGTAACCAGTCTATCACAGGGAGACATGTAGAGACAGACAGGTAACCAGTCTATCACAGGGAGACATGTAGAGAGAGACAGGTAACCAGTCTATCACAGGGAGACATGTAAAGACAGACAGGTAACCAGTCTATCACAGGGAGACATGTAGAGACAGACAGGTGACCAGTCTATCACAGGGAGACATGTAGAGACAGACAGGTAACCAGTCTATCACAGGGAGACATGTAGAGACAGACAGGTAACCAGTCTATCACAGGGAGACATGTACAGACAGACAGGTAACCAGTCTATCAGAGGGCTGACATGTAGAGACAGACAGGTAACCAGTCTATCACAGGGCTGACATGTAGAGACAGACAGGTAACCAGTCTATCATAGGGCTGACATGTAGAGACAGACAGGTAACCAGTCTATCACATGGAGACATGTGGAGACAGACAGGTAACCAGTCTATCACAGGGAGACATGTAGAGACAGACAGGTAACCAGTCTATCACAGGGAGACATGTAGAGACCGACAGGTAACCAGTCTATCACAGGGGGACATGTAGAGACAGACAGGTAACCAGTCTATCACAGGGAGACATGTAGAGACAGACAGGTAACCAGTCTATCACAGGGAGACATGTAGAGACAGACAGGTAACCAGTCTATCACGGGGCCGACATTTAGAGACAGACAGGTAACCAGTCTATCACAGGGAGACATGTAGAGACAGACAGGTAACCAGTCTATCACAGGGCTGACATGTAGAGACAGACAGGCAACCAGTCTATCACAGGGCTGACATGTAGAGACAGACAGGCAACCAGTCTATCACAGGGCTGACATGTAGAGACAGACAGGTAACCAGTCTATCACAGGGCCGACATGTAGAGATAGACAGGTGACCAGTCTATCACAGGGAGACATGTACAGACAGACAGGTAACCAGTCTATCACAGGGCTGACATGTAGAGACAGACAGGTAACCAGTCTATCACAGGGCTGACATGTAGAGACAGACAGGTAACCAGTCTATCATAGGGCTGACATGTAGAGACAGACAGGTAACCAGTCTATCACATGGAGACATGTGGAGACAGACAGGTAACCAGTCTATCACAGGGAGACATGTAGAGACAGACAGGTAACCAGTCTATCACAGGGAGACATGTAGAGACCGACAGGTAACCAGTCTATCACAGGGGGACATGTAGAGACAGACAGGTAACCAGTCTATCACAGGGAGACATGTAGAGACAGACAGGTAACCAGTCTATCACAGGGAGACATGTAGAGACAGACAGGTAACCAGTCTATCACGGGGCCGACATGTAGAGACAGACAGGTAACCAGTCTATCACAGGGAGACATGTAGAGACAGACAGGTAACCAGTCTATCACAGGGGGACATGTAGAGACAGACAGTTAACCAGTCTATCACAGGGAGACATGTAGAGACAGACAGGTAACCAGTCTATCACATGGAGACATGTAGAGACAGACAGGTAACCAGTCTATCACAGGGGGACATGTAGAGACAGACAGGTAACCAGTCTATCACAGGGAGACATGTAGAGACAGACAGGTAACCAGTCTATCACAGGGAGACATGTAGAGACAGACAGGTAACCAGTCTATCACGGGGCCGACATTTAGAGACAGACAGGTAACCAGTCTATCACAGGGAGACATGTAGAGACAGACAGGTAACCAGTCTATCACAGGGCTGACATGTAGAGACAGACAGGTAACCAGTCTATCACAGGGAGACATGTAGAGACAGACAGGTAACCAGTCTATCACAGGGAGACATGTAGAGACAGACAGGTAACCAGTCTATCACAGGGCTGACATGTAGAGACAGACAGGCAACCAGTCTATCACAGGGCTGACATGTAGAGACAGACAGGCAACCAGTCTATCACAGGGCTGACATGTAGAGACAGACAGGTAACCAGTCTATCACAGGGCCGACATGTAGAGACAGACAGGTGACCAGTCTATCACAGGGAGACATGTACAGACAGACAGGTAACCAGTCTATCACAGGGCTGACATGTAGAGACAGACAGGTAACCAGTCTATCACAGGGCTGACATGTAGAGACAGACAGGTAACCAGTCTATCATAGGGCTGACATGTAGAGACAGACAGGTAACCAGTCTATCACATGGAGACATGTGGAGACAGACAGGTAACCAGTCTATCACAGGGAGACATGTAGAGACAGACAGGTAACCAGTCTATCACAGGGAGACATGTAGAGACCGACAGGTAACCAGTCTATCACAGGGGGACATGTAGAGACAGACAGGTAACCAGTCTATCACAGGGAGACATGTAGAGACAGACAGGTAACCAGTCTATCACAGGGAGACATGTAGAGACATACAGGTAACCAGTCTATCACAGGGCCGACATGTAGAGACAGACAGGTAACCAGTCTATCACAGGGAGACATGTAGAGACAGACAGGTAACCAGTCTATCACAGGGGGACATGTAGAGACAGACAGTTAACCAGTCTATCACAGGGAGACATGTAGAGACAGACAGGTAACCAGTCTATCACATGGAGACATGTAGAGACAGACAGGTAACCAGTCTATCACAGGGGGACATGTAGAGACAGACAGGTAACCAGTCTATCACAGGGAGACATGTAGAGACAGACAGGTAACCAGTCTATCACAGGGAGACATGGAGAGACAGACAGGTAACCAGTCTATCACAGGGAGACATGTAAAGACAGACAGGTAACCAGTCTATCACAGGGAGACATGTAGAGACAGACAGGTAACCAGTCTATCACAGGGAGACATGTAGAGACAGACAGGTAACCAGTCTATCACAGGGCTGACATGTAGAGACAGACAGGTAACCAGTCTATCACAGGGCCGACATGTAGAGACAGACAGGTGACCAGTCTATCACAGGGAGACATGTACAGACAGACAGGTAACCAGTCTATCACAGGGCTGACATGTAGAGACAGACAGGTAACCAGTCTATCACAGGGCTGACATGTAGAGACAGACAGGTAACCAGTCTATCATAGGGCTGACATGTAGAGACAGACAGGTAACCAGTCTATCACATGGAGACATGTGGAGACAGACAGGTAACCAGTCTATCACAGGGAGACATGTAGAGACAGACAGGTAACCAGTCTATCACAGGGAGACATGTAGAGACCGACAGGTAACCAGTCTATCACAGGGGGACATGTAGAGACAGACAGGTAACCAGTCTATCACAGGGAGACATGTAGAGACAGACAGGTAACCAGTCTATCACAGGGAGACATGTAGAGACAGACAGGTAACCAGTCTATCACGGGGCCGACATGTAGAGACAGACAGGTAACCAGTCTATCACAGGGAGACATGTAGAGACAGACAGGTAACCAGTCTATCACAGGGGGACATGTAGAGACAGACAGTTAACCAGTCTATCACAGGGAGACATGTAGAGACAGACAGGTAACCAGTCTATCACATGGAGACATGTAGAGACAGACAGGTAACCAGTCTATCACAGGGGGACATGTAGAGACAGACAGGTAACCAGTCTATCACAGGGAGACATGTAGAGACAGACAGGTAACCAGTCTATCACAGGGAGACATGGAGAGACAGACAGGTAACCAGTCTATCACAGGGAGACATGTAAAGACAGACAGGTAACCAGTCTATCACAGGGAGACATGTAGAGACAGACAGGTGACCAGTCTATCACAGGGAGACATGTAGAGACAGACAGGTAACCAGTCTATCACATGGAGACATGTAGAGACAGACAGGTAACCAGTCTATCACAGGGGGACATGTAGAGACAGACAGGTAACCAGTCTATCACAGGGAGACATGTAGAGACAGACAGGTAACCAGTCTATCACAGGGAGACATGGAGAGACAGACAGGTAACCAGTCTATCACAGGGAGACATGTAAAGACAGACAGGTAACCAGTCTATCACAGGGAGACATGTAGAGACAGACAGGTGACCAGTCTATCACAGGGAGACATGTAGAGACAGACAGGTAACCAGTCTATCACAGGGAGACATGTAGAGACAGACAGGTAACCAGTCTATCACAGGGCTGACATGTAGAGACAGACAGGCAACCAGTCTATCACAGGGCTGACATGTAGAGACAGACAGGTAACCAGTCTATCACAGGGCCGACATGTAGAGACAGACAGGTGACCAGTCTATCACAGGGAGACATGTACAGACAGACAGGTAACCAGTCTATCACAGGGCTGACATGTAGAGACAGACAGGTAACCAGTCTATCACAGGGCTGACATGTAGAGACAGACAGGTAACCAGTCTATCATAGGGCTGACATGTAGAGACAGACAGGTAACCAGTCTATCACATGGAGACATGTGGTGACAGACAGGTAACCAGTCTATCACAGGGAGACATGTAGAGACAGACAGGTAACCAGTCTATCACAGGGAGACATGTAGAGACCGACAGGTAACCAGTCTATCACAGGGGGACATGTAGAGACAGACAGGTAACCAGTCTATCACAGGGAGACATGTAGAGACAGACAGGTAACCAGTCTATCACAGGGAGACATGTAGAGACAGACAGGTAACCAGTCTATCACGGGGCCGACATGTAGAGACAGACAGGTAACCAGTCTATCACAGGGAGACATGTAGAGACAGACAGGTAACCAGTCTATCACAGGGGGACATGTAGAGACAGACAGTTAACCAGTCTATCACAGGGAGACATGTAGAGACAGACAGGTAACCAGTCTATCACATGGAGACATGTAGAGACAGACAGGTAACCAGTCTATCACAGGGGGACATGTAGAGACAGACAGGTAACCAGTCTATCACAGGGAGACATGTAGAGACAGACAGGTAACCAGTCTATCACAGGGAGACATGGAGAGACAGACAGGTAACCAGTCTATCACAGGGAGACATGTAAAGACAGACAGGTAACCAGTCTATCACAGGGAGACATGTAGAGACAGACAGGTGACCAGTCTATCACAGGGAGACATGTAGAGACAGACAGGTAACCAGTCTATCACAGGGGGACATGTAGAGACAGACAGGTAACCAGTCTATCACAGGGAGACATGTAGAGACAGACAGGTAACCAGTCTATCACAGGGAGACATGTAGAGACCGACAGGTAACCAGTCTTTCACAGGGGGACATGTAGAGACAGACAGGTAACCAGTCTATCACAGGGAGACATGTAGAGACAGACAGGTGACCAGTCTATCACAGGGAGACATGTAGAGACAGACAGGTAACCAGTCTATCACAGGGAGACATGTAGAGACAGACAGGTAACCAGTCTATCACAGGGCTGACATGTAGAGACAGACAGGTAACCAGTCTATCACAGGGAGACATGTAGAGACAGACAGGTAACCAGTCTATCACAGGGAGACATGTACAGACAGACAGGTAACCAGTCTATCACAGGGCTGACATGTAGAGACAGACAGGTAACCAGTCTATCACAGGGCTGACATGTAGAGACAGACAGGTAACCAGTCTATCACAGGGCTGACATGTAGAGACAGACAGGTAACCAGTCTATCACAGGGAGACATGTAGAGACAGACAGGTAACCAGTCTATCACAGGGAGACATGTAGAGACAGACAGGTAACCAGTCTATCATGGGGCCGACATGTAGAGACAGACAGGTAACCAGTCTATCACAGGGAGACATGTAGAGACAGACAGGTAACCAGTCTATCACAGGGGGACATGTAGAGACAGACAGGTAACCAGTCTATCACAGGGAGACATGTAGAGACAGACAGGTAACCAGTCTATCACAGGGAGACATGTAGAGACAGACAGGTAACCAGTCTATCACAGGGGGACATGTAGAGACAGACAGGTAACCAGTCTATCACAGGGAGACATGTAGAGACAGACAGGTAACCAGTCTATCACAGGGAGACATGTAGAGACAGACAGGTAACCAGTCTATCACAGGGAGACATGTAAAGACAGACAGGTAACCAGTCTATCACAGGGAGACATGTAGAGACAGACAGGTGACCAGTCTATCACAGGGAGACATGTAGAGACAGACAGGTAACCAGTCTATCACAGGGAGACATGTAGAGACAGACAGGTAACCAGTCTATCACAAGGCTGACATGTAGAGACAGACAGGTAACCAGTCTATCACAGGGAGACATGTAGAGACAGACAGGTAACCAGTCTATCACAGGGAGACATGTACAGACAGACAGGTAACCAGTCTATCACAGGGCTGACATGTAGAGACAGACAGGTAACCAGTCTATCACAGGGCTGACATGTAGAGACAGACAGGTAACCAGTCTATCATAGGGCTGACATGTAGAGACAGACAGGTAACCAGTCTATCACATGGAGACATGTGGAGACAGACAGGTAACCAGTCTATCACAGGGAGACATGTAGAGACAGACAGGTAACCAGTCTATCACAGGGAGACATGTAGAGACCGACAGGTAACCAGTCTATCACAGGGGGACATGTAGAGACAGACAGGTAACCAGTCTATCACAGGGAGACATGTAGAGACAGACAGGTAACCAGTCTATCACAGGGAGACATGTAGAGACAGACAGGTAACCAGTCTATCACGGGGCCGACATGTAGAGACAGACAGGTAACCAGTCTATCACAGGGAGACATGTAGAGACAGACAGGCAACCAGTCTATCACAGGGCTGACATGTAGAGACAGACAGGTAACCAGTCTATCACAGGGCCGACATGTAGAGACAGACAGGTAACCAGTCTATCACAGGGAGACATGTAGAGACAGACAGGTAACCAGTCTATCACAGGGAGACATGTAGAGACAGACAGGTAACCAGTCTATCATGGGGCCGACATGTAGAGACAGACAGGTAACCAGTCTATCACAGGGAGACATGTAGAGACAGACAGGTAACCAGTCTATCACAGGGGGACATGTAGACACAGACAGGTAACCAGTCTATCACAGGGAGACATGTAGAGACAGACAGGTAACCAGTCTATCACAGGGAGACATGTAGAGACAGACAGGTAACCAGTCTATCACAGGGGGACATGTAGAGACAGACAGGTAACCAGTCTATCACAGGGAGACATGTAGAGACAGACAGGTAACCAGTCTATCACAGGGAGACATGTAGAGACAGACAGGTAACCAGTCTATCACAGGGAGACATGTAAAGACAGACAAGTAACCAGTCTATCACAGGGAGACATGTAGAGACAGACAGGTGACCAGTCTATCACAGGGAGACATGTAGAGACAGACAGGTAACCAGTCTATCACAGGGAGACATGTAGAGACAGACAGGTAACCAGTCTATCACAGGGCTGACATGTAGAGACAGACAGGTAACCAGTCTATCACAGGGAGACATGTAGAGACAGACAGGTAACCAGTCTATCACAGGGAGACATGTACAGACAGACAGGTAACCAGTCTATCACAGGGCTGACATGTAGAGACAGACAGGTAACCAGTCTATCACAGGGCTGACATGTAGAGACAGACAGGTAACCAGTCTATCATAGGGCTGACATGTAGAGACAGACAGGTAACCAGTCTATCACATGGAGACATGTGGAGACAGACAGGTAACCAGTCTATCACAGGGAGACATGTAGAGACAGACAGGTAACCTGTCTATCACAGGGAGACATGTAGAGACCGACAGGTAACCAGTCTATCACAGGGGGACATGTAGAGACAGACAGGTAACCAGTCTATCACAGGGAGACATGTAGAGACAGACAGGTAACCAGTCTATCACAGGAGGACATGTAGAGACAGACAGGTAACCAGTCTATCACAGGGAGACATGTAGAGACAGACAGGTAACCAGTCTATCACAGGGAGACATGTAGAGACCGACAGGTAACCAGTCTTTCACAGGGGGACATGTAGAGACAGACAGGTAACCAGTCTATCACAGGGAGACATGTAGAGACAGACAGGTAACCAGTCTATCACAGGGAGACATGTAGAGACAGACAGGTAACCAGTCTATCACGGGGCCGACATTTAGAGACAGACAGGTAACCAGTCTATCACAGGGAGACATGTAGAGACAGACAGGTAACCAGTCTATCACAGGGCTGACATGTAGAGACAGACAGGTAACCAGTCTATCACAGGGAGACATGTAGAGACAGACAGGTAACCAGTCTATCACAGGGAGACATGTAGAGACAGACAGGTAACCAGTCTATCACAGGGCTGACATGTAGAGACAGACAGGCAACCAGTCTATCACAGGGCTGACATGTAGAGACAGACAGGTAACCAGTCTATCACAGGGCCGACATGTAGAGACAGACAGGTGACCAGTCTATCACAGGGAGACATGTACAGACAGACAGGTAACCAGTCTATCACAGGGCTGACATGTAGAGACAGACAGGTAACCAGTCTATCACAGGGCTGACATGTAGAGACAGACAGGTAACCAGTCTATCACAGGGAGACATGTAGAGACAGACAGGTAACCAGTCTATCACAGGGAGACATGTACAGACAGACAGGTAACCAGTCTATCACAAGGCTGACATGTAGAGACAGACAGGTAACCAGTCTATCACAGGGAGACATGTAGAGACAGACAGGTAACCAGTCTATCACAGGGAGACATGTACAGACAGACAGGTAACCAGTCTATCACAGGGCTGACATGTAGAGACAGACAGGTAACCAGTCTATCACAGGGCTGACATGTAGAGACAGACAGGTAACCAGTCTATCATAGGGCTGACATGTAGAGACAGACAGGTAACCAGTCTATCACATGGAGACATGTGGAGACAGACAGGTAACCAGTCTATCACAGGGAGACATGTAGAGACAGACAGGTAACCAGTCTATCACAGGGAGACATGTAGAGACCGACAGGTAACCAGTCTATCACAGGGGGACATGTAGAGACAGACAGGTAACCAGTCTATCACAGGGAGACATGTAGAGACAGACAGGTAACCAGTCTATCACAGGGAGACATGTAGAGACAGACAGGTAACCAGTCTATCACGGGGCCGACATGTAGAGACAGACAGGTAACCAGTCTATCACAGGGAGACATGTAGAGACAGACAGGCAACCAGTCTATCACAGGGCTGACATGTAGAGACAGACAGGTAACCAGTCTATCACAGGGCCGACATGTAGAGACAGACAGGTAACCAGTCTATCACAGGGAGACATGTAGAGACAGACAGGTAACCAGTCTATCACAGGGAGACATGTAGAGACAGACAGGTAACCAGTCTATCATGGGGCCGACATGTAGAGACAGACAGGTAACCAGTCTATCACAGGGAGACATGTAGAGACAGACAGGTAACCAGTCTATCACAGGGGGACATGTAGACACAGACAGGTAACCAGTCTATCACAGGGAGACATGTAGAGACAGACAGGTAACCAGTCTATCACAGGGAGACATGTAGAGACAGACAGGTAACCAGTCTATCACAGGGGGACATGTAGAGACAGACAGGTAACCAGTCTATCACAGGGAGACATGTAGAGACAGACAGGTAACCAGTCTATCACAGGGAGACATGTAGAGACAGACAGGTAACCAGTCTATCACAGGGAGACATGTAAAGACAGACAAGTAACCAGTCTATCACAGGGAGACATGTAGAGACAGACAGGTGACCAGTCTATCACAGGGAGACATGTAGAGACAGACAGGTAACCAGTCTATCACAGGGAGACATGTAGAGACAGACAGGTAACCAGTCTATCACAGGGCTGACATGTAGAGACAGACAGGTAACCAGTCTATCACAGGGAGACATGTAGAGACAGACAGGTAACCAGTCTATCACAGGGAGACATGTACAGACAGACAGGTAACCAGTCTATCACAGGGCTGACATGTAGAGACAGACAGGTAACCAGTCTATCACAGGGCTGACATGTAGAGACAGACAGGTAACCAGTCTATCATAGGGCTGACATGTAGAGACAGACAGGTAACCAGTCTATCACATGGAGACATGTGGAGACAGACAGGTAACCAGTCTATCACAGGGAGACATGTAGAGACAGACAGGTAACCAGTCTATCACAGGGAGACATGTAGAGACCGACAGGTAACCAGTCTATCACAGGGGGACATGTAGAGACAGACAGGTAACCAGTCTATCACAGGGAGACATGTAGAGACAGACAGGTAACCAGTCTATCACAGGAGGACATGTAGAGACAGACAGGTAACCAGTCTATCACAGGGAGACATGTAGAGACAGACAGGTAACCAGTCTATCACAGGGAGACATGTAGAGACCGACAGGTAACCAGTCTTTCACAGGGGGACATGTAGAGACAGACAGGTAACCAGTCTATCACAGGGAGACATGTAGAGACAGACAGGTAACCAGTCTATCACAGGGAGACATGTAGAGACAGACAGGTAACCAGTCTATCACGGGGCCGACATTTAGAGACAGACAGGTAACCAGTCTATCACAGGGAGACATGTAGAGACAGACAGGTAACCAGTCTATCACAGGGCTGACATGTAGAGACAGACAGGTAACCAGTCTATCACAGGGAGACATGTAGAGACAGACAGGTAACCAGTCTATCACAGGGAGACATGTAGAGACAGACAGGTAACCAGTCTATCACAGGGCTGACATGTAGAGACAGACAGGCAACCAGTCTATCACAGGGCTGACATGTAGAGACAGACAGGTAACCAGTCTATCACAGGGCCGACATGTAGAGACAGACAGGTGACCAGTCTATCACAGGGAGACATCTACAGACAGACAGGTAACCAGTCTATCACAGGGCTGACATGTAGAGACAGACAGGTAACCAGTCTATCACAGGGCTGACATGTAGAGACAGACAGGTAACCAGTCTATCATAGGGCTGACATGTAGAGACAGACAGGTAACCAGTCTATCACAGGGAGACATGTAGAGACAGACAGGTAACCAGTCTATCACAGGGAGACATGTAGAGACAGACAGGTAACCAGTCTATCACGGGGCCGACATTTAGAGACAGACAGGTAACCAGTCTATCACAGGGAGACATGTAGAGACAGACAGGTAACCAGTCTATCACAGGGCTGACATGTAGAGACAGACAGGCAACCAGTCTATCACAGGGCTGACATGTAGAGACAGACAGGCAACCAGTCTATCACAGGGCTGACATGTAGAGACAGACAGGTAACCAGTCTATCACAGGGCCGACATGTAGAGATAGACAGGTGACCAGTCTATCACAGGGAGACATGTACAGACAGACAGGTAACCAGTCTATCACAGGGCTGACATGTAGAGACAGACAGGTAACCAGTCTATCACAGGGCTGACATGTAGAGACAGACAGGTAACCAGTCTATCATAGGGCTGACATGTAGAGACAGACAGGTAACCAGTCTATCACATGGAGACATGTGGAGACAGACAGGTAACCAGTCTATCACAGGGAGACATGTAGAGACAGACAGGTAACCAGTCTATCACAGGGAGACATGTAGAGACCGACAGGTAACCAGTCTATCACAGGGGGACATGTAGAGACAGACAGGTAACCAGTCTATCACAGGGAGACATGTAGAGACAGACAGGTAACCAGTCTATCACAGGGAGACATGTAGAGACAGACAGGTAACCAGTCTATCACGGGGCCGACATGTAGAGACAGACAGGTAACCAGTCTATCACAGGGAGACATGTAGAGACAGACAGGTAACCAGTCTATCACAGGGGGACATGTAGAGACAGACAGTTAACCAGTCTATCACAGGGAGACATGTAGAGACAGACAGGTAACCAGTCTATCACATGGAGACATGTAGAGACAGACAGGTAACCAGTCTATCACAGGGGGACATGTAGAGACAGACAGGTAACCAGTCTATCACAGGGAGACATGTAGAGACAGACAGGTAACCAGTCTATCACAGGGAGACATGTAGAGACAGACAGGTAACCAGTCTATCACGGGGCCGACATTTAGAGACAGACAGGTAACCAGTCTATCACAGGGAGACATGTAGAGACAGACAGGTAACCAGTCTATCACAGGGCTGACATGTAGAGACAGACAGGTAACCAGTCTATCACAGGGAGACATGTAGAGACAGACAGGTAACCAGTCTATCACAGGGAGACATGTAGAGACAGACAGGTAACCAGTCTATCACAGGGCTGACATGTAGAGACAGACAGGCAACCAGTCTATCACAGGGCTGACATGTAGAGACAGACAGGCAACCAGTCTATCACAGGGCTGACATGTAGAGACAGACAGGTAACCAGTCTATCACAGGGCCGACATGTAGAGACAGACAGGTGACCAGTCTATCACAGGGAGACATGTACAGACAGACAGGTAACCAGTCTATCACAGGGCTGACATGTAGAGACAGACAGGTAACCAGTCTATCACAGGGCTGACATGTAGAGACAGACAGGTAACCAGTCTATCATAGGGCTGACATGTAGAGACAGACAGGTAACCAGTCTATCACATGGAGACATGTGGAGACAGACAGGTAACCAGTCTATCACAGGGAGACATGTAGAGACAGACAGGTAACCAGTCTATCACAGGGAGACATGTAGAGACCGACAGGTAACCAGTCTATCACAGGGGGACATGTAGAGACAGACAGGTAACCAGTCTATCACAGGGAGACATGTAGAGACAGACAGGTAACCAGTCTATCACAGGGAGACATGTAGAGACATACAGGTAACCAGTCTATCACAGGGCCGACATGTAGAGACAGACAGGTAACCAGTCTATCACAGGGAGACATGTAGAGACAGACAGGTAACCAGTCTATCACAGGGGGACATGTAGAGACAGACAGTTAACCAGTCTATCACAGGGAGACATGTAGAGACAGACAGGTAACCAGTCTATCACATGGAGACATGTAGAGACAGACAGGTAACCAGTCTATCACAGGGGGACATGTAGAGACAGACAGGTAACCAGTCTATCACAGGGAGACATGTAGAGACAGACAGGTAACCAGTCTATCACAGGGAGACATGGAGAGACAGACAGGTAACCAGTCTATCACAGGGAGACATGTAAAGACAGACAGGTAACCAGTCTATCACAGGGAGACATGTAGAGACAGACAGGTAACCAGTCTATCACAGGGAGACATGTAGAGACAGACAGGTAACCAGTCTATCACAGGGCTGACATGTAGAGACAGACAGGTAACCAGTCTATCACAGGGCCGACATGTAGAGACAGACAGGTGACCAGTCTATCACAGGGAGACATGTACAGACAGACAGGTAACCAGTCTATCACAGGGCTGACATGTAGAGACAGACAGGTAACCAGTCTATCACAGGGCTGACATGTAGAGACAGACAGGTAACCAGTCTATCATAGGGCTGACATGTAGAGACAGACAGGTAACCAGTCTATCACATGGAGACATGTGGAGACAGACAGGTAACCAGTCTATCACAGGGAGACATGTAGAGACAGACAGGTAACCAGTCTATCACAGGGAGACATGTAGAGACCGACAGGTAACCAGTCTATCACAGGGGGACATGTAGAGACAGACAGGTAACCAGTCTATCACAGGGAGACATGTAGAGACAGACAGGTAACCAGTCTATCACAGGGAGACATGTAGAGACAGACAGGTAACCAGTCTATCACGGGGCCGACATGTAGAGACAGACAGGTAACCAGTCTATCACAGGGAGACATGTAGAGACAGACAGGTAACCAGTCTATCACAGGGGGACATGTAGAGACAGACAGTTAACCAGTCTATCACAGGGAGACATGTAGAGACAGACAGGTAACCAGTCTATCACATGGAGACATGTAGAGACAGACAGGTAACCAGTCTATCACAGGGGGACATGTAGAGACAGACAGGTAACCAGTCTATCACAGGGAGACATGTAGAGACAGACAGGTAACCAGTCTATCACAGGGAGACATGGAGAGACAGACAGGTAACCAGTCTATCACAGGGAGACATGTAAAGACAGACAGGTAACCAGTCTATCACAGGGAGACATGTAGAGACAGACAGGTGACCAGTCTATCACAGGGAGACATGTAGAGACAGACAGGTAACCAGTCTATCACATGGAGACATGTAGAGACAGACAGGTAACCAGTCTATCACAGGGGGACATGTAGAGACAGACAGGTAACCAGTCTATCACAGGGAGACATGTAGAGACAGACAGGTAACCAGTCTATCACAGGGAGACATGGAGAGACAGACAGGTAACCAGTCTATCACAGGGAGACATGTAAAGACAGACAGGTAACCAGTCTATCACAGGGAGACATGTAGAGACAGACAGGTGACCAGTCTATCACAGGGAGACATGTAGAGACAGACAGGTAACCAGTCTATCACAGGGAGACATGTAGAGACAGACAGGTAACCAGTCTATCACAGGGCTGACATGTAGAGACAGACAGGCAACCAGTCTATCACAGGGCTGACATGTAGAGACAGACAGGTAACCAGTCTATCACAGGGCCGACATGTAGAGACAGACAGGTGACCAGTCTATCACAGGGAGACATGTACAGACAGACAGGTAACCAGTCTATCACAGGGCTGACATGTAGAGACAGACAGGTAACCAGTCTATCACAGGGCTGACATGTAGAGACAGACAGGTAACCAGTCTATCATAGGGCTGACATGTAGAGACAGACAGGTAACCAGTCTATCACATGGAGACATGTGGTGACAGACAGGTAACCAGTCTATCACAGGGAGACATGTAGAGACAGACAGGTAACCAGTCTATCACAGGGAGACATGTAGAGACCGACAGGTAACCAGTCTATCACAGGGGGACATGTAGAGACAGACAGGTAACCAGTCTATCACAGGGAGACATGTAGAGACAGACAGGTAACCAGTCTATCACAGGGAGACATGTAGAGACAGACAGGTAACCAGTCTATCACGGGGCCGACATGTAGAGACAGACAGGTAACCAGTCTATCACAGGGAGACATGTAGAGACAGACAGGTAACCAGTCTATCACAGGGGGACATGTAGAGACAGACAGTTAACCAGTCTATCACAGGGAGACATGTAGAGACAGACAGGTAACCAGTCTATCACATGGAGACATGTAGAGACAGACAGGTAACCAGTCTATCACAGGGGGACATGTAGAGACAGACAGGTAACCAGTCTATCACAGGGAGACATGTAGAGACAGACAGGTAACCAGTCTATCACAGGGAGACATGGAGAGACAGACAGGTAACCAGTCTATCACAGGGAGACATGTAAAGACAGACAGGTAACCAGTCTATCACAGGGAGACATGTAGAGACAGACAGGTGACCAGTCTATCACAGGGAGACATGTAGAGACAGACAGGTAACCAGTCTATCACAGGGGGACATGTAGAGACAGACAGGTAACCAGTCTATCACAGGGAGACATGTAGAGACAGACAGGTAACCAGTCTATCACAGGGAGACATGTAGAGACCGACAGGTAACCAGTCTTTCACAGGGGGACATGTAGAGACAGACAGGTAACCAGTCTATCACAGGGAGACATGTAGAGACAGACAGGTGACCAGTCTATCACAGGGAGACATGTAGAGACAGACAGGTAACCAGTCTATCACAGGGAGACATGTAGAGACAGACAGGTAACCAGTCTATCACAGGGCTGACATGTAGAGACAGACAGGTAACCAGTCTATCACAGGGAGACATGTAGAGACAGACAGGTAACCAGTCTATCACAGGGAGACATGTACAGACAGACAGGTAACCAGTCTATCACAGGGCTGACATGTAGAGACAGACAGGTAACCAGTCTATCACAGGGCTGACATGTAGAGACAGACAGGTAACCAGTCTATCACAGGGCTGACATGTAGAGACAGACAGGTAACCAGTCTATCACAGGGAGACATGTAGAGACAGACAGGTAACCAGTCTATCACAGGGAGACATGTAGAGACAGACAGGTAACCAGTCTATCATGGGGCCGACATGTAGAGACAGACAGGTAACCAGTCTATCACAGGGAGACATGTAGAGACAGACAGGTAACCAGTCTATCACAGGGGGACATGTAGAGACAGACAGGTAACCAGTCTATCACAGGGAGACATGTAGAGACAGACAGGTAACCAGTCTATCACAGGGAGACATGTAGAGACAGACAGGTAACCAGTCTATCACAGGGGGACATGTAGAGACAGACAGGTAACCAGTCTATCACAGGGAGACATGTAGAGACAGACAGGTAACCAGTCTATCACAGGGAGACATGTAGAGACAGACAGGTAACCAGTCTATCACAGGGAGACATGTAAAGACAGACAGGTAACCAGTCTATCACAGGGAGACATGTAGAGACAGACAGGTGACCAGTCTATCACAGGGAGACATGTAGAGACAGACAGGTAACCAGTCTATCACAGGGAGACATGTAGAGACAGACAGGTAACCAGTCTATCACAAGGCTGACATGTAGAGACAGACAGGTAACCAGTCTATCACAGGGAGACATGTAGAGACAGACAGGTAACCAGTCTATCACAGGGAGACATGTACAGACAGACAGGTAACCAGTCTATCACAGGGCTGACATGTAGAGACAGACAGGTAACCAGTCTATCACAGGGCTGACATGTAGAGACAGACAGGTAACCAGTCTATCATAGGGCTGACATGTAGAGACAGACAGGTAACCAGTCTATCACATGGAGACATGTGGAGACAGACAGGTAACCAGTCTATCACAGGGAGACATGTAGAGACAGACAGGTAACCAGTCTATCACAGGGAGACATGTAGAGACCGACAGGTAACCAGTCTATCACAGGGGGACATGTAGAGACAGACAGGTAACCAGTCTATCACAGGGAGACATGTAGAGACAGACAGGTAACCAGTCTATCACAGGGAGACATGTAGAGACAGACAGGTAACCAGTCTATCACGGGGCCGACATGTAGAGACAGACAGGTAACCAGTCTATCACAGGGAGACATGTAGAGACAGACAGGCAACCAGTCTATCACAGGGCTGACATGTAGAGACAGACAGGTAACCAGTCTATCACAGGGCCGACATGTAGAGACAGACAGGTAACCAGTCTATCACAGGGAGACATGTAGAGACAGACAGGTAACCAGTCTATCACAGGGAGACATGTAGAGACAGACAGGTAACCAGTCTATCATGGGGCCGACATGTAGAGACAGACAGGTAACCAGTCTATCACAGGGAGACATGTAGAGACAGACAGGTAACCAGTCTATCACAGGGGGACATGTAGACACAGACAGGTAACCAGTCTATCACAGGGAGACATGTAGAGACAGACAGGTAACCAGTCTATCACAGGGAGACATGTAGAGACAGACAGGTAACCAGTCTATCACAGGGGGACATGTAGAGACAGACAGGTAACCAGTCTATCACAGGGAGACATGTAGAGACAGACAGGTAACCAGTCTATCACAGGGAGACATGTAGAGACAGACAGGTAACCAGTCTATCACAGGGAGACATGTAAAGACAGACAAGTAACCAGTCTATCACAGGGAGACATGTAGAGACAGACAGGTGACCAGTCTATCACAGGGAGACATGTAGAGACAGACAGGTAACCAGTCTATCACAGGGAGACATGTAGAGACAGACAGGTAACCAGTCTATCACAGGGCTGACATGTAGAGACAGACAGGTAACCAGTCTATCACAGGGAGACATGTAGAGACAGACAGGTAACCAGTCTATCACAGGGAGACATGTACAGACAGACAGGTAACCAGTCTATCACAGGGCTGACATGTAGAGACAGACAGGTAACCAGTCTATCACAGGGCTGACATGTAGAGACAGACAGGTAACCAGTCTATCATAGGGCTGACATGTAGAGACAGACAGGTAACCAGTCTATCACATGGAGACATGTGGAGACAGACAGGTAACCAGTCTATCACAGGGAGACATGTAGAGACAGACAGGTAACCTGTCTATCACAGGGAGACATGTAGAGACCGACAGGTAACCAGTCTATCACAGGGGGACATGTAGAGACAGACAGGTAACCAGTCTATCACAGGGAGACATGTAGAGACAGACAGGTAACCAGTCTATCACAGGAGGACATGTAGAGACAGACAGGTAACCAGTCTATCACAGGGAGACATGTAGAGACAGACAGGTAACCAGTCTATCACAGGGAGACATGTAGAGACCGACAGGTAACCAGTCTTTCACAGGGGGACATGTAGAGACAGACAGGTAACCAGTCTATCACAGGGAGACATGTAGAGACAGACAGGTAACCAGTCTATCACAGGGAGACATGTAGAGACAGACAGGTAACCAGTCTATCACGGGGCCGACATTTAGAGACAGACAGGTAACCAGTCTATCACAGGGAGACATGTAGAGACAGACAGGTAACCAGTCTATCACAGGGCTGACATGTAGAGACAGACAGGTAACCAGTCTATCACAGGGAGACATGTAGAGACAGACAGGTAACCAGTCTATCACAGGGAGACATGTAGAGACAGACAGGTAACCAGTCTATCACAGGGCTGACATGTAGAGACAGACAGGCAACCAGTCTATCACAGGGCTGACATGTAGAGACAGACAGGTAACCAGTCTATCACAGGGCCGACATGTAGAGACAGACAGGTGACCAGTCTATCACAGGGAGACATGTACAGACAGACAGGTAACCAGTCTATCACAGGGCTGACATGTAGAGACAGACAGGTAACCAGTCTATCACAGGGCTGACATGTAGAGACAGACAGGTAACCAGTCTATCACAGGGAGACATGTAGAGACAGACAGGTAACCAGTCTATCACAGGGAGACATGTACAGACAGACAGGTAACCAGTCTATCACAAGGCTGACATGTAGAGACAGACAGGTAACCAGTCTATCACAGGGAGACATGTAGAGACAGACAGGTAACCAGTCTATCACAGGGAGACATGTACAGACAGACAGGTAACCAGTCTATCACAGGGCTGACATGTAGAGACAGACAGGTAACCAGTCTATCACAGGGCTGACATGTAGAGACAGACAGGTAACCAGTCTATCATAGGGCTGACATGTAGAGACAGACAGGTAACCAGTCTATCACATGGAGACATGTGGAGACAGACAGGTAACCAGTCTATCACAGGGAGACATGTAGAGACAGACAGGTAACCAGTCTATCACAGGGAGACATGTAGAGACCGACAGGTAACCAGTCTATCACAGGGGGACATGTAGAGACAGACAGGTAACCAGTCTATCACAGGGAGACATGTAGAGACAGACAGGTAACCAGTCTATCACAGGGAGACATGTAGAGACAGACAGGTAACCAGTCTATCACGGGGCCGACATGTAGAGACAGACAGGTAACCAGTCTATCACAGGGAGACATGTAGAGACAGACAGGCAACCAGTCTATCACAGGGCTGACATGTAGAGACAGACAGGTAACCAGTCTATCACAGGGCCGACATGTAGAGACAGACAGGTAACCAGTCTATCACAGGGAGACATGTAGAGACAGACAGGTAACCAGTCTATCACAGGGAGACATGTAGAGACAGACAGGTAACCAGTCTATCATGGGGCCGACATGTAGAGACAGACAGGTAACCAGTCTATCACAGGGAGACATGTAGAGACAGACAGGTAACCAGTCTATCACAGGGGGACATGTAGACACAGACAGGTAACCAGTCTATCACAGGGAGACATGTAGAGACAGACAGGTAACCAGTCTATCACAGGGAGACATGTAGAGACAGACAGGTAACCAGTCTATCACAGGGGGACATGTAGAGACAGACAGGTAACCAGTCTATCACAGGGAGACATGTAGAGACAGACAGGTAACCAGTCTATCACAGGGAGACATGTAGAGACAGACAGGTAACCAGTCTATCACAGGGAGACATGTAAAGACAGACAAGTAACCAGTCTATCACAGGGAGACATGTAGAGACAGACAGGTGACCAGTCTATCACAGGGAGACATGTAGAGACAGACAGGTAACCAGTCTATCACAGGGAGACATGTAGAGACAGACAGGTAACCAGTCTATCACAGGGCTGACATGTAGAGACAGACAGGTAACCAGTCTATCACAGGGAGACATGTAGAGACAGACAGGTAACCAGTCTATCACAGGGAGACATGTACAGACAGACAGGTAACCAGTCTATCACAGGGCTGACATGTAGAGACAGACAGGTAACCAGTCTATCACAGGGCTGACATGTAGAGACAGACAGGTAACCAGTCTATCATAGGGCTGACATGTAGAGACAGACAGGTAACCAGTCTATCACATGGAGACATGTGGAGACAGACAGGTAACCAGTCTATCACAGGGAGACATGTAGAGACAGACAGGTAACCAGTCTATCACAGGGAGACATGTAGAGACCGACAGGTAACCAGTCTATCACAGGGGGACATGTAGAGACAGACAGGTAACCAGTCTATCACAGGGAGACATGTAGAGACAGACAGGTAACCAGTCTATCACAGGAGGACATGTAGAGACAGACAGGTAACCAGTCTATCACAGGGAGACATGTAGAGACAGACAGGTAACCAGTCTATCACAGGGAGACATGTAGAGACCGACAGGTAACCAGTCTTTCACAGGGGGACATGTAGAGACAGACAGGTAACCAGTCTATCACAGGGAGACATGTAGAGACAGACAGGTAACCAGTCTATCACAGGGAGACATGTAGAGACAGACAGGTAACCAGTCTATCACGGGGCCGACATTTAGAGACAGACAGGTAACCAGTCTATCACAGGGAGACATGTAGAGACAGACAGGTAACCAGTCTATCACAGGGCTGACATGTAGAGACAGACAGGTAACCAGTCTATCACAGGGAGACATGTAGAGACAGACAGGTAACCAGTCTATCACAGGGAGACATGTAGAGACAGACAGGTAACCAGTCTATCACAGGGCTGACATGTAGAGACAGACAGGCAACCAGTCTATCACAGGGCTGACATGTAGAGACAGACAGGTAACCAGTCTATCACAGGGCCGACATGTAGAGACAGACAGGTGACCAGTCTATCACAGGGAGACATCTACAGACAGACAGGTAACCAGTCTATCACAGGGCTGACATGTAGAGACAGACAGGTAACCAGTCTATCACAGGGCTGACATGTAGAGACAGACAGGTAACCAGTCTATCATAGGGCTGACATGTAGAGACAGACAGGTAACCAGTCTATCACATGGAGACATGTGGAGACAGACAGGTAACCAGTCTATCACAGGGAGACATGTAGAGACAGACAGGTAACCAGTCTATCACAGGGAGACATGTAGAGACCGACAGGTAACCAGTCTATCACAGGGGGACATGTAGAGACAGACAGGTAACCAGTCTATCACAGGGAGACATGTAGAGACAGACAGGTAACCAGTCTATCACGGGGCCGACATGTAGAGACAGACAGGTAACCAGTCTATCACAGGGAGACATGTAGAGACAGACAGGTAACCAGTCTATCACAGGGGGACATGTAGAGACAGACAGTTAACCAGTCTATCACAGGGAGACATGTAGAGACAGACAGGTAACCAGTCTATCACATGGAGACATGTAGAGACAGACAGGTAACCAGTCTATCACAGGGGGACATGTAGAGACAGACAGGTAACCAGTCTATCACAGGGAGACATGTAGAGACAGACAGGTAACCAGTCTATCACAGGGAGACATGGAGAGACAGACAGGTAACCAGTCTATCACAGGGAGACATGTAAAGACAGACAGGTAACCAGTCTATCACAGGGAGACATGTAGAGACAGACAGGTAACCAGTCTATCACAGGGAGACATGTAGAGACAGACAGGTAACCAGTCTATCACAGGGGGACATGTAGAGACAGACAGGTAACCAGTCTATCACAGGGAGACATGTAGAGACAGACAGGTAACCAGTCTATCACAGGGAGACATGTAGAGACCGACAGGTAACCAGTCTTTCACAGGGGGACATGTAGAGACAGACAGGTAACCAGTCTATCACAGGGAGACATGTAGAGACAGACAGGTGACCAGTCTATCACAGGGAGACATGTAGAGACAGACAGGTAACCAGTCTATCACAGGGAGACATGTAGAGACAGACAGGTAACCAGTCTATCACAGGGCTGACATGTAGAGACAGACAGGTAACCAGTCTATCACAGGGAGACATGTAGAGACAGACAGGTAACCAGTCTATCACAGGGAGACATGTACAGACAGACAGGTAACCAGTCTATCACAGGGCTGACATGTAGAGACAGACAGGTAACCAGTCTATCACAGGGCTGACATGTAGAGACAGACAGGTAACCAGTCTATCACAGGGCCGACATGTAGAGACAGACAGGTAACCAGTCTATCACAGGGAGACATGTAGAGACAGACAGGTAACCAGTCTATCACAGGGAGACATGTAGAGACAGACAGGTAACCAGTCTATCATGGGGCCGACATGTAGAGACAGACAGGTAACCAGTCTATCACAGGGAGACATGTAGAGACAGACAGGTAACCAGTCTATCACAGGGGGACATGTAGAGACAGACAGGTAACCAGTCTATCACAGGGAGACATGTAGAGACAGACAGGTAACCAGTCTATCACAGGGAGACATGTAGAGACAGACAGGTAACCAGTCTATCACAGGGGGACATGTAGAGACAGACAGGTAACCAGTCTATCACAGGGAGACATGTAGAGACAGACAAGTAACCAGTCTATCACAGGGAGACATGTAGAGACAGACAGGTAACCAGTCTATCACAGGGAGACATGTAAAGACAGACAGGTAACCAGTCTATCACAGGGAGACATGTAGAGACAGACAGGTGACCAGTCTATCACAGGGAGACATGTAGAGACAGACAGGTAACCAGTCTATCACAGGGAGACATGTAGAGACAGACAGGTAACCAGTCTATCACAGGGCTGACATGTAGAGACAGACAGGTAACCAGTCTATCACAGGGAGACATGTAGAGACAGACAGGTAACCAGTCTATCACAGGGAGACATGTACAGACAGACAGGTAACCAGTCTATCACAGGGCTGACATGTAGAGACAGACAGGTAACCAGTCTATCACAGGGCTGACATGTAGAGACAGACAGGTAACCAGTCTATCATAGGGCTGACATGTAGAGACAGACAGGTAACCAGTCTATCACATGGAGACATGTGGAGACAGACAGGTAACCAGTCTATCACAGGGAGACATGTAGAGACAGACAGGTAACCAGTCTATCACAGGGAGACATGTAGAGACCGACAGGTAACCAGTCTATCACAGGGGGACATGTAGAGACAGACAGGTAACCAGTCTATCACAGGGAGACATGTAGAGACAGACAGGTAACCAGTCTATCACAGGGAGACATGTAGAGACAGACAGGTAACCAGTCTATCACGGGGCCGACATGTAGAGACAGACAGGTAACCAGTCTATCACAGGGAGACATGTAGAGACAGACAGGCAACCAGTCTATCACAGGGCTGACATGTAGAGACAGACAGGTAACCAGTCTATCACAGGGCCGACATGTAGAGACAGATAGGTAACCAGTCTATCACAGGGAGACATGTAGAGACAGACAGGTAACCAGTCTATCACAGGGAGACATGTAGAGACAGACAGGTAACCAGTCTATCATGGGGCCGACATGTAGAGACAGACAGGTAACCAGTCTATCACAGGGAGACATGTAGAGACAGACAGGTAACCAGTCTATCACAGGGGGACATGTAGACACAGACAGGTAACCAGTCTATCACAGGGAGACATGTAGAGACAGACAGGTAACCAGTCTATCACAGGGAGACATGTAGAGACAGACAGGTAACCAGTCTATCACAGGGGGACATGTAGAGACAGACAGGTAACCAGTCTATCACAGGGAGACATGTAGAGACAGACAGGTAACCAGTCTATCACAGGGAGACATGTAGAGACAGACAGGTAACCAGTCTATCACAGGGAGACATGTAAAGACAGACAGGTAACCAGTCTATCACAGGGAGACATGTAGAGACAGACAGGTGACCAGTCTATAACAGGGAGACATGTAGAGACAGACAGGTAACCAGTCTATCACAGGGAGACATGTAGAGACAGACAGGTAACCAGTCTATCACAGGGCTGACATGTAGAGACAGACAGGTAACCAGTCTATCACAGGGAGACATGTAGAGACAGACAGGTAACCAGTCTATCACAGGGAGACATGTACAGACAGACAGGTAACCAGTCTATCACAGGGCTGACATGTAGAGACAGACAGGTAACCAGTCTATCACAGGGCTGACATGTAGAGACAGACAGGTAACCAGTCTATCATAGGGCTGACATGTAGAGACAGACAGGTAACCAGTCTATCACATGGAGACATGTGGAGACAGACAGGTAACCAGTCTATCACAGGGAGACATGTAGAGACAGACAGGTAACCAGTCTATCACAGGGAGACATGTAGAGACCGACAGGTAACCAGTCTATCACAGGGGGACATGTAGAGACAGACAGGTAACCAGTCTATCACAGGGAGACATGCAGAGACAGACAGGTAACCAGTCTATCACAGGGAGACATGTAGAGACAGACAGGTAACCAGTCTATCACGGGGCCGACATGTAGAGACAGACAGGTAACCAGTCTATCACAGGGAGACATGTAGAGACAGACAGGTAACCAGTCTATCACAGGGGGACATGTAGAGACAGACAGTTAACCAGTCTATCACAGGGAGACATGTAGAGACAGACAGGTAACCAGTCTATCACATGGAGACATGTAGAGACAGACAGGTAACCAGTCTATCACAGGGGGACATGTAGAGACAGACAGGTAACCAGTCTATCACAGGGAGACATGTAGAGACAGACAGGTAACCAGTCTATCACAGGGCTGACATGTAGAGACAGACAGGTAACCAGTCTATCACAGGGAGACATGTAGAGACAGACAGGTAACCAGTCTATCACAGGGAGACATGTAGAGACAGACAGGTAACCAGTCTATCACAGGGCTGACATGTAGAGACAGACAGGCAACCAGTCTATCACAGGGCTGACATGTAGAGACAGACAGGTAACCAGTCTATCACAGGGCCGACATGTAGAGACAGACAGGTAACCAGTCTATCACAGGGAGACATGTAGAGACAGACAGGTAACCAGTCTATCACAGGGAGACATGTAGAGACAGACAGGTAACCAGTCTATCATGGGGCCGACATGTAGAGACAGACAGGTAACCAGTCTATCACAGGGAGACATGTAGAGACAGACAGGTAACCAGTCTATCACAGGGGGACATGTAGAGACAGACAGGTAACCAGTCTATCACAGGGAGACATGTAGAGACAGACAGGTAACCAGTCTATCACAGGGAGACATGTAGAGACAGACAGGTAACCAGTCTATCACAGGGGGACATGTAGAGACAGACAGGTAACCAGTCTATCACAGGGAGACATGTAGAGACAGACAGGTAACCAGTCTATCACAGGGAGACATGTAGAGACAGACAGGTAACCAGTCTATCACAGGGAGACATGTAGAGACAGACAGGTAACCAGTCTATCACAGGGAGACATGTAGAGACAGACAGGTAACCAGTCTATCACGGGGCCGACATTTAGAGACAGACAGGTAACCAGTCTATCACAGGGAGACATGTAGAGACAGACAGGTAACCAGTCTATCACAGGGCTGACATGTAGAGACAGACAGGTAACCAGTCTATCACAGGGCTGACATGTAGAGACAGACAGGTAACCAGTCTATCACAGGGCCGACATGTAGAGATAGACAGGTGACCAGTCTATCACAGGGAGACATGTACAGACAGACAGGTAACCAGTCTATCACAGGGCTGACATGTAGAGACAGACAGGTAACCAGTCTATCACAGGGCTGACATGTAGAGACAGACAGGTAACCAGTCTATCATAGGGCTGACATGTAGAGACAGACAGGTAACCAGTCTATCACATGGAGACATGTGGAGACAGACAGGTAACCAGTCTATCACAGGGAGACATGTAGAGACAGACAGGTAACCAGTCTATCACAGGGAGACATGTAGAGACCGACAGGTAACCAGTCTATCACAGGGGGACATGTAGAGACAGACAGGTAACCAGTCTATCACAGGGAGACATGTAGAGACAGACAGGTAACCAGTCTATCACAGGGAGACATGTAGAGACAGACAGGTAACCAGTCTATCACGGGGCCGACATGTAGAGACAGACAGGTAACCAGTCTATCACAGGGAGACATGTAGAGACAGACAGGTAACCAGTCTATCACAGGGGGACATGTAGAGACAGACAGTTAACCAGTCTATCACAGGGAGACATGTAGAGACAGACAGGTAACCAGTCTATCACATGGAGACATGTAGAGACAGACAGGTAACCAGTCTATCACAGGGGGACATGTAGAGACAGACAGGTAACCAGTCTATCACAGGGAGACATGTAGAGACAGACAGGTAACCAGTCTATCACAGGGAGACATGGAGAGACAGACAGGTAACCAGTCTATCACAGGGAGACATGTAAAGACAGACAGGTAACCAGTCTATCACAGGGAGACATGTAGAGACAGACAGGTAACCAGTCTATCACAGGGGGACATGTAGAGACAGACAGGTAACCAGTCTATCACAGGGAGACATGTAGAGACAGACAGGTAACCAGTCTATCACAGGGAGACATGTAGAGACCGACAGGTAACCAGTCTTTCACAGGGGGACATGTAGAGACAGACAGGTAACCAGTCTATCACAGGGAGACATGTAGAGACAGACAGGTGACCAGTCTATCACAGGGAGACATGTAGAGACAGACAGGTAACCAGTCTATCACAGGGAGACATGTAGAGACAGACAGGTAACCAGTCTATCACAGGGCTGACATGTAGAGACAGACAGGTAACCAGTCTATCACAGGGAGACATGTAGAGACAGACAGGTAACCAGTCTATCACAGGGAGACATGTACAGACAGACAGGTAACCAGTCTATCACAGGGCTGACATGTAGAGACAGACAGGTAACCAGTCTATCACAGGGCTGACATGTAGAGACCGACAGGTAACCAGTCTATCACAGGGGGACATGTAGAGACAGACAGGTAACCAGTCTATCACAGGGAGACATGTAGAGACAGACAGGTAACCAGTCTATCACAGGGAGACATGTAGAGACAGACAGGTAACCAGTCTATCACGGGGCCGACATGTAGAGACAGACAGGTAACCAGTCTATCACAGGGAGACATGTAGAGACAGACAGGTAACCAGTCTATCACAGGGGGACATGTAGAGACAGACAGTTAACCAGTCTATCACAGGGAGACATGTAGAGACAGACAGGTAACCAGTCTATCACATGGAGACATGTAGAGACAGACAGGTAACCAGTCTATCACAGGGGGACATGTAGAGACAGACAGGTAACCAGTCTATCACAGGGAGACATGTAGAGACAGACAGGTAACCAGTCTATCACAGGGCTGACATGTAGAGACAGACAGGTAACCAGTCTATCACAGGGAGACATGTAGAGACAGACAGGTAACCAGTCTATCACAGGGAGACATGTAGAGACAGACAGGTAACCAGTCTATCACAGCGCTGACATGTAGAGACAGACAGGCAACCAGTCTATCACAGGGCTGACATGTAGAGACAGACAGGTAACCAGTCTATCACAGGGCCGACATGTAGAGACAGACAGGTAACCAGTCTATCACAGGGAGACATGTAGAGACAGACAGGTAACCAGTCTATCACAGGGAGACATGTAGAGACAGACAGGTAACCAGTCTATCATGGGGCCGACATGTAGAGACAGACAGGTAACCAGTCTATCACAGGGAGACATGTAGAGACAGACAGGTAACCAGTCTATCACAGGGGGACATGTAGAGACAGACAGGTAACCAGTCTATCACAGGGAGACATGTAGAGACAGACAGGTAACCAGTCTATCACAGGGAGACATGTAGAGACAGACAGGTAACCAGTCTATCACAGGGGGACATGTAGAGACAGACAGGTAACCAGTCTATCACAGGGAGACATGTAGAGACAGACAGGTAACCAGTCTATCACAGGGAGACATGTAGAGACAGACAGGTAACCAGTCTATCACAGGGAGACATGTAGAGACAGACAGGTAACCAGTCTATCACAGGGAGACATGTAGAGACAGACAGGTAACCAGTCTATCACAGGGCTGACATGTAGAGACAGACAGGTAACCAGTCTATCACAGGGCTGACATGTAGAGACAGACAGGTAACCAGTCTATCACAGGGCCGACATGTAGAGATAGACAGGTGACCAGTCTATCACAGGGAGACATGTACAGACAGACAGGTAACCAGTCTATCACAGGGCTGACATGTAGAGACAGACAGGTAACCAGTCTATCACAGGGCTGACATGTAGAGACAGACAGGTAACCAGTCTATCACAGGGCCGACATGTAGAGATAGACAGGTGACCAGTCTATCACAGGGAGACATGTACAGACAGACAGGTAACCAGTCTATCACAGGGCTGACATGTAGAGACAGACAGGTAACCAGTCTATCACAGGGCTGACATGTAGAGACAGACAGGTAACCAGTCTATCATAGGGCTGACATGTAGAGACAGACAGGTAACCAGTCTATCACATGGAGACATGTGGAGACAGACAGGTAACCAGTCTATCACAGGGAGACATGTAGAGACAGACAGGTAACCAGTCTATCACAGGGAGACATGTAGAGACCGACAGGTAACCAGTCTATCACAGGGGGACATGTAGAGACAGACAGGTAACCAGTCTATCACAGGGCTGACATGTAGAGACAGACAGGTAACCAGTCTATCACAGGGCTGACATGTAGAGACAGACAGGTAACCAGTCTATCACAGGGCCGACATGTAGAGATAGACAGGTGACCAGTCTATCACAGGGAGACATGTACAGACAGACAGGTAACCAGTCTATCACAGGGCTGACATGTAGAGACAGACAGGTAACCAGTCTATCACAGGGCTGACATGTAGAGACAGACAGGTAACCAGTCTATCACGGGGCCGACATTTAGAGACAGACAGGTAACCAGTCTATCACAGGGAGACATGTAGAGACAGACAGGTAACCAGTCTATCACAGGGCTGACATGTAGAGACAGACAGGTAACCAGTCTATCACAGGGCTGACATGTAGAGACAGACAGGTAACCAGTCTATCACAGGGCCGACATGTAGAGATAGACAGGTGACCAGTCTATCACAGGGAGACATGTACAGACAGACAGGTAACCAGTCTATCACAGGGCTGACATGTAGAGACAGACAGGTAACCAGTCTATCACAGGGCTGACATGTAGAGACAGACAGGTAACCAGTCTATCATAGGGCTGACATGTAGAGACAGACAGGTAACCAGTCTATCACATGGAGACATGTGGAGACAGACAGGTAACCAGTCTATCACAGGGAGACATGTAGAGACAGACAGGTAACCAGTCTATCACAGGGAGACATGTAGAGACCGACAGGTAACCAGTCTATCACAGGGGGACATGTAGAGACAGACAGGTAACCAGTCTATCACAGGGAGACATGTAGAGACAGACAGGTAACCAGTCTATCACAGGGAGACATGTAGAGACAGACAGGTAACCAGTCTATCACGGGGCCGACATGTAGAGACAGACAGGTAACCAGTCTATCACAGGGAGACATGTAGAGACAGACAGGTAACCAGTCTATCACAGGGGGACATGTAGAGACAGACAGGTAACCAGTCTATCACATGGAGACATGTGGAGACAGACAGGTAACCAGTCTATCACAGGGAGACATGTAGAGACAGACAGGTAACCAGTCTATCGCAGGGGGACATGTAGAGACAGACAGGTAACCAGTCTATCACAGGGCTGACATGTAGAGACAGACAGGTAACCAGTCTATCATAGGGCTGACATGTAGAGACAGACAGGTGACCAGTCTATCACAGGGCTGACATGTAGAGACAGACAGGTAACCAGTCTATCACAGGGAGACATGTAGAGACAGACAGGTAACCAGTCTATCACAGGGGGACATGTAGAGACAGACAGGTAACCAGTCTATCACAGGGAGACATGTAGAGACAGACAGGTAACCAGTCTATCACAGGGAGACATGGAGAGACAGACAGGTAACCAGTCTATCACAGGGAGACATGTAAAGACAGACAGGTAACCAGTCTATCACAGGGAGACATGTAGAGACAGACAGGTGACCAGTCTATCACAGGGAGACATGTAGAGACAGACAGGTAACCAGTCTATCACAGGGGGACATGTAGAGACAGACAGGTAACCAGTCTATCACAGGGAGACATGTAGAGACAGACAGGTAACCAGTCTATCACAGGGAGACATGTAGAGACCGACAGGTAACCAGTCTTTCACAGGGGGACATGTAGAGACAGACAGGTAACCAGTCTATCACAGGGAGACATGTAGAGACAGACAGGTAACCAGTCTATCACAGGGAGACATGTAGAGACAGACAGGTAACCAGTCTATCACGGGGCCGACATGTAGAGACAGACAGGTAACCAGTCTATCACAGGGAGACATGTAGAGACAGACAGGTAACCAGTCTATCACAGGGCTGACATGTAGAGACAGACAGGTAACCAGTCTATCACAGGGAGACATGTAGAGACAGACAGGTAACCAGTCTGTCACAGGGAGACATGTAGAGACAGACAGGTAACCAGTCTATCACAGGGCTGACATGTAGAGACAGACAGGCAACCAGTCTATCACAGGGCTGACATGTAGAGACAGACAGGTAACCAGTCTATCACAGGGCCGACATGTAGAGACAGACAGGTAACCAGTCTATCACAGGGAGACATGTAGAGACAGACAGGTAACCAGTCTATCACAGGGAGACATGTAGAGACAGACAGGTAACCAGTCTATCATGGGGCCGACATGTAGAGACAGACAGGTAACCAGTCTATCACAGGGAGACATGTAGAGACAGACAGTTAACCAGTCTATCACAGGGGGACATGTAGAGACAGACAGGTAACCAGTCTATCACAGGGAGACATGTAGAGACAGACAGGTAACCAGTCTATCACAGGGAGACATGTAGAGACAGACAGGTAACCAGTCTATCACAGGGGGACATGTAGAGACAGACAGGTAACCAGTCTATCACAGGGAGACATGTAGAGACAGACAGGTAACCAGTCTATCACAGGGAGACATGTAGAGACAGACAGGTAACCAGTCTATCACAGGGAGACATGTAAAGACAGACAGGTAACCAGTCTATCACAGGGAGACATGTAGAGACAGACAGGTGACCAGTCTATCACAGGGAGACATGTAGAGACAGACAGGTAACCAGTCTATCACAGGGAGACATGTAGAGACAGACAGGTAACCAGTCTATCACAGGGCTGACATGTAGAGACAGACAGGTAACCAGTCTATCACAGGGAGACATGTAGAGACAGACAGGTAACCAGTCTATCACAGGGAGACATGTACAGACAGACAGGTAACCAGTCTATCACAGGGCTGACATGTAGAGACAGACAGGTAACCAGTCTATCACAGGGGGACATGTAGAGACAGACAGGTAACCAGTCTATCACAGGGAGACATGTAGAGACAGACAGGTAACCAGTCTATCACAGGGAGACATGTAGAGACAGACAGGTAACCAGTCTATCACAGGGAGACATGTACAGACAGACAGGTAACCAGTCTATCACAGGGCTGACATGTAGAGACAGACAGGTAACCAGTCTATCACAGGGGGACATGTAGAGACAGACAGGTAACCAGTCTATCACAGGGAGACATGTAGAGACAGACAGGTAACCAGTCTATCACAGGGAGACATGTAGAGAGAGACAGGTAACCAGTCTATCACAGGGAGACATGTAAAGACAGACAGGTAACCAGTCTATCACAGGGAGACATGTAGAGACAGACAGGTGACCAGTCTATCACAGGGAGACATGTAGAGACAGACAGGTAACCAGTCTATCACAGGGAGACATGTAGAGACAGACAGGTAACCAGTCTATCACAGGGAGACATGTACAGACAGACAGGTAACCAGTCTATCAGAGGGCTGACATGTAGAGACAGACAGGTAACCAGTCTATCACAGGGCTGACATGTAGAGACAGACAGGTAACCAGTCTATCATAGGGCTGACATGTAGAGACAGACAGGTAACCAGTCTATCACATGGAGACATGTGGAGACAGACAGGTAACCAGTCTATCACAGGGAGACATGTAGAGACAGACAGGTAACCAGTCTATCACAGGGAGACATGTAGAGACCGACAGGTAACCAGTCTATCACAGGGGGACATGTAGAGACAGACAGGTAACCAGTCTATCACAGGGAGACATGTAGAGACAGACAGGTAACCAGTCTATCACAGGGAGACATGTAGAGACAGACAGGTAACCAGTCTATCACGGGGCCGACATTTAGAGACAGACAGGTAACCAGTCTATCACAGGGAGACATGTAGAGACAGACAGGTAACCAGTCTATCACAGGGCTGACATGTAGAGACAGACAGGCAACCAGTCTATCACAGGGCTGACATGTAGAGACAGACAGGCAACCAGTCTATCACAGGGCTGACATGTAGAGACAGACAGGTAACCAGTCTATCACAGGGCCGACATGTAGAGATAGACAGGTGACCAGTCTATCACAGGGAGACATGTACAGACAGACAGGTAACCAGTCTATCACAGGGCTGACATGTAGAGACAGACAGGTAACCAGTCTATCACAGGGCTGACATGTAGAGACAGACAGGTAACCAGTCTATCATAGGGCTGACATGTAGAGACAGACAGGTAACCAGTCTATCACATGGAGACATGTGGAGACAGACAGGTAACCAGTCTATCACAGGGAGACATGTAGAGACAGACAGGTAACCAGTCTATCACAGGGAGACATGTAGAGACTGACAGGTAACCAGTCTATCACAGGGGGACATGTAGAGACAGACAGGTAACCAGTCTATCACAGGGAGACATGTAGAGACAGACAGGTAACCAGTCTATCACAGGGAGACATGTAGAGACAGACAGGTAACCAGTCTATCACGGGGCCGACATGTAGAGACAGACAGGTAACCAGTCTATCACAGGGAGACATGTAGAGACAGACAGGTAACCAGTCTATCACAGGGGGACATGTAGAGACAGACAGTTAACCAGTCTATCACAGGGAGACATGTAGAGACAGACAGGTAACCAGTCTATCACATGGAGACATGTAGAGACAGACAGGTAACCAGTCTATCACAGGGGGACATGTAGAGACAGACAGGTAACCAGTCTATCACAGGGAGACATGTAGAGACAGACAGGTAACCAGTCTATCACAGGGAGACATGGAGAGACAGACAGGTAACCAGTCTATCACAGGGAGACATGTAAAGACAGACAGGTAACCAGTCTATCACAGGGAGACATGTAGAGACAGACAGGTAACCAGTCTATCACAGGGGGACATGTAGAGACAGACAGGTAACCAGTCTATCACAGGGAGACATGTAGAGACAGACAGGTAACCAGTCTATCACAGGGAGACATGTAGAGACCGACAGGTAACCAGTCTTTCACAGGGGGACATGTAGAGACAGACAGGTAACCAGTCTATCACAGGGAGACATGTAGAGACAGACAGGTGACCAGTCTATCACAGGGAGACATGTAGAGACAGACAGGTAACCAGTCTATCACAGGGAGACATGTAGAGACAGACAGGTAACCAGTCTATCACAGGGCTGACATGTAGAGACAGACAGGTAACCAGTCTATCACAGGGAGACATGTAGAGACAGACAGGTAACCAGTCTATCACAGGGAGACATGTACAGACAGACAGGTAACCAGTCTATCACAGGGCTGACATGTAGAGACAGACAGGTAACCAGTCTATCACAGGGCTGACATGTAGAGACAGACAGGTAACCAGTCTATCACAGGGCCGACATGTAGAGACAGACAGGTAACCAGTCTATCACAGGGAGACATGTAGAGACAGACAGGTAACCAGTCTATCACAGGGAGACATGTAGAGACAGACAGGTAACCAGTCTATCATGGGGCCGACATGTAGAGACAGACAGGTAACCAGTCTATCACAGGGAGACATGTAGAGACAGACAGGTAACCAGTCTATCACAGGGGGACATGTAGAGACAGACAGGTAACCAGTCTATCACAGGGAGACATGTAGAGACAGACAGGTAACCAGTCTATCACAGGGAGACATGTAGAGACAGACAGGTAACCAGTCTATCACAGGGGGACATGTAGAGACAGACAGGTAACCAGTCTATCACAGGGAGACATGTAGAGACAGACAAGTAACCAGTCTATCACAGGGAGACATGTAGAGACAGACAGGTAACCAGTCTATCACAGGGAGACATGTAAAGACAGACAGGTAACCAGTCTATCACAGGGAGACATGTAGAGACAGACAGGTGACCAGTCTATCACAGGGAGACATGTAGAGACAGACAGGTAACCAGTCTATCACAGGGAGACATGTAGAGACAGACAGGTAACCAGTCTATCACAGGGCTGACATGTAGAGACAGACAGGTAACCAGTCTATCACAGGGAGACATGTAGAGACAGACAGGTAACCAGTCTATCACAGGGAGACATGTACAGACAGACAGGTAACCAGTCTATCACAGGGCTGACATGTAGAGACAGACAGGTAACCAGTCTATCACAGGGCTGACATGTAGAGACAGACAGGTAACCAGTCTATCATAGGGCTGACATGTAGAGACAGACAGGTAACCAGTCTATCACATGGAGACATGTGGAGACAGACAGGTAACCAGTCTATCACAGGGAGACATGTAGAGACAGACAGGTAACCAGTCTATCACAGGGAGACATGTAG
The DNA here is from genome assembly GCF_963514095.1 of Eutrigla gurnardus. Lineage (NCBI taxonomy): Eukaryota > Metazoa > Chordata > Actinopteri > Perciformes > Triglidae > Eutrigla > Eutrigla gurnardus. The sequence continues at coordinate 138,959 of NW_028155445.1, read as the reverse complement.
AGACCGACAGGTAACCAGTCTATCACAGGGGGACATGTAGAGACAGACAGGTAACCAGTCTATCACAGGGAGACATGTAGAGACAGACAGGTAACCAGTCTATCACAGGGAGACATGTAGAGACAGACAGGTAACCAGTCTATCACGGGGCCGACATGTAGAGACAGACAGGTAACCAGTCTATCACAGGGAGACATGTAGAGACAGACAGGCAACCAGTCTATCACAGGGCTGACATGTAGAGACAGACAGGTAACCAGTCTATCACAGGGCCGACATGTAGAGACAGACAGGTAACCAGTCTATCACAGGGAGACATGTAGAGACAGACAGGTAACCAGTCTATCACAGGGAGACATGTAGAGACAGACAGGTAACCAGTCTATCATGGGGCCGACATGTAGAGACAGACAGGTAACCAGTCTATCACAGGGAGACATGTAGAGACAGACAGGTAACCAGTCTATCACAGGGGGACATGTAGACACAGACAGGTAACCAGTCTATCACAGGGAGACATGTAGAGACAGACAGGTAACCAGTCTATCACAGGGAGACATGTAGAGACAGACAGGTAACCAGTCTATCACAGGGGGACATGTAGAGACAGACAGGTAACCAGTCTATCACAGGGAGACATGTAGAGACAGACAGGTAACCAGTCTATCACAGGGAGACATGTAGAGACAGACAGGTAACCAGTCTATCACAGGGAGACATGTAAAGACAGACAGGTAACCAGTCTATCACAGGGAGACATGTAGAGACAGACAGGTGACCAGTCTATCACAGGGAGACATGTAGAGACAGACAGGTAACCAGTCTATCACAGGGAGACATGTAGAGACAGACAGGTAACCAGTCTATCACAGGGCTGACATGTAGAGACAGACAGGTAACCAGTCTATCACAGGGAGACATGTAGAGACAGACAGGTAACCAGTCTATCACAGGGAGACATGTACAGACAGACAGGTAACCAGTCTATCACAGGGCTGACATGTAGAGACAGACAGGTAACCAGTCTATCACAGGGCTGACATGTAGAGACAGACAGGTAACCAGTCTATCATAGGGCTGACATGTAGAGACAGACAGGTAACCAGTCTATCACATGGAGACATGTGGAGACAGACAGGTAACCAGTCTATCACAGGGAGACATGTAGAGACAGACAGGTAACCAGTCTATCACAGGGAGACATGTAGAGACCGACAGGTAACCAGTCTATCACAGGGGGACATGTAGAGACAGACAGGTAACCAGTCTATCACAGGGAGACATGTAGAGACAGACAGGTAACCAGTCTATCACAGGGAGACATGTAGAGACAGACAGGTAACCAGTCTATCACGGGGCCGACATGTAGAGACAGACAGGTAACCAGTCTATCACAGGGAGACATGTAGAGACAGACAGGTAACCAATCTATCACAGGGGGACATGTAGAGACAGACAGTTAACCAGTCTATCACAGGGAGACATGTAGAGACAGACAGGTAACCAGTCTATCACATGGAGACATGTAGAGACAGACAGGTAACCAGTCTATCACAGGGGGACATGTAGAGACAGACAGGTAACCAGTCTATCACAGGGAGACATGTAGAGACAGACAGGTAACCAGTCTATCACAGGGCTGACATGTAGAGACAGACAGGTAACCAGTCTATCACAGGGAGACATGTAGAGACAGACAGGTAACCAGTCTATCACAGGGAGACATGTAAAGACAGACAGGTAACCAGTCTATCACAGGGAGACATGTAGAGACAGACAGGTGACCAGTCTATCACAGGGAGACATGTAGAGACAGACAGGTAACCAGTCTATCACAGAGAGACATGTAGAGACAGACAGGTAACCAGTCTATCACAGGGAGACATGTACAGACAGACAGGTAACCAGTCTATCACAGGGCTGACATGTAGAGACAGACAGGTAACCAGTCTATCACAGGGCTGACATGTAGAGACAGACAGGTAACCAGTCTATCATAGGGCTGACATGTAGAGACAGACAGGTAACCAGTCTATCACAGGGGGACATGTAGAGACAGACAGGTAACCAGTCTATCACAGGGAGACATGTAGAGACAGACAGGTAACCAGTCTATCACAGGGAGACATGTAGAGACAGACAGGTAACCAGTCTATCACAGGGAGACATGTAAAGACAGACAGGTAACCAGTCTATCACAGGGAGACATGTAGAGACAGACAGGTGACCAGTCTATCACAGGGAGACATGTAGAGACAGACAGGTAACCAGTCTATCACAGGGCTGACATGTAGAGACAGACAGGTAACCAGTCTATCACAGGGAGACATGTAGAGACAGACAGGTAACCAGTCTATCACAGAGAGACATTTACAGACAGACAGGTAACCAGTCTATCACAGGGAGACATGTAGAGACCGACAGGTAACCAGTCTATCACAGGGGGACATGTACAGACAGACAGGTAACCAGTCTATCACAGGGAGACATGAAGAGACAGACAGGTAACCAGTCTATCACAGGGAGACATGTAAAGACAGACAGGTAACCAGTCTATCACAGGGAGACATGTAGAGACAGACAGGTGACCAGTCTATCACAGGGAGACATGTAGAGACAGACAGGTAACCAGTCTATCACAGGGAGACATGTAGAGACAGACAGGTAACCAGTCTATCACAGGGAGACATGTACAGACAGACAGGTAACCAGTCTATCACAGGGCTGACATGTAGAGACAGACAGGTAACCAGTCTATCACAGGGCTGACATGTAGAGACAGACAGGTAACCAGTCTATCATAGGGCTGACATGTAGAGACAGACAGGTAACCAGTCTATCACATGGAGACATGTGGAGACAGACAGGTAACCAGTCTATCACAGGGAGACATGTAGAGACAGACAGGTAACCAGTCTATCACAGGGAGACATGTAGAGACCGACAGGTAACCAGTCTATCACAGGGGGACATGTAGAGACAGACAGGTAACCAGTCTATCACAGGGCTGACATGTAGAGACAGACAGGTAACCAGTCTATCACAGGGCTGACATGTAGAGACAGACAGGTAACCAGTCTATCATAGGGCTGAAATGTAGAGACAGACAGGTAACCAGTCTATCACATGGAGACATGTGGAGACAGACAGGTAACCAGTCTATCACAGGGAGACATGTAGAGACAGACAGGTAACCAGTCTATCACAGGGAGACATGTAGAGACCGACAGGTAACCAGTCTATCACAGGGGGACATGTAGAGACAGACAGGTAACCAGTCTATCACAGGGAGACATGTAGAGACAGACAGGTAACCAGTCTATCACATGGAGACATGTAGAGACAGACAGGTAACCAGTCTATCACAGGGGGACATGTAGAGACAGACAGGTAACCAGTCTATCACAGGGAGACATGTAGAGACAGACAGGTAACCAGTCTATCACAGGGAGACATGGAGAGACAGACAGGTAACCAGTCTATCACAGGGAGACATGTAAAGACAGACAGGTAACCAGTCTATCACAGGGAGACATGTAGAGACAGACAGGTGACCAGTCTATCACAGGGAGACATGTAGAGACAGACAGGTAACCAGTCTATCACAGGGGGACATGTAGAGACAGACAGGTAACCAGTCTATCACAGGGAAACATGTAGAGACAGACAGGTAACCAGTCTATCACAGGGAGACATGTAGAGACCGACAGGTAACCAGTCTTTCACAGGGGGACATGTAGAGACAGACAGGTAACCAGTCTATCACAGGGAGACATGTAGAGACAGACAGGTAACCAGTCTATCACAGGGAGACATGTAGAGACAGACAGGTAACCAGTCTATCACGGGGCCGACATTTAGAGACAGACAGGTAACCAGTCTATCACAGGGAGACATGTAGAGACAGACAGGTAACCAGTCTATCACAGGGCTGACATGTAGAGACAGACAGGTGACCAGTCTATCACAGGGCTGACATGTAGAGAGAGACAGGTGACCAGTCTATCACAGGGCTGACATGTAGAGACAGACAGGTAACCAGTCTATCACAGGGAGACATGTAGAGACAGACAGGTAACCAGTCTATCACAGGGAGACATGTAGAGACAGACAGGTAACCAGTCTATCACAGGGCTGACATGTAGAGACAGACAGGCAACCAGTCTATCACAGGGCTGACATGTAGAGACAGACAGGTAACCAGTCTATCACAGGGCCGACATGTAGAGACAGACAGGTAACCAGTCTATCACAGGGAGACATGTAGAGACAGACAGGTAACCAGTCTATCACAGGGAGACATGTAGAGACCGACAGGTAACCAGTCTATCACAGGGGGACATGTAGAGACAGACAGGTAACCAGTCTATCACAGGGCTGACATGTAGAGACAGACAGGTAACCAGTCTATCACAGGGAGACATGTAGAGACAGACAGTAAACCAGTCTATCACAGGGAGACATGTAAAGACAGACAGGTGACCAGTCTATCACAGGGCTGACATGTAGAGAGAGACAGGTGACCAGTCTATCACAGGGCTGACATGTAGAGACAGACAGGTAACCAGTCTATCACAGGCTGACATGTAGAGACAGACAGGTGACCAGTCTATCACAGGGCTGACATGTAGAGACAGACAGGTAACCAGTCTATCACAGGGAGACATGTAGAGACAGACAGGTAACCAGTCTATCACAGGGAGACATGTAGAGACTGACAGGTAACCAGTCTATCACAGGGAGACATGTAGAGACAGACAGGTAACCAGTCTATCACAGGGCTGACATGTAGAGACAGACAGGCAACCAGTCTATCACAGGGCTGACATGTAGAGACAGACAGGTAACCAGTCTATCACAGGGCCGACATGTAGAGACAGACAGGTAACCAGTCTATCACAGGGAGACATGTAGAGACAGACAGGTAACCAGTCTATCACAGGGAGACATGTAGAGACAGACAGGTAACCAGTCTATCATGGGGCCGACATGTAGAGACAGACAGGTAACCAGTCTATCACAGGGAGACATGTAGAGACAGACAGGTAACCAGTCTATCACAGGGGGACATGTGGAGACAGACAGGTAACCAGTCTATCACAGGGAGACATGTAGAGACAGACAGGTAACCAGTCTATCACAGGGAGACATGTAGAGACAGACAGGTAACCAGTCTATCACAGGGGGACATGTAGAGACAGACAGGTAACCAGTCTATCACAGGGAGACATGTAGAGACAGACAGGTAACCAGTCTATCACAGGGAGACATGTAGAGACAGACAGGTAACCAGTCTATCATGGGGCCGACATGTAGAGACAGACAGGTAACCAGTCTATCACAGGGAGACATGTAGAGACAGACAGGTAACCAGTCTATCACAGGGGGACATGTAGAGACAGACAGGTAACCAGTCTATCACAGGGAGACATGTAGAGACAGACAGGTAACCAGTCTATCACAGGGAGACATGTAGAGACAGACAGGTAACCAGTCTATCACAGGGAGACATGTAGAGACAGACAGGTAACCAGTCTATCACAGGGCTGACATGTAGAGATAGACAGGCAACCAGTCTATCACAGGGCTGACATGTAGAGACAGACAGGTAACCAGTCTATCACAGGGCCGACATGTAGAGACAGACAGGTAACCAGTCTATCACAGGGAGACATGTAGAGACAGACAGGTAACCAGTCTATCACAGGGAGACATGTAGAGACAGACAGGTAACCAGTCTATCATGGGGCCGACATGTAGAGACAGACAGGTAACCAGTCTATCACAGGGAGACATGTAGAGACAGACAGGTAACCAGTCTATCACAGGGGGACATGTAGAGACAGACAGGTAACCAGTCTATCACAGGGAGACATGTAGAGACAGACAGGTAACCAGTCTATCACAGGGAGACATGTAGAGACAGACAGGTAACCAGTCTATCACAGGGGGACATGTAGAGACAGACAGGTAACCAGTCTATCACAGGGAGACATGTAGAGACAGACAGGTAACCAGTCTATCACAGGGAGACATGTAGAGACAGACAGGTAACCAGTCTATCACAGGGAGACATGTAAAGACAGACAGGTAACCAGTCTATCACAGGGAGACATGTAGAGACAGACAGGTGACCAGTCTATCACAGGGAGACATGTAGAGACAGACAGGTAACCAGTCTATCACAGGGAGACATGTAGAGACAGACAGGTAACCAGTCTATCACAGGGAGACATGTAGAGACAGACAGGTAACCAGTCTATCACAGGGCTGACATGTAGAGACAGACAGGTGACCAGTCTATCACAGGGCTGACATGTAGAGAGAGACAGGTGACCAGTCTATCACAGGGCTGACATGTAGAGACAGACAGGTAACCAGTCTATCACAGGGAGACATGTAGAGACAGACAGGTAACCAGTCTATCACAGGGAGACATGTAGAGACAGACAGGTAACCAGTCTATCACAGGGCTGACATGTAGAGACAGACAGGCAACCAGTCTATCACAGGGCTGACATGTAGAGACAGACAGGTAACCAGTCTATCACAGGGCCGACATGTAGAGACAGACAGGTAACCAGTCTATCACAGGGAGACATGTAGAGACAGACAGGTAACCAGTCTATCACAGGGAGACATGTAGAGACAGACAGGTAACCAGTCTATCATGGGGCCGACATGTAGAGACAGACAAGTAACCAGTCTATCACAGGGAGACATGTAGAGACAGACAGGTAACCAGTCTATCACAGGGGGACATGTAGAGACAGACAGGTAACCAGTCTATCACAGGGAGACATGTAGAGACAGACAGGTAACCAGTCTATCACAGGGAGACATGTAGAGACAGACAGGTAACCAGTCTATCACAAGGGGACATGTAGAGACAGACAAGTAACCAGTCTATCACAGGGAGACATGTAGAGACAGACAGGTAACCAGTCTATCACAGGGAGACATGTAGAGACAGACAGGTAACCAGTCTATCACAGGGAGACATGTAGAGACCGACAGGTAACCAGTCTATCACAGGGGTACATGTAGAGACAGACAGGTAACCAGTCTATCACAGGGCTGACATGTAGAGAGAGACAGGTGACCAGTCTATCACAGGGCTGACATGTAGAGACAGACAGGTAACCAGTCTATCACAGGGAGACATGTAGAGACAGACAGGTAACCAGTCTATCACAGGGAGACATGTAGAGACAGACAGGTAACCAGTCTATCGCAGGGCTGACATGTAGAGACAGACAGGCAACCAGTCTATCACAGGGCTGACATGTAGAGACAGACAGGTAACCAGTCTATCACAGGGCCGACATGTAGAGACAGACAGGTAACCAGTCTATCACAGGGAGACATGTAGAGACAGACAGGTAACCAGTCTATCACAGGGAGACATGTAGAGACAGACAGGTAACCAGTCTATCATGGGGCCGACATGTAGAGACAGACAAGTAACCAGTCTATCACAGGGAGACATGTAGAGACAGACAGGTAACCAGTCTATCACAGGGGGACATGTAGAGACAGACAGGTAACCAGTCTATCACAGGGAGACATGTAGAGACAGACAGGTAACCAGTCTATCACAGGGAGACATGTAGAGACAGACAGGTAACCAGTCTATCACAAGGGGACATGTAGAGACAGACAAGTAACCAGTCTATCACAGGGAGACATGTAGAGACAGACAGGTAACCAGTCTATCACAGGGAGACATGTAGAGACAGACAGGTAACCAGTCTATCACAGGGAGACATGTAGAGACCGACAGGTAACCAGTCTATCACAGGGGTACATGTAGAGACAGACAGGTAACCAGTCTATCACAGGGCTGACATGTAGAGACAGACAGGTAACCAGTCTATCACAGGGAGACATGTAGAGACAGACAGGTAACCACTCTATCACAGGGAGACATGTAAAGACAGACAGGTGACCAGTCTATCACAGGGCTGACATGTAGAGAGAGACAGGTGACCAGTCTATCACAGGGCTGACATGTAGAGACAGACAGGTAACCAGTCTATCACAGGCTGACATGTAGAGACAGACAGGTGACCAGTCTATTACAGGGCTGACATGTAGAGACAGACAGGTAACCAGTCTATCACAGGGAGACATGTAGAGACAGACAGGTAACCAGTCTATCACAGGGAGACATGTAGAGACTGACAGGTAACCAGTCTATCACAGGGAGACATGTAGAGACAGACAGGTAACCAGTTTATCACAGGGCTGACATGTAGAGACAGACAGGCAACCAGTCTATCACAGGGCTGACATGTAGAGACAGACAGGTAACCAGTCTATCACAGGGCCGACATGTAGAGACAGACAGGTAACCAGTCTATCACAGGGAGACATGTAGAGACAGACAGGTAACCAGTCTATCACAGGGAGACATGTAGAGACAGACAGGTAACCAGTCTATCACAGGGAGACATGTAGAGACAGACAGGTAACCAGTCTATCATGGGGCCGACATGTAGAGACAGACAAGTAACCAGTCTATCACAGGGAGACATGTAGAGACAGACAGGTAACCAGTCTATCACAGGGGGACATGTAGAGACAGACAGGTAACCAGTCTATCACAGGGAGACATGTAGAGACAGACAGGTAACCAGTCTATCACAGGGAGACATGTAGAGACAGACAGGTAACCAGTCTATCACAGTGAGACATGTAGAGACAGACAGGTAACCAGTCTATCACAGGGAGACATGTAGAGACAGACAGGTAACCAGTCTATCACAGGGAGACATGTAGAGACAGACAGGTAACCAGTCTATCACAGGGAGACATGTAGAGACAGACAGGTAACCAGTCTATCACAGGGCTGACATGTAGAGACAGACAGGTGACCAGTCTATCACAGGGCTGACATGTAGAGAGAGACAGGTGACCAGTCTATCACAGGGCTGACATGTAGAGACAGACAGGTAACCAGTCTATCACAGGGAGACATGTAGAGACAGACAGGTAACCAGTCTATCACAGGGAGACATGTAGAGACAGACAGGTAACCAGTCTATCACAGGGCTGACATGTAGAGACAGACAGGCAACCAGTCTATCACAGGGCTGACATGTAGAGACAGACAGGTAACCAGTCTATCACAGGGCCGACATGTACAGACAGACAGGTAACCAGTCTATCACAGGGAGACATGTAGAGACAGACAGGTAACCAGTCTATCACAGGGAGACATGTAGAGACAGACAGGTAACCAGTCTATCATGGGGCCGACATGTAGAGACAGACAAGTAACCAGTCTATCACAGGGAGACATGTAGAGACAGACAGGTAACCAGTCTATCACAGGGGGACATGTAGAGACAGACAGGTAACCAGTCTATCACAGGGAGACATGTAAAGACAGACAGGTGACCAGTCTATCACAGGGCTGACATGTAGAGAGAGACAGGTGACCAGTCTATCACAGGGCTGACATGTAGAGACAGACAGGTAACCAGTCTATCACAGGCTGACATGTAGAGACAGACAGGTGACCAGTCTATCACAGGGCTGACATGTAGAGACAGACAGGTAACCAGTCTATCACAGGGAGACATGTAGAGACAGACAGGTAACCAGTCTATCACAGGGAGACATGTAGAGACAGACAGGTAACCAGTCTATCACAGGGGGACATGTAGAGACAGACAGGTAACCAGTCTATCACAGGGAGACATGTAGAGACAGACAGGTAACCAGTCTATCACAGGGAGACATGTAGAGACAGACAGGTAACCAGTCTATCACAGGGGGACATGTAGAGACAGACAGGTAACCAGTCTATCACAGGGAGACATGTAGAGACAGACAGGTAACCAGTCTATCACAGGGAGACATGTAGAGACAGACAGGTAACCAGTCTATCACAGGGAGACATGTAAAGACAGACAGGTAACCAGTCTATCACAGGGAGACATGTAGAGACAGACAGGTGACCAGTCTATCACAGGGAGACATGTAGAGACAGACAGGTAACCAGTCTATCACAGGGAGACATGTAGAGACAGACAGGTAACCAGTCTATCACAGGGAGACATGTAGAGACAGACAGGTAACCAGTCTATCACAGGGCTGACATGTAGAGACAGACAGGTGACCAGTCTATCACAGGGCTGACATGTAGAGAGAGACAGGTGACCAGTCTATCACAGGGCTGACATGTAGAGACAGACAGGTAACCAGTCTATCACAGGGAGACATGTAGAGACAGACAGGTAACCAGTCTATCACAGGGAGACATGTAGAGACAGACAGGTAACCAGTCTATCACAGGGCTGACATGTAGAGACAGACAGGCAACCAGTCTATCACAGGGCTGACATGTAGAGACAGACAGGTAACCAGTCTATCACAGGGCCGACATGTAGAGACAGACAGGTAACCAGTCTATCACAGGGAGACATGTAGAGACAGACAGGTAACCAGTCTATCACAGGGAGACATGTAGAGACAGACAGGTAACCAGTCTATCATGGGGCCGACATGTAGAGACAGACAAGTAACCAGTCTATCACAGGGAGACATGTAGAGACAGACAGGTAACCAGTCTATCACAGGGGGACATGTAGAGACAGACAGGTAACCAGTCTATCACAGGGAGACATGTAGAGACAGACAGGTAACCAGTCTATCACAGGGAGACATGTAGAGACAGACAGGTAACCAGTCTATCACAAGGGGACATGTAGAGACAGACAAGTAACCAGTCTATCACAGGGAGACATGTAGAGACAGACAGGTAACCAGTCTATCACAGGGAGACATGTAGAGACAGACAGGTAACCAGTCTATCACAGGGAGACATGTAAAGACAGACAGGTAACCAGTCTATCACAGGGAGACATGTAGAGACAGACAGGTGACCAGTCTATCACAGGGAGACATGTAGAGACAGACAGGTAACCAGTCTATCACAGGGAGACATGTAGAGACAGACAGGTAACCAGTCTATCACAGGGAGACATGTAGAGACAGACAGGTAACCAGTCTATCACAGGGAGACATGTAGAGACCGACAGGTAACCAGTCTATCACAGGGGTACATGTAGAGACAGACAGGTAACCAGTCTATCACAGGGCTGACATGTAGAGACAGACAGGTAACCAGTCTATCACAGGGAGACATGTAGAGACAGACAGGTAACCAGTCTATCACAGGGAGACATGTAAAGACAGACAGGTGACCAGTCTATCACAGGGCTGACATGTAGAGAGAGACAGGTGACCAGTCTATCACAGGGAGACATGTAGAGACTGACAGGTAACCAGTCTATCACAGGGAGACATGTAGAGACAGACAGGTAACCAGTTTATCACAGGGCTGACATGTAGAGACAGACAGGTAACCAGTCTATCACAGGGCTGACATGTAGAGACAGACAGGTAACCAGTCTATCACAGGGAGACATGTAGAGACAGACAGGTAACCAGTCTATCACAGGGAGACATGTAGAGACAGACAGGTAACCAGTCTATCATGGGGCCGACATGTAGAGACAGACAAGTAACCAGTCTATCACAGGGAGACATGTAGAGACAGACAGGTAACCAGTCTATCACAGGGGGACATGTAGAGACAGACAGGTAACCAGTCTATCACAGGGAGACATGTAGAGACAGACAGGTAACCAGTCTATCACAGGGAGACATGTAGAGACAGACAGGTAACCAGTCTATCACAAGGGGACATGTAGAGACAGACAAGTAACCAGTCTATCACAGGGAGACATGTAGAGACAGACAGGTAACCAGTCTATCACAGGGAGACATGTAGAGACAGACAGGTAACCAGTCTATCACAGGGAGACATGTAAAGACAGACAGGTAACCAGTCTATCACAGGGAGACATGTAGAGACAGACAGGTGACCAGTCTATCACAGGGAGACATGTAGAGACAGACAGGTAACCAGTCTATCACAGGGAGACATGTAGAGACAGACAGGTAACCAGTCTATCACAGGGAGACATGTAGAGACAGACAGGTAACCAGTCTATCACAGGGAGACATGTAGAGACCGACAGGTAACCAGTCTATCACAGGGGTACATGTAGAGACAGACAGGTAACCAGTCTATCACAGGGCTGACATGTAGAGACAGACAGGTAACCAGTCTATCACAGGGAGACATGTAGAGACAGACAGGTAACCAGTCTATCACAGGGAGACATGTAAAGACAGACAGGTGACCAGTCTATCACAGGGCTGACATGTAGAGAGAGACAGGTGACCAGTCTATCACAGGGCTGACATGTAGAGACAGACAGGTAACCAGTCTATCACAGGCTGACATGTAGAGACAGACAGGTGACCAGTCTATCACAGGGCTGACATGTAGAGACAGACAGGTAACCAGTCTATCACAGGGAGACATGTAGAGACTGACAGGTAACCAGTCTATCACAGGGAGACATGTAGAGACAGACAGGTAACCAGTTTATCACAGGGCTGACATGTAGAGACAGACAGGCAACCAGTCTATCACAGGGCTGACATGTAGAGACAGACAGGTAACCAGTCTATCACAGGGCCGACATGTAGAGACAGACAGGTAACCAGTCTATCACAGGGAGACATGTAGAGACAGACAGGTAACCAGTCTATCACAGGGAGACATGTAGAGACAGACAGGTAACCAGTCTATCATGGGGCCGACATGTAGAGACAGACAGGTAACCAGTCTATCACAGGGAGACATGTAGAGACAGACAGGTAACCAGTCTATCACAGGGGGACATGTAGAGACAGACAGGTAACCAGTCTATCACAGGGAGACATGTAGAGACAGACAGGTAACCAGTCTATCACAGGGAGACATGTAGAGACAGACAGGTAACCAGTCTATCACAGGGGGACATGTAGAGACAGACAGGTAACCAGTCTATCACAGGGAGACATGTAGAGACAGACAGGTAACCAGTCTATCACAGGGAGACATGTAGAGACAGACAGGTAACCAGTCTATCACAGGGAGACATGTAAAGACAGACAGGTAACCAGTCTATCACAGGGAGACATGTAGAGACAGACAGGTGACCAGTCTATCACAGGGAGACATGTAGAGACAGACAGGTAACCAGTCTATCACAGGGAGACATGTAGAGACAGACAGGTAACCAGTCTATCACAGGGCTGACATGTAGAGACAGACAGGTAACCAGTCTATCACAGGGAGACATGTAGAGACAGACAGGTAACCAGTCTATCACAGGGAGACATGTACAGACAGACAGGTAACCAGTCTATCACAGGGAGACATGTAAAGACCGACAGGTAACCAGTCTATCACAGGGGGACATGTACAGACAGACAGGTAACCAGTCTATCACAGGGAGACATGAAGAGACAGACAGGTAACCAGTCTATCACAGGGAGACATGTAAAGACAGACAGGTAACCAGTCTATCACAGGGAGACATGTAGAGACAGACAGGTGACCAGTCTATCACAGGGAGACATGTAGAGACAGACAGGTAACCAGTCTATCACAGGGAGACATGGAGAGACAGACAGGTAACCAGTCTATCACAGGGAGACATGTAAAGACAGACAGGTAACCAGTCTATCACAGGGAGACATGTAGAGACAGACAGGTGACCAGTCTATCACAGGGAGACATGTAGAGACAGACAGGTAACCAGTCTATCACAGGGGGACATGTAGAGACAGACAGGTAACCAGTCTATCACAGGGAGACATGTAGAGACCGACAGGTAACCAGTCTTTCACAGGGGGACATGTAGAGACAGACAGGTAACCAGTCTATCACAGGGAGACATGTAGAGACAGACAGGTAACCAGTCTATCACAGGGAGACATGTAGAGACAGACAGGTAACCAGTCTATCACGGGGCCGACATTTAGAGACAGACAGGTAACCAGTCTATCACAGGGAGACATGTAGAGACAGACAGGTAACCAGTCTATCACAGGGCTGACATGTAGAGACAGACAGGTGACCAGTCTATCACAGGGCTGACATGTAGAGAGAGACAGGTGACCAGTCTATCACAGGGCTGACATGTAGAGACAGACAGGTAACCAGTCTATCACAGGGAGACATGTAGAGACAGACAGGTAACCAGTCTATCACAGGGAGACATGTAGAGACAGACAGGTAACCAGTCTATCACAGGGCTGACATGTAGAGACAGACAGGCAACCAGTCTATCACAGGGCTGACATGTAGAGACAGACAGGTAACCAGTCTATCACAGGGCCGACATGTAGAGACAGACAGGTAACCAGTCTATCACAGGGAGACATGTAGAGACAGACAGGTAACCAGTCTATCACAGGGAGACATGTAGAGACCGACAGGTAACCAGTCTATCACAGGGGGACATGTAGAGACAGACAGGTAACCAGTCTATCACAGGGCTGACATGTAGAGACAGACAGGTAACCAGTCTATCACAGGGAGACATGTAGAGACAGACAGGTAACCAGTCTATCACAGGGAGACATGTAAAGACAGACAGGTGACCAGTCTATCACAGGGCTGACATGTAGAGAGAGACAGGTGACCAGTCTATCACAGGGCTGACATGTAGAGACAGACAGGTAACCAGTCTATCACAGGCTGACATGTAGAGACAGACAGGTGACCAGTCTATCACAGGGCTGACATGTAGAGACAGACAGGTAACCAGTCTATCACAGGGAGACATGTAGAGACAGACAGGTAACCAGTCTATCACAGGGAGACATGTAGAGACTGACAGGTAACCAGTCTATCACAGGGAGACATGTAGAGACAGACAGGTAACCAGTCTATCACAGGGCTGACATGTAGAGACAGACAGGCAACCAGTCTATCACAGGGCTGACATGTAGAGACAGACAGGTAACCAGTCTATCACAGGGCCGACATGTAGAGACAGACAGGTAACCAGTCTATCACAGGGGTACATGTAGAGACAGACAGGTAACCAGTCTATCACAGGGAGACATGTAGAGACAGACAGGTAACCAGTCTATCACAGGGAGACATGTAAAGACAGACAGGTGACCAGTCTATCACAGGGCTGACATGTAGAGAGAGACAGGTGACCAGTCTATCACAGGGCTGACATGTAGAGACAGACAGGTAACCAGTCTATCACAGGCTGACATGTAGAGACAGACAGGTGACCAGTCTATCACAGGGCTGACATGTAGAGACAGACAGGTAACCAGTCTATCACAGGGAGACATGTAGAGACAGACAGGTAACCAGTCTATCACAGGGAGACATGTAGAGACTGACAGGTAACCAGTCTATCACAGGGAGACATGTAGAGACAGACAGGTAACCAGTTTATCACAGGGCTGACATGTAGAGACAGACAGGTAACCAGTCTATCACAGGGCTGACATGTAGAGACAGACAGGTAACCAGTCTATCACAGGGAGACATGTAGAGACAGACAGGTAACCAGTCTATCACAGGGAGACATGTAGAGACAGACAGGTAACCAGTCTATCATGGGGCCGACATGTAGAGACAGACAAGTAACCAGTCTATCACAGGGAGACATGTAGAGACAGACAGGTAACCAGTCTATCACAGGGGGACATGTAGAGACAGACAGGTAACCAGTCTATCACAGGGAGACATGTAGAGACAGACAGGTAACCAGTCTATCACAGGGAGACATGTAGAGACAGACAGGTAACCAGTCTATCACAAGGGGACATGTAGAGACAGACAAGTAACCAGTCTATCACAGGGAGACATGTAGAGACAGACAGGTAACCAGTCTATCACAGGGAGACATGTAGAGACAGACAGGTAACCAGTCTATCACAGGGAGACATGTAAAGACAGACAGGTAACCAGTCTATCACAGGGAGACATGTAGAGACAGACAGGTGACCAGTCTATCACAGGGAGACATGTAGAGACAGACAGGTAACCAGTCTATCACAGGAAGACATGTAGAGACAGACAGGTAACCAGTCTATCACAGGGAGACATGTAGAGACAGACAGGTAACCAGTCTATCACAGGGAGACATGTAGAGACCGACAGGTAACCAGTCTATCACAGGGGTACATGTAGAGACAGACAGGTAACCAGTCTATCACAGGGCTGACATGTAGAGACAGACAGGTAACCAGTCTATCACAGGGAGACATGTAGAGACAGACAGGTAACCAGTCTATCACAGGGAGACATGTAAAGACAGACAGGTGACCAGTCTATCACAGGGCTGACATGTAGAGACAGACAGGTGACCAGTCTATCACAGGGCTGACATGTAGAGACAGACAGGTAACCAGTCTATCACAGGCTGACATGTAGAGACAGACAGGTGACCAGTCTATCACAGGGCTGACATGTAGAGACAGACAGGTAACCAGTCTATCACAGGGAGACATGTAGAGACAGACAGGTAACCAGTCTATCACAGGGAGACATGTAGAGACTGACAGGTAACCAGTCTATCACAGGGAGACATGTAGAGACAGACAGGTAACCAGTTTATCACAGGGCTGACATGTAGAGACAGACAGGCAACCAGTCTATCACAGGGCTGACATGTAGAGACAGACAGGTAACCAGTCTATCACAGGGCCGACATGTAGAGACAGACAGGTAACCAGTCTATCACAGGGAGACATGTAGAGACAGAAAGGTAACCAGTCTATCACAGGGAGACATGTAGAGACAGAAAGGTAACCAGTCTATCATGGGGCCGACATGTAGAGACAGACAGGTAACCAGTCTATCACAGGGAGACATGTAGAGACAGACAGGTAACCAGTCTATCACAGGGGGACATGTAGAGACAGACAGGTAACCAGTCTATCACAGGGAGACATGTAGAGACAGACAGGTAACCAGTCTATCACAGGGAGACATGTAGAGACAGACAGGTAACCAGTCTATCACAGGGAGACATGTAAAGACAGACAGGTAACCAGTCTATCACAGGGAGACATGTAGAGACAGACAGGTAACCAGTCTATCACAGGGCTGACATGTAGAGACAGACAGGCAACCAGTCTATCACAGGGCTGACATGTAGAGACAGACAGGTAACCAGTCTATCACAGGGCCGACATGTAGAGACAGACAGGTAACCAGTCTATCACAGGGAGACATGTAGAGACAGACAGGTAACCAGTCTATCACAGGGAGACATGTAGAGACCGACAGGTAACCAGTCTATCACAGGGGGACATGTAGAGACAGACAGGTAACCAGTCTATCACAGGGCTGACATGTAGAGACAGACAGGTAACCAGTCTATCACAGGGAGACATGTAGAGACAGACAGGTAACCAGTCTATCACAGGGAGACATGTAAAGACAGACAGGTGACCAGTCTATCACAGGGCTGACATGTAGAGAGAGACAGGTGACCAGTCTATCACAGGGCTGACATGTAGAGACAGACAGGTAACCAGTCTATCACAGGCTGACATGTAGAGACAGACAGGTGACCAGTCTATCACAGGGCTGACATGTAGAGACAGACAGGTAACCAGTCTATCACAGGGAGACATGTAGAGACAGACAGGTAACCAGTCTATCACAGGGAGACATGTAGAGACTGACAGGTAACCAGTCTATCACAGGGAGACATGTAGAGACAGACAGGTAACCAGTCTATCACAGGGCTGACATGTAGAGACAGACAGGCAACCAGTCTATCACAGGGCTGACATGTAGAGACAGACAGGTAACCAGTCTATCACAGGGCCGACATGTAGAGACAGACAGGTAACCAGTCTATCACAGGGGTACATGTAGAGACAGACAGGTAACCAGTCTATCACAGGGAGACATGTAGAGACAGACAGGTAACCAGTCTATCACAGGGAGACATGTAAAGACAGACAGGTGACCAGTCTATCACAGGGCTGACATGTAGAGAGAGACAGGTGACCAGTCTATCACAGGGCTGACATGTAGAGACAGACAGGTAACCAGTCTATCACAGGCTGACATGTAGAGACAGACAGGTGACCAGTCTATCACAGGGCTGACATGTAGAGACAGACAGGTAACCAGTCTATCACAGGGAGACATGTAGAGACAGACAGGTAACCAGTCTATCACAGGGAGACATGTAGAGACTGACAGGTAACCAGTCTATCACAGGGAGACATGTAGAGACAGACAGGTAACCAGTTTATCACAGGGCTGACATGTAGAGACAGACAGGTAACCAGTCTATCACAGGGCTGACATGTGGAGACAGACAGGTAACCAGTCTATCACAGGGAGACATGTAGAGACAGACAGGTAACCAGTCTATCACAGGGAGACATGTAGAGACAGACAGGTAACCAGTCTATCATGGGGCCGACATGTAGAGACAGACAAGTAACCAGTCTATCACAGGGAGACATGTAGAGACAGACAGGTAACCAGTCTATCACAGGGGGACATGTAGAGACAGACAGGTAACCAGTCTATCACAGGGAGACATGTAGAGACAGACAGGTAACCAGTCTATCACAGGGAGACATGTAGAGACAGACAGGTAACCAGTCTATCACAAGGGGACATGTAGAGACAGACAAGTAACCAGTCTATCACAGGGAGACATGTAGAGACAGACAGGTAACCAGTCTATCACAGGGAGACATGTAGAGACAGACAGGTAACCAGTCTATCACAGGGAGACATGTAAAGACAGACAGGTAACCAGTCTATCACAGGGAGACATGTAGAGACAGACAGGTGACCAGTCTATCACAGGGAGACATGTAGAGACAGACAGGTAACCAGTCTATCACAGGAAGACATGTAGAGACAGACAGGTAACCAGTCTATCACAGGGAGACATGTAGAGACAGACAGGTAACCAGTCTATCACAGGGAGACATGTAGAGACCGACAGGTAACCAGTCTATCACAGGGGTACATGTAGAGACAGACAGGTAACCAGTCTATCACAGGGCTGACATGTAGAGACAGACAGGTAACCAGTCTATCACAGGGAGACATGTAGAGACAGACAGGTAACCAGTCTATCACAGGGAGACATGTAAAGACAGACAGGTGACCAGTCTATCACAGGGCTGACATGTAGAGACAGACAGGTGACCAGTCTATCACAGGGCTGACATGTAGAGACAGACAGGTAACCAGTCTATCACAGGCTGACATGTAGAGACAGACAGGTGACCAGTCTATCACAGGGCTGACATGTAGAGACAGACAGGTAACCAGTCTATCACAGGGAGACATGTAGAGACAGACAGGTAACCAGTCTATCACAGGGAGACATGTAGAGACTGACAGGTAACCAGTCTATCACAGGGAGACATGTAGAGACAGACAGGTAACCAGTTTATCACAGGGCTGACATGTAGAGACAGACAGGCAACCAGTCTATCACAGGGCTGACATGTAGAGACAGACAGGTAACCAGTCTATCACAGGGCCGACATGTAGAGACAGACAGGTAACCAGTCTATCACAGGGAGACATGTAGAGACAGAAAGGTAACCAGTCTATCACAGGGAGACATGTAGAGACAGAAAGGTAACCAGTCTATCATGGGGCCGACATGTAGAGACAGACAGGTAACCAGTCTATCACAGGGAGACATGTAGAGACAGACAGGTAACCAGTCTATCACAGGGGGACATGTAGAGACAGACAGGTAACCAGTCTATCACAGGGAGACATGTAGAGACAGACAGGTAACCAGTCTATCACAGGGAGACATGTAGAGACAGACAGGTAACCAGTCTATCACAGGGGGACATGTAGAGACAGACAGGTAACCAGTCTATCACAGGGAGACATGTAGAGACAGACAGGTAACCAGTCTATCACAGGGAGACATGTAGAGACAGACAGGTAACCACTCTATCACAGGGAGACATGTAAAGACAGACAGGTAACCAGTCTATCACAGGGAGACATGTAGAGACAGACAGGTGACCAGTCTATCACAGGGAGACATGTAGAGACAGACAGGTAACCAGTCTATCACAGGGAGACATGTAGAGACAGACAGGTAACCAGTCTATCACAGGGCTGACATGTAGAGACAGACAGGTAACCAGTCTATCACAGGGAGACATGTAGAGACAGACAGGTAACCAGTCTATCACAGGGAGACATGTACAGACAGACAGGTAACCAGTCTATCACAGGGAGACATGTAAAGACCGACAGGTAACCAGTCTATCACAGGGGGACATGTACAGACAGACAGGTAACCAGTCTATCACAGGGAGACATGAAGAGACAGACAGGTAACCAGTCTATCACAGGGAGACATGTAAAGACAGACAGGTAACCAGTCTATCACAGGGAGACATGTAGAGACAGACAGGTGACCAGTCTATCACAGGGAGACATGTAGAGACAGACAGGTAACCAGTCTATCACAGGGAGACATGGAGAGACAGACAGGTAACCAGTCTATCACAGGGAGACATGTAAAGACAGACAGGTAACCAGTCTATCACAGGGAGACATGTAGAGACAGACAGGTGACCAGTCTATCACAGGGAGACATGTAGAGACAGACAGGTAACCAGTCTATCACAGGGGGACATGTAGAGACAGACAGGTAACCAGTCTATCACAGGGAAACATGTAGAGACAGACAGGTAACCAGTCTATCACAGGGAGACATGTAGAGACCGACAGGTAACCAGTCTTTCACAGGGGGACATGTAGAGACAGACAGGTAACCAGTCTATCACAGGGAGACATGTAGAGACAGACAGGTAACCAGTCTATCACAGGGAGACATGTAGAGACAGACAGGTAACCAGTCTATCACGGGGCCGACATTTAGAGACAGACAGGTAACCAGTCTATCACAGGGAGACATGTAGAGACAGACAGGTAACCAGTCTATCACAGGGCTGACATGTAGAGACAGACAGGTGACCAGTCTATCACAGGGCTGACATGTAGAGAGAGACAGGTGACCAGTCTATCACAGGGCTGACATGTAGAGACAGACAGGTAACCAGTCTATCACAGGGAGACATGTAGAGACAGACAGGTAACCAGTCTATCACAGGGAGACATGTAGAGACAGACAGGTAACCAGTCTATCACAGGGCTGACATGTAGAGACAGACAGGCAACCAGTCTATCACAGGGCTGACATGTAGAGACAGACAGGTAACCAGTCTATCACAGGGCCGACATGTAGAGACAGACAGGTAACCAGTCTATCACAGGGAGACATGTAGAGACAGACAGGTAACCAGTCTATCACAGGGAGACATGTAGAGACCGACAGGTAACCAGTCTATCACAGGGGGACATGTAGAGACAGACAGGTAACCAGTCTATCACAGGGCTGACATGTAGAGACAGACAGGTAACCAGTCTATCACAGGGAGACATGTAGAGACAGACAGGTAACCAGTCTATCACAGGGAGACATGTAAAGACAGACAGGTGACCAGTCTATCACAGGGCTGACATGTAGAGACAGACAGGTGACCAGTCTATCACAGGGCTGACATGTAGAGACAGACAGGTAACCAGTCTATCACAGGCTGACATGTAGAGACAGACAGGCAACCAGTCTATCACAGGGCTGACATGTAGAGACAGACAGGTAACCAGTCTATCACAGGGCCGACATGTAGAGACAGACAGGTAACCAGTCTATCACAGGGAGACATGTAGAGACAGACAGGTAACCAGTCTATCACAGGGAGACATGTAGAGACAGACAGGTAACCAGTCTATCATGGGGCCGACATGTAGAGACAGACAGGTAACCAGTCTATCACAGGGAGACATGTAGAGACAGACAGGTAACCAGTCTATCACAGGGGGACATGTAGAGACAGACAGGTAACCAGTCTATCACAGGGAGACATGTAGAGACAGACAGGTAACCAGTCTATCACAGGGAGACATGTAGAGACAGACAGGTAACCAGTCTATCACAGGGGGACATGTAGAGACAGACAGGTAACCAGTCTATCACAGGGAGACATGTAGAGACAGACAGGTAACCAGTCTATCACAGGGAGACATGTAGAGACAGACAGGTAACCAGTCTATAACAGGGAGACATGTAAAGACAGACAGGTGACCAGTCTATCACAGGGAGACATGTAGAGACAGACAGGTGACCAGTCTAGCACAGGGAGACATGTAGAGACAGACAGGTAACCAGTCTATCACAGGGAGACATGTAGAGACAGACAGGTAACCAGTCTATCACAGGGAGACATGTAGAGACAGACAGGTAACCAGTCTATCACAGGGCTGACATGTAGAGACAGACAGGTGACCAGTCTATCACAGGGCTGACATGTAGAGAGAGACAGGTGACCAGTCTATCACAGGGCTGACATGTAGAGACAGACAAGTAACCAGTCTATCACAGGGAGACATGTAGAGACAGACAGGTAACCAGTCTATCACAGGGAGACATGTAGAGACAGACAGGTAACCAGTCTATCACAGGGCTGACATGTAGAGACAGACAGGTAACCAGTCTATCACAGGGCCGACATGTAGAGACAGACAGGTAACCAGTCTATCACAGGGAGACATGTAGAGACAGACAGGTAACCAGTCTATCACAGGGAGACATGTAGAGACCGACAGGTAACCAGTCTATCACAGGGGGAACATGTAGAGACAGACAGGTAACCAGTCTATCACAGGGAGACATGTAGAGACAGACAGGTAACCAGTCTATCACAGGGCTGACATGTAGAGACAGACAGGTGACCAGTCTATCACAGGGCTGACATGTAGAGAGAGACAGGTGACCAGTCTATCACAGGGCTGACATGTAGAGACAGACAGGTAACCAGTCTATCACAGGGAGACATGTAGAGACAGACAGGTAACCAGTCTATCACAGGGAGACATGTAGAGACAGACAGGTAACCAGTCTATCACAGGGCTGACATGTAGAGACAGACAGGCAACCAGTCTATCACAGGGCTGACATGTAGAGACAGACAGGTAACCAGTCTATCACAGGGCCGACATGTAGAGACAGACAGGTAACCAGTCTATCACAGGGAGACATGTAGAGACAGACAGGTAACCAGTCTATCACAGGGAGACATGTAGAGACAGACAGGTAACCAGTCTATCACAGGGAGACATGTAGAGACCGACAGGTAACCAGTCTATCACAGGGGGACATGTAGAGACAGACAGGTAACCAGTCTATCACAGGGCTGACATGTAGAGACAGACAGGTAACCAGTCTATCACAGGGAGACATGTAGAGACAGACAGGTAACCAGTCTATCACAGGGAGACATGTAAAGACAGACAGGTGACCAGTCTATCACAGGGCTGACATGTAGAGAGAGACAGGTGACCAGTCTATCACAGGGCTGACATGTAGAGACAGACAGGTAACCAGTCTATCACAGGCTGACATGTAGAGACAGACAGGTGACCAGTCTATCACAGGGCTGACATGTAGAGACAGACAGGTGACCAGTCTATCACAGGGAGACATGTAGAGACAGACAGGTAACCAGTCTATCACAGGGAGACATGTAGAGACTGACAGGTAACCAGTCTATCACAGGGAGACATGTAGAGACAGACAGGTAACCAGTCTATCACAGGGCTGACATGTAGAGACAGACAGGCAACCAGTCTATCACAGGGCTGACATGTAGAGACAGACAGGTAACCAGTCTATCACAGGGCCGACATGTAGAGACAGACAGGTAACCAGTCTATCACAGGGAGACATGTAGAGACAGACAGGTAACCAGTCTATCATGGGGCCGACATGTAGAGACAGACAGGTAACCAGTCTATCACAGGGCTGACATGTAGAGACAGACAGGCAACCAGTCTATCACAGGGCTGACATGTAGAGACAGACAGGTAACCAGTCTATCACAGGGCCGACATGTAGAGACAGACAGGTAACCAGTCTATCACAGGGAGACATGTAGAGACAGACAGGTAACCAGTCTATCATGGGGCCGACATGTAGAGACAGACAGGTAACCAGTCTATCACAGGGAGACATGTAGAGACAGACAGGTAACCAGTCTATCACAGGGGGACATGTAGAGACAGACAGGTAACCAGTCTATCACAGGGAGACATGTAGAGACAGACAGGTAACCAGTCTATCACAGGGAGACATGTAGAGACAGACAGGTAACCAGTCTATCACAGGGGGACATGTAGAGACAGACAGGTAACCAGTCTATCACAGGGAGACATGTAGAGACAGACAGGTAACCAGTCTATCACAGGGAGACATGTAGAGACAGACAGGTAACCAGTCTATCACAGGGAGACATGTAGAGACAGACAGGTAACCAGTCTATCACAGGGCTGACATGTAGAGACAGACAGGTGACCAGTCTATCACAGGGCTGACATGTAGAGAGAGACAGGTGACCAGTCTATCACAGGGCTGACATGTAGAGAGAGACAGGTGACCAGTCTATCACAGGGCTGACATGTAGAGACAGACAGGTAACCAGTCTATCACAGGGAGACATGTAGAGACAGACAGGTAACCAGTCTATCACAGGGAGACATGTAGAGACAGACAGGTAACCAGTCTATCACAGGGGGACATGTAGAGACAGACAGGTAACCAGTCTATCACAGGGAGACATGTAGAGACAGACAGGTAACCAGTCTATCACAGGGAGACATGTAGAGACAGACAGGTAACCAGTCTATCACAGGGAGACATGTAAAGACAGACAGGTAACCAGTCTATCACAGGGAGACATGTAGAGACAGACAGGTGACCAGTCTATCACAGGGAGACATGTAGAGACAGACAGGTAACCAGTCTATCACAGGGAGACATGTAGAGACAGACAGGTAACCAGTCTATCACAGGGAGACATGTAGAGACAGACAGGTAACCAGTCTATCACAGGGCTGACATGTAGAGACAGACAGGTGACCAGTCTATCACAGGGCTGACATGTAGAGAGAGACAGGTGACCAGTCTATCACAGGGCTGACATGTAGAGACAGACAGGTAACCAGTCTATCACAGGGAGACATGTAGAGACAGACAGGTAACCAGTCTATCACAGGGAGACATGTAGAGACAGACAGGTAACCAGTCTATCACAGGGCTGACATGTAGAGACAGACAGGCAACCAGTCTATCACAGGGCTGACATGTAGAGACAGACAGGTAACCAGTCTATCACAGGGCCGACATGTAGAGACAGACAGGTAACCAGTCTATCACAGGGAGACATGTAGAGACAGACAGGTAACCAGTCTATCACAGGGAGACATGTAGAGACAGACAGGTAACCAGTCTATCATGGGGCCGACATGTAGAGACAGACAAGTAACCAGTCTATCACAGGGAGACATGTAGAGACAGACAGGTAACCAGTCTATCACAGGGGGACATGTAGAGACAGACAGGTAACCAGTCTATCACAGGGAGACATGTAGAGACAGACAGGTAACCAGTCTATCACAGGGAGACATGTAGAGACAGACAGGTAACCAGTCTATCACAAGGGGACATGTAGAGACAGACAAGTAACCAGTCTATCACAGGGAGACATGTAGAGACAGACAGGTAACCAGTCTATCACAGGGAGACATGTAGAGACAGACAGGTAACCAGTCTATCACAGGGAGACATGTAAAGACAGACAGGTAACCAGTCTATCACAGGGAGACATGTAGAGACAGACAGGTGACCAGTCTATCACAGGGAGACATGTAGAGACAGACAGGTAACCAGTCTATCACAGGGAGACATGTAGAGACAGACAGGTAACCAGTCTATCACAGGGAGACATGTAGAGACAGACAGGTAACCAGTCTATCATGGGGCCGACATGTAGAGACAGACAGGTAACCAGTCTATCACAGGGGTACATGTAGAGACAGACAGGTAACCAGTCTATCACAGGGCTGACATGTAGAGACAGACAGGTAACCAGTCTATCACAGGGAGACATGTAGAGACAGACAGGTAACCAGTCTATCACAGGGAGACATGTAAAGACAGACAGGTGACCAGTCTATCACAGGGCTGACATGTAGAGAGAGACAGGTGACCAGTCTATCACAGGGCTGACATGTAGAGACAGACAGGTAACCAGTCTATCACAGGCTGACATGTAGAGACAGACAGGTGACCAGTCTATCACAGGGCTGACATGTAGAGACAGACAGGTAACCAGTCTATCACAGGGAGACATGTAGAGACAGACAGGTAACCAGTCTATCACAGGGAGACATGTAGAGACTGACAGGTAACCAGTCTATCACAGGGAGACATGTAGAGACAGACAGGTAACCAGTCTATCACAGGGCTGACATGTAGAGACAGACAGGCAACCAGTCTATCACAGGGCTGACATGTAGAGACAGACAGGTAACCAGTCTATCACAGGGCCGACATGTAGAGACAGACAGGTAACCAGTCTATCACAGGGAGACATGTAGAGACAGACAGGTAACCAGTCTATCACAGGGAGACATGTAGAGACAGACAGGTAACCAGTCTATCATGGGGCCGACATGTAGAGACAGACAGGTAACCAGTCTATCACAGGGAGACATGTAGAGACAGACAGGTAACCAGTCTATCACAGGGAGACATGTAGAGACCGACAGGTAACCAGTCTTTCACAGGGGGACATGTAGAGACAGACAGGTAACCAGTCTATCACAGGGAGACATGTAGAGACAGACAGGTAACCAGTCTATCATGGGGCCGACATGTAGAGACAGACAGGTAACCAGTCTATCACAGGGCTGACATGTAGAGACAGACAGGCAACCAGTCTATCACAGGGCTGACATGTAGAGACAGACAGGTAACCAGTCTATCACAGGGCCGACATGTAGAGACAGACAGGTAACCAGTCTATCACAGGGAGACATGTAGAGACAGACAGGTAACCAGTCTATCATGGGGCCGACATGTAGAGACAGACAGGTAACCAGTCTATCACAGGGAGACATGTAGAGACAGACAGGTAACCAGTCTATCACAGGGGGACATGTAGAGACAGACAGGTAACCAGTCTATCACAGGGAGACATGTAGAGACAGACAGGTAACCAGTCTATCACAGGGAGACATGTAGAGACAGACAGGTAACCAGTCTATCACAGGGGGACATGTAGAGACAGACAGGTAACCAGTCTATCACAGGGAGACATGTAGAGACAGACAGGTAACCAGTCTATCACAGGGAGACATGTAGAGACAGACAGGTAACCAGTCTATCACAGGGAGACATGTAGAGACAGACAGGTAACCAGTCTATCACAGGGCTGACATGTAGAGACAGACAGGTGACCAGTCTATCACAGGGCTGACATGTAGAGAGAGACAGGTGACCAGTCTATCACAGGGCTGACATGTAGAGAGAGACAGGTGACCAGTCTATCACAGGGCTGACATGTAGAGACAGACAGGTAACCAGTCTATCACAGGGAGACATGTAGAGACAGACAGGTAACCAGTCTATCACAGGGAGACATGTAGAGACAGACAGGTAACCAGTCTATCACAGGGGGACATGTAGAGACAGACAGGTAACCAGTCTATCACAGGGAGACATGTAGAGACAGACAGGTAACCAGTCTATCACAGGGAGACATGTAGAGACAGACAGGTAACCAGTCTATCACAGGGAGACATGTAAAGACAGACAGGTAACCAGTCTATCACAGGGAGACATGTAGAGACAGACAGGTGACCAGTCTATCACAGGGAGACATGTAGAGACAGACAGGTAACCAGTCTATCACAGGGAGACATGTAGAGACAGACAGGTAACCAGTCTATCACAGGGAGACATGTAGAGACAGACAGGTAACCAGTCTATCACAGGGCTGACATGTAGAGACAGACAGGTGACCAGTCTATCACAGGGCTGACATGTAGAGAGAGACAGGTGACCAGTCTATCACAGGGCTGACATGTAGAGACAGACAGGTAACCAGTCTATCACAGGGAGACATGTAGAGACAGACAGGTAACCAGTCTATCACAGGGAGACATGTAGAGACAGACAGGTAACCAGTCTATCACAGGGCTGACATGTAGAGACAGACAGGCAACCAGTCTATCACAGGGCTGACATGTAGAGACAGACAGGTAACCAGTCTATCACAGGGCCGACATGTAGAGACAGACAGGTAACCAGTCTATCACAGGGAGACATGTAGAGACAGACAGGTAACCAGTCTATCACAGGGAGACATGTAGAGACAGACAGGTAACCAGTCTATCATGGGGCCGACATGTAGAGACAGACAAGTAACCAGTCTATCACAGGGAGACATGTAGAGACAGACAGGTAACCAGTCTATCACAGGGGGACATGTAGAGACAGACAGGTAACCAGTCTATCACAGGGAGACATGTAGAGACAGACAGGTAACCAGTCTATCACAGGGAGACATGTAGAGACAGACAGGTAACCAGTCTATCACAAGGGGACATGTAGAGACAGACAAGTAACCAGTCTATCACAGGGAGACATGTAGAGACAGACAGGTAACCAGTCTATCACAGGGAGACATGTAGAGACAGACAGGTAACCAGTCTATCACAGGGAGACATGTAAAGACAGACAGGTAACCAGTCTATCACAGGGAGACATGTAGAGACAGACAGGTGACCAGTCTATCACAGGGAGACATGTAGAGACAGACAGGTAACCAGTCTATCACAGGGAGACATGTAGAGACAGACAGGTAACCAGTCTATCACAGGGAGACATGTAGAGACAGACAGGTAACCAGTCTATCACAGGGAGACATGTAGAGACCGACAGGTAACCAGTCTATCACAGGGGTACATGTAGAGACAGACAGGTAACCAGTCTATCACAGGGCTGACATGTAGAGACAGACAGGTAACCAGTCTATCACAGGGAGACATGTAGAGACAGACAGGTAACCAGTCTATCACAGGGAGACATGTAAAGACAGACAGGTGACCAGTCTATCACAGGGCTGACATGTAGAGAGAGACAGGTGACCAGTCTATCACAGGGCTGACATGTAGAGACAGACAGGTAACCAGTCTATCACAGGCTGACATGTAGAGACAGACAGGTGACCAGTCTATCACAGGGCTGACATGTAGAGACAGACAGGTAACCAGTCTATCACAGGGAGACATGTAGAGACAGACAGGTAACCAGTCTATCACAGGGAGACATGTAGAGACTGACAGGTAACCAGTCTATCACAGGGAGACATGTAGAGACAGACAGGTAACCAGTCTATCACAGGGCTGACATGTAGAGACAGACAGGCAACCAGTCTATCACAGGGCTGACATGTAGAGACAGACAGGTAACCAGTCTATCACAGGGCCGACATGTAGAGACAGACAGGTAACCAGTCTATCACAGGGAGACATGTAGAGACAGACAGGTAACCAGTCTATCACAGGGAGACATGTAGAGACAGACAGGTAACCAGTCTATCATGGGGCCGACATGTAGAGACAGACAGGTAACCAGTCTATCACAGGGAGACATGTACAGACAGACAGGTAACCAGTCTATCACAGGGAGACATGTAAAGACCGACAGGTAACCAGTCTATCACAGGGGGACATGTACAGACAGACAGGTAACCAGTCTATCACAGGGAGACATGAAGAGACAGACAGGTAACCAGTCTATCACAGGGAGACATGTAAAGACAGACAGGTAACCAGTCTATCACAGGGAGACATGTAGAGACAGACAGGTGACCAGTCTATCACAGGGAGACATGTAGAGACAGACAGGTAACCAGTCTATCACAGGGAGACATGTACAGACAGACAGGTAACCAGTCTATCACAGGGCTGACATGTAGAGACAGACAGGTAACCAGTCTATCACAGGGCTGACATGTAGAGACAGACAGGTAACCAGTCTATCATAGGGCTGACATGTAGAGACAGACAGGTAACCAGTCTATCACATGGAGACATGTGGAGACAGACAGGTAACCAGTCTATCACAGGGAGACATGTAGAGACAGACAGGTAACCAGTCTATCACAGGGAGACATGTAGAGACCGACAGGTAACCAGTCTATCACAGGGGGACATGTAGAGACAGACAGGTAACCAGTCTATCACAGGGCTGACATGTAGAGACAGACAGGTAACCAGTCTATCACAGGGCTGACATGTAGAGACAGACAGGTAACCAGTCTATCATAGGGCTGACATGTAGAGACAGACAGGTAACCAGTCTATCACATGGAGACATGTGGAGACAGACAGGTAACCAGTCTATCACAGGGAGACATGTAGAGACAGACAGGTAACCAGTCTATCACAGGGAGACATGTAGAGACCGACAGGTAACCAGTCTATCACAGGGGGACATGTAGAGACAGACAGGTAACCAGTCTATCACAGGGAGACATGTAGAGACAGACAGGTAACCAGTATATCACAGGGAGACATGTAGAGACAGACAGGTAACCAGTCTATCACGGGGCCGACATGTAGAGACAGACAGGTAACCAGTCTATCACAGGGAGACATGTAGAGACAGACAGGTAACCAGTCTATCACAGGGGGACATGTAGAGACAGACAGTTAACCAGTCTATCACAGGGAGACATGTAGAGACAGACAGGTAACCAGTCTATCACATGGAGACATGTAGAGACAGACAGGTAACCAGTCTATCACAGGGAGACATGTAGAGACAGACAGGTAACCAGTCTATCACAGGGAGACATGGAGAGACAGACAGGTAACCAGTCTATCACAGGGCCGACATGTAGAGACAGACAGGTAACCAGTCTATCACAGGGAGACATGTAGAGACAGACAGGTAACCAGTCTATCACAGGGAGACATGTAGAGACCGACAGGTAACCAGTCTATCACAGGGGGACATGTAGAGACAGACAGGTAACCAGTCTATCACAGGGCTGACATGTAGAGACAGACAGGTAACCAGTCTATCACAGGGAGACATGTAGAGACAGACAGGTAACCAGTCTATCACAGGGAGACATGTAAAGACAGACAGGTGACCAGTCTATCACAGGGCTGACATGTAGAGAGAGACAGGTGACCAGTCTATCACAGGGCTGACATGTAGAGACAGACAGGTAACCAGTCTATCACAGGCTGACATGTAGAGACAGACAGGTGACCAGTCTATCACAGGGCTGACATGTAGAGACAGACAGGTAACCAGTCTATCACAGGGAGACATGTAGAGACAGACAGGTAACCAGTCTATCACAGGGAGACATGTAGAGACTGACAGGTAACCAGTCTATCACAGGGAGACATGTAGAGACAGACAGGTAACCAGTCTATCACAGGGCTGACATGTAGAGACAGACAGGCAACCAGTCTATCACAGGGCTGACATGTAGAGACAGACAGGTAACCAGTCTATCACAGGGCCGACATGTAGAGACAGACAGGTAACCAGTCTATCACAGGGAGACATGTAGAGACAGACAGGTAACCAGTCTATCACAGGGCCGACATGTAGAGACAGACAGGTAACCAGTCTATCACAGGGAGACATGTAGAGACAGACAGGTAACCAGTCTATCACAGGGAGACATGTAGAGACAGACAGGTAACCAGTCTATCATGGGGCCGACATGTAGAGACAGACAGGTAACCAGTCTATCACAGGGAGACATGTAGAGACAGACAGGTAACCAGTCTATCACAGGGGGACATGTAGAGACAGACAGGTAACCAGTCTATCACAGGGAGACATGTAGAGACAGACAGGTAACCAGTCTATCACAGGGAGACATGTAGAGACAGACAGGTAACCAGTCTATCACAGGGGGACATGTAGAGACAGACAGGTAACCAGTCTATCACAGGGAGACATGTAGAGACAGACAGGTAACCAGTCTATCACAGGGAGACATGTAGAGACAGACAGGTAACCAGTCTATCACAGGGAGACATGTAGAGACAGACAGGTAACCAGTCTATCACAGGGAGACATGTAGAGACAGACAGGTAACCAGTCTATCACAGGGCTGACATGTAGAGACAGACAGGTGACCAGTCTATCACAGGGCTGACATGTAGAGAGAGACAGGTGACCAGTCTATCACAGGGCTGACATGTAGAGACAGACAGGTAACCAGTCTATCACAGGGAGACATGTAGAGACAGACAGGTAACCAGTCTATCACAGGGAGACATGTAGAGACAGACAGGTAACCAGTCTATCACAGGGCTGACATGTAGAGACAGACAGGTAACCAGTCTATCACAGGGAGACATGTAGAGACCGACAGGTAACCAGTCTATCACAGGGGGACATGTAGAGACAGACAGGTAACCAGTCTATCACAGGGAGACATGTAGAGACAGACAGGTAACCAGTATATCACAGGGAGACATGTAGAGACAGACAGGTAACCAGTCTATCACGGGGCCGACATGTAGAGACAGACAGGTAACCAGTCTATCACAGGGAGACATGTAGAGACAGACAGGTAACCAGTCTATCACAGGGGGACATGTAGAGACAGACAGTTAACCAGTCTATCACAGGGAGACATGTAGAGACAGACAGGTAACCAGTCTATCACATGGAGACATGTAGAGACAGACAGGTAACCAGTCTATCACAGGGAGACATGTAGAGACAGACAGGTAACCAGTCTATCACAGGGAGACATGGAGAGACAGACAGGTAACCAGTCTATCACAGGGCCGACATGTAGAGACAGACAGGTAACCAGTCTATCACAGGGAGACATGTAGAGACAGACAGGTAACCAGTCTATCACAGGGAGACATGTAGAGACCGACAGGTAACCAGTCTATCACAGGGGGACATGTAGAGACAGACAGGTAACCAGTCTATCACAGGGCTGACATGTAGAGACAGACAGGTAACCAGTCTATCACAGGGAGACATGTAGAGACAGACAGGTAACCAGTCTATCACAGGGAGACATGTAAAGACAGACAGGTGACCAGTCTATCACAGGGCTGACATGTAGAGAGAGACAGGTGACCAGTCTATCACAGGGCTGACATGTAGAGACAGACAGGTAACCAGTCTATCACAGGCTGACATGTAGAGACAGACAGGTGACCAGTCTATCACAGGGCTGACATGTAGAGACAGACAGGTAACCAGTCTATCACAGGGAGACATGTAGAGACAGACAGGTAACCAGTCTATCACAGGGAGACATGTAGAGACTGACAGGTAACCAGTCTATCACAGGGAGACATGTAGAGACAGACAGGTAACCAGTCTATCACAGGGCTGACATGTAGAGACAGACAGGCAACCAGTCTATCACAGGGCTGACATGTAGAGACAGACAGGTAACCAGTCTATCACAGGGCCGACATGTAGAGACAGACAGGTAACCAGTCTATCACAGGGAGACATGTAGAGACAGACAGGTAACCAGTCTATCACAGGGAGACATGTAGAGACAGACAGGTAACCAGTCTATCATGGGGCCGACATGTAGAGACAGACAGGTAACCAGTCTATCACAGGGAGACATGTAGAGACAGACAGGTAACCAGTCTATCACAGGGGGACATGTAGAGACAGACAGGTAACCAGTCTATCACAGGGAGACATGTAGAGACAGACAGGTAACCAGTCTATCACAGGGAGACATGTAGAGACAGACAGGTAACCAGTCTATCACAGGGGGACATGTAGAGACAGACAGGTAACCAGTCTATCACAGGGAGACATGTAGAGACAGACAGGTAACCAGTCTATCACAGGGAGACATGTAGAGACAGACAGGTAACCAGTCTATAACAGGGAGACATGTAAAGACAGACAGGTAACCAGTCTATCACAGGGAGACATGTAGAGACAGACAGGTGACCAGTCTAGCACAGGGAGACATGTAGAGACAGACAGGTAACCAGTCTATCACAGGGAGACATGTAGAGACAGACAGGTAACCAGTCTATCACAGGGAGACATGTAGAGACAGACAGGTAACCAGTCTATCACAGGGCTGACATGTAGAGACAGACAGGTGACCAGTCTATCACAGGGCTGACATGTAGAGAGAGACAGGTGACCAGTCTATCACAGGGCTGACATGTAGAGACAGACAGGTAACCAGTCTATCACAGGGAGACATGTAGAGACAGACAGGTAACCAGTCTATCACAGGGAGACATGTAGAGACAGACAGGTAACCAGTCTATCACAGGGCTGACATGTAGAGACAGACAGGCAACCAGTCTATCACAGGGCTGACATGTAGAGACAGACAGGTAACCAGTCTATCACAGGGCCGACATGTAGAGACAGACAGGTAACCAGTCTATCACAGGGAGACATGTAGAGACAGACAGGTAACCAGTCTATCACAGGGAGACATGTAGAGACCGACAGGTAACCAGTCTATCACAGGGGGACATGTAGAGACAGACAGGTAACCAGTCTATCACAGGGCTGACATGTAGAGACAGACAGGTAACCAGTCTATCACAGGGAGACATGTAGAGACAGACAGGTAACCAGTCTATCACAGGGAGACATGTAAAGACAGACAGGTGACCAGTCTATCACAGGGCTGACATGTAGAGAGAGACAGGTGACCAGTCTATCACAGGGCTGACATGTAGAGACAGACAGGTAACCAGTCTATCACAGGCTGACATGTAGAGACAGACAGGTGACCAGTCTATCACAGGGCTGACATGTAGAGACAGACAGGTGACCAGTCTATCACAGGGAGACATGTAGAGACAGACAGGTAACCAGTCTATCACAGGGAGACATGTAGAGACTGACAGGTAACCAGTCTATCACAGGGAGACATGTAGAGACAGACAGGTAACCAGTCTATCACAGGGAGACATGTAGAGACAGACAGGTAACCAGTCTATCACAGGGAGACATGTAAAGACAGACAGGTAACCAGTCTATCACAGGGAGACATGTAGAGACAGACAGGTGACCAGTCTATCACAGGGAGACATGTAGAGACAGACAGGTAACCAGTCTATCACAGGGAGACATGTAGAGACAGACAGGTAACCAGTCTATCACAGGGCTGACATGTAGAGACAGACAGGTAACCAGTCTATCACAGGGAGACATGTAGAGACAGACAGGTAACCAGTCTATCACAGGGAGACATGTACAGACAGACAGGTAACCAGTCTATCACAGGGAGACATGTAAAGACAGACAGGTAACCAGTCTATCACAGGGGGACATGTACAGACAGACAGGTAACCAGTCTATCACAGGGAGACATGTAGAGACAGACAGGTAACCAGTCTATCACAGGGAGACATGTAGAGACAGACAGGTAACCAGTCTATCACAGGGAGACATGTAGAGACAGACAGGTAACCAGTCTATCACAGGGCTGACATGTAGAGACAGACAGGTGACCAGTCTATCACAGGGCTGACATGTAGAGAGAGACAGGTGACCAGTCTATCACAGGGCTGACATGTAGAGACAGACAGGTAACCAGTCTATCACAGGGAGACATGTAGAGACAGACAGGTAACCAGTCTATCACAGGGAGACATGTAGAGACAGACAGGTAACCAGTCTATCACAGGGCTGACATGTAGAGACAGACAGGCAACCAGTCTATCACAGGGCTGACATGTAGAGACAGACAGGTAACCAGTCTATCACAGGGCCGACATGTAGAGACAGACAGGTAACCAGTCTATCACAGGGAGACATGTAGAGACAGACAGGTAACCAGTCTATCACAGGGAGACATGTAGAGACAGACAGGTAACCAGTCTATCATGGGGCCGACATGTAGAGACAGACAAGTAACCAGTCTATCACAGGGAGACATGTAGAGACAGACAGGTAACCAGTCTATCATGGGGCCGACATGTAGAGACAGACAAGTAACCAGTCTATCACAGGGAGACATGTAGAGACAGACAGGTAACCAGTCTATCACAGGGGGACATGTAGAGACAGACAGGTAACCAGTCTATCACAGGGAGACATGTAGAGACAGACAGGTAACCAGTCTATCACAGGGAGACATGTAGAGACAGACAGGTAACCAGTCTATCACAAGGGGACATGTAGAGACAGACAAGTAACCAGTCTATCACAGGGAGACATGTAGAGACAGACAGGTAACCAGTCTATCACAGGGAGACATGTAGAGACAGACAGGTAACCAGTCTATCACAGGGAGACATGTAAAGACAGACAGGTAACCAGTCTATCACAGGGAGACATGTAGAGACAGACAGGTGACCAGTCTATCACAGGGAGACATGTAGAGACAGACAGGTAACCAGTCTATCACAGGGAGACATGTAGAGACAGACAGGTAACCAGTCTATCACAGGGAGACATGTAGAGACAGACAGGTAACCAGTCTATCACAGGGAGACATGTAGAGACAGACAGGTAACCAGTCTATCATGGGGCCGACATGTAGAGACAGACAGGTAACCAGTCTATCACAGGGAGACATGTAGAGACAGACAGGTAACCAGTCTATCACAGGGGGACATGTAGAGACAGACAGGTAACCAGTCTATCACAGGGAGACATGTAGAGACAGACAGGTAACCAGTCTATCACAGGGAGACATGTAGAGACAGACAGGTAACCAGTCTATCACAGGGAGACATGTAGAGACAGACAGGTAACCAGTCTATCACAGGGGGATATGTAGAGACAGACAGGTAACCAGTCTATCACAGGGAGACATGTAGAGACAGACAGGTAACCAGTCTATCACAGGGAGACATGTAGAGACAGACAGGTAACCAGTCTATCACAGGGAGACATGTAAAGACAGACAGGTAACCAGTCTATCACAGGGAGACATGTAGAGACAGACAGGTGACCAGTCTATCACAGGGAGACATGTAGAGACAGACAGGTAACCAGTCTATCACAGGGAGACATGTAGAGACAGACAGGTAACCAGTCTATCACAGGGCTGACATGTAGAGACAGACAGGTAACCAGTCTATCACAGGGAGACATGTAGAGACAGACAGGTAACCAGTCTATCACAGGGAGACATGTACAGACAGACAGGTAACCAGTCTATCACAGGGAGACATGTAGAGACCGACAGGTAACCAGTCTATCACAGGGGGACATGTACAGACAGACAGGTAACCAGTCTATCACAGGGAGACATGAAGAGACAGACAGGTAACCAGTCTATCACAGGGAGACATGTAAAGACAGACAGGTAACCAGTCTATCACAGGGAGACATGTAGAGACAGACAGGTGACCAGTCTATCACAGGGAGACATGTAGAGACAGACAGGTAACCAGTCTATCACAGGGAGACATGTAGAGACAGATAGGTAACCAGTCTATCACAGGGCTGACATGTAGAGACAGACAGGCAACCAGTCTATCACAGGGCCGACATGTAGAGACAGACAGGTAACCAGTCTATCACAGGGAGACATGTAGAGACAGACAGGTAACCAGTCTATCACAGGGAGACATGTAGAGACAGACAGGTAACCAGTCTATCACAGGGAGACATGTAGAGACAGACAGGTAACCAGTCTATCACAGGGAGACATGTAGAGACAGACAGGTAACCAGTCTATCACAGGGAGACATGTAGAGACAGACAGGTGACCAGTCTATCACAGGGAGACATGTAGAGACAGACAGGTAACCAGTCTATCACAGGGAGACATGTAGAGACAGACAGGTAACCAGTCTATCACAGGGAGACATGTACAGACAGACAGGTAACCAGTCTATCACAGGGAGACATGTAGAGACAGACAGGTAACCAGTCTATCACAGGGAGACATGTAGAGACAGACAGGTAACCAGTCTATCACAGGGAGACATGTAGAGACAGACAGGTAACCAGTCTATCACAGGGAGACATGTAGAGACAGACAGGTGACCAGTCTATCACAGGGAGACATGTAGAGACCGACAGGTAACCAGTCTATCACAGGGGGACATGTAGAGACAGACAGGTAACCAGTCTATCACAGGGAGACATGTAGAGATAGACAGGTAACCAGTCTATCACAGGGAGACATGTAGAGACAGACAGGTAACCAGTCTATCACGGGGCCGACATGTAGAGACAGACAGGTAACCAGTCTATCACAGGGAGACATGTAGAGACAGACAGGTAACCAGTCTATCACAGGGGGACATGTAGAGACAGACAGTTAACCAGTCTATCACAGGGAGACATGTAGAGACAGACAGGTAACCAGTCTATCACAGGGAGACATGGAGAGACAGACAGGTAACCAGTCTATCACAGGGAGACATGTAGAGACCGACAGGTAACCAGTCTATCACAGGGGGACATGTAGAGACAGACAGGTAACCAGTCTATCACAGGGCTGACATGTAGAGACAGACAGGTAACCAGTCTATCACAGGGAGACATGTAGAGACAGACAGGTAACCAGTCTATCACAGGGAGACATGTAAAGACAGACAGGTGACCAGTCTATCACAGGGCTGACATGTAGAGAGAGACAGGTGACCAGTCTATCACAGGGCTGACATGTAGAGACAGACAGGTAACCAGTCTATCACAGGCTGACATGTAGAGACAGACAGGTGACCAGTCTATCACAGGGCTGACATGTAGAGACAGACAGGTAACCAGTCTATCACAGGGAGACATGTAGAGACAGACAGGTAACCAGTCTATCACAGGGAGACATGTAGAGACTGACAGGTAACCAGTCTATCACAGGGCTGACATGTAGAGAGAGACAGGTGACCAGTCTATCACAGGGCTGACATGTAGAGACAGACAGGTAACCAGTCTATCACAGGCTGACATGTAGAGACAGACAGGTGACCAGTCTATCACAGGGCTGACATGTAGAGACAGACAGGTAACCAGTCTATCACAGGGAGACATGTAGAGACAGACAGGTAACCAGTCTATCACAGGGAGACATGTAGAGACT
Organism: Eutrigla gurnardus; assembly: GCF_963514095.1. Lineage (NCBI taxonomy): Eukaryota > Metazoa > Chordata > Actinopteri > Perciformes > Triglidae > Eutrigla > Eutrigla gurnardus. The sequence continues at coordinate 100,106 of NW_028155445.1, read as the reverse complement.
GACAGGTAACCAGTCTATCACAGGGAGACATGTAGAGACAGACAGGTAACCAGTCTATCACAGGGCTGACATGTAGAGACAGACAGGCAACCAGTCTATCACAGGGCTGACATGTAGAGACAGACAGGTAACCAGTCTATCACAGGGCCGACATGTAGAGACAGACAGGTAACCAGTCTATCACAGGGAGACATGTAGAGACAGACAGGTAACCAGTCTATCACAGGGAGACATGTAGAGACAGACAGGTAACCAGTCTATCATGGGGCCGACATGTAGAGACAGACAGGTAACCAGTCTATCACAGGGAGACATGTAGAGACAGACAGGTAACCAGTCTATCACAGGGGGACATGTAGAGACAGACAGGTAACCAGTCTATCACAGGGAGACATGTAGAGACAGACAGGTAACCAGTCTATCACAGGGAGACATGTAGAGACAGACAGGTAACCAGTCTATCACAGGGGGACATGTAGAGACAGACAGGTAACCAGTCTATCACAGGGAGACATGTAGAGACAGACAGGTAACCAGTCTATCACAGGGAGACATGTAGAGACAGACAGGTAACCAGTCTATCACAGGGGGACATGTAGAGACAGACAGGTAACCAGTCTATCACAGGGAGACATGTACAGACAGACAGGTAACCAGTCTATCACAGGGAGACATGTAAAGACAGACAGGTAACCAGTCTATCACAGGGGGACATGTACAGACAGACAGGTAACCAGTCTATCACAGGGAGACATGTAGAGACAGACAGGTAACCAGTCTATCACAGGGAGACATGTAGAGACAGACAGGTAACCAGTCTATCACAGGGAGACATGTAGAGACAGACAGGTAACCAGTCTATCACAGGGCTGACATGTAGAGACAGACAGGTGACCAGTCTATCACAGGGCTGACATGTAGAGAGAGACAGGTGACCAGTCTATCACAGGGCTGACATGTAGAGACAGACAGGTAACCAGTCTATCACAGGGAGACATGTAGAGACAGACAGGTAACCAGTCTATCACAGGGAGACATGTAGAGACAGACAGGTAACCAGTCTATCACAGGGCTGACATGTAGAGACAGACAGGCAACCAGTCTATCACAGGGCTGACATGTAGAGACAGACAGGTAACCAGTCTATCACAGGGCCGACATGTAGAGACAGACAGGTAACCAGTCTATCACAGGGAGACATGTAGAGACAGACAGGTAACCAGTCTATCACAGGGAGACATGTAGAGACAGACAGGTAACCAGTCTATCATGGGGCCGACATGTAGAGACAGACAAGTAACCAGTCTATCACAGGGAGACATGTAGAGACAGACAGGTAACCAGTCTATCATGGGGCCGACATGTAGAGACAGACAAGTAACCAGTCTATCACAGGGAGACATGTAGAGACAGACAGGTAACCAGTCTATCACAGGGGGACATGTAGAGACAGACAGGTAACCAGTCTATCACAGGGAGACATGTAGAGACAGACAGGTAACCAGTCTATCACAGGGAGACATGTAGAGACAGACAGGTAACCAGTCTATCACAAGGGGACATGTAGAGACAGACAAGTAACCAGTCTATCACAGGGAGACATGTAGAGACAGACAGGTAACCAGTCTATCACAGGGAGACATGTAGAGACAGACAGGTAACCAGTCTATCACAGGGAGACATGTAAAGACAGACAGGTAACCAGTCTATCACAGGGAGACATGTAGAGACAGACAGGTGACCAGTCTATCACAGGGAGACATGTAGAGACAGACAGGTAACCAGTCTATCACAGGGAGACATGTAGAGACAGACAGGTAACCAGTCTATCACAGGGAGACATGTAGAGACAGACAGGTAACCAGTCTATCACAGGGAGACATGTAGAGACAGACAGGTAACCAGTCTATCATGGGGCCGACATGTAGAGACAGACAGGTAACCAGTCTATCACAGGGAGACATGTAGAGACAGACAGGTAACCAGTCTATCACAGGGGGACATGTAGAGACAGACAGGTAACCAGTCTATCACAGGGAGACATGTAGAGACAGACAGGTAACCAGTCTATCACAGGGAGACATGTAGAGACAGACAGGTAACCAGTCTATCACAGGGAGACATGTAGAGACAGACAGGTAACCAGTCTATCACAGGGGGATATGTAGAGACAGACAGGTAACCAGTCTATCACAGGGAGACATGTAGAGACAGACAGGTAACCAGTCTATCACAGGGAGACATGTAGAGACAGACAGGTAACCAGTCTATCACAGGGAGACATGTAAAGACAGACAGGTAACCAGTCTATCACAGGGAGACATGTAGAGACAGACAGGTGACCAGTCTATCACAGGGAGACATGTAGAGACAGACAGGTAACCAGTCTATCACAGGGAGACATGTAGAGACAGACAGGTAACCAGTCTATCACAGGGCTGACATGTAGAGACAGACAGGTAACCAGTCTATCACAGGGAGACATGTAGAGACAGACAGGTAACCAGTCTATCACAGGGAGACATGTACAGACAGACAGGTAACCAGTCTATCACAGGGAGACATGTAGAGACCGACAGGTAACCAGTCTATCACAGGGGGACATGTACAGACAGACAGGTAACCAGTCTATCACAGGGAGACATGAAGAGACAGACAGGTAACCAGTCTATCACAGGGAGACATGTAAAGACAGACAGGTAACCAGTCTATCACAGGGAGACATGTAGAGACAGACAGGTGACCAGTCTATCACAGGGAGACATGTAGAGACAGACAGGTAACCAGTCTATCACAGGGAGACATGTAGAGACAGATAGGTAACCAGTCTATCACAGGGCTGACATGTAGAGACAGACAGGCAACCAGACTATCACAGGGCCGACATGTAGAGACAGACAGGTAACCAGTCTATCACAGGGAGACATGTAGAGACAGACAGGTAACCAGTCTATCACAGGGAGACATGTAGAGACAGACAGGTAACCAGTCTATCACAGGGAGACATGTAGAGACAGACAGGTAACCAGTCTATCACAGGGAGACATGTAGAGACAGACAGGTAACCAGTCTATCACAGGGAGACATGTAGAGACAGACAGGTGACCAGTCTATCACAGGGAGACATGTAGAGACAGACAGGTAACCAGTCTATCACAGGGAGACATGTAGAGACAGACAGGTAACCAGTCTATCACAGGGAGACATGTACAGACAGACAGGTAACCAGTCTATCACAGGGAGACATGTAGAGACAGACAGGTAACCAGTCTATCACAGGGAGACATGTAGAGACAGACAGGTAACCAGTCTATCACAGGGAGACATGTAGAGACAGACAGGTAACCAGTCTATCACAGGGAGACATGTAGAGACAGACAGGTGACCAGTCTATCACAGGGAGACATGTAGAGACCGACAGGTAACCAGTCTATCACAGGGGGACATGTAGAGACAGACAGGTAACCAGTCTATCACAGGGAGACATGTAGAGATAGACAGGTAACCAGTCTATCACAGGGAGACATGTAGAGACAGACAGGTAACCAGTCTATCACGGGGCCGACATGTAGAGACAGACAGGTAACCAGTCTATCACAGGGAGACATGTAGAGACAGACAGGTAACCAGTCTATCACAGGGGGACATGTAGAGACAGACAGTTAACCAGTCTATCACAGGGAGACATGTAGAGACAGACAGGTAACCAGTCTATCACATGGAGACATGTAGAGACAGACAGGTAACCAGTCTATCACAGGGGGACATGTAGAGACAGACAGGTAACCAGTCTATCACAGGGAGACATGTAGAGACAGACAGGTAACCAGTCTATCACAGGGAGACATGTAGAGACAGACAGGTAACCAGTCTATCATGGGGCCGACATGTAGAGACAGACAGGTAACCAGTCTATCACAGGCAGACATGTAGAGACAGACAGGTAACCAGTCTATCACAGGGGGACATGTAGAGACAGACAGGTAACCAGTCTATCACAGGGAGACATGTAGAGACAGACAGGTAACCAGTCTATCACAGGGAGACATGTAGAGACAGACAGGTAACCAGTCTATCACAGGGGGACATGTAGAGACAGACAGGTAACCAGTCTATCACAGGGAGACATGTAGAGACAGACAGGTAACCAGTCTATCACAGGGGGACATGTAGAGACAGACAGGTAACCAGTCTATCACAGGGAGACATGTAGAGACAGACAGGTAACCAGTCTATCACAGGGAGACATGGAGAGACAGACAGGTAACCAGTCTATCACAGGGAGACATGTAGAGACAGACAGGTAACCAGTCTATCACAGGGAGACATGTAGAGACTGACAGGTAACCAGTCTATCACAGGGAGACATGTAGAGACAGACAGGTAACCAGTCTATCACAGGGCTGACATGTAGAGACAGACAGGCAACCAGTCTATCACAGGGCTGACATGTAGAGACAGACAGGTAACCAGTCTATCACAGGGCCGACATGTAGAGACAGACAGGTAACCAGTCTATCACAGGGAGACATGTAGAGACAGACAGGTAACCAGTCTATCACAGGGAGACATGTAGAGACAGACAGGTAACCAGTCTATCATGGGGCCGACATGTAGAGACAGACAGGTAACCAGTCTATCACAGGGAGACATGTAGAGACAGACAGGTAACCAGTCTATCACAGGGGGACATGTAGAGACAGACAGGTAACCAGTCTATCACAGGGAGACATGTAGAGACAGACAGGTAACCAGTCTATCACAGGGAGACATGTAGAGACAGACAGGTAACCAGTCTATCACAGGGGGACATGTAGAGACAGACAGGTAACCAGTCTATCACAGGGAGACATGTAGAGACAGACAGGTAACCAGTCTATCACAGGGAGACATGTACAGACAGACAGGTAACCAGTCTATCACAGGGAGACATGTAAAGACCGACAGGTAACCAGTCTATCACAGGGGGACATGTACAGACAGACAGGTAACCAGTCTATCACAGGGAGACATGAAGAGACAGACAGGTAACCAGTCTATCACAGGGAGACATGTAAAGACAGACAGGTAACCAGTCTATCACAGGGAGACATGTAGAGACAGACAGGTGACCAGTCTATCACAGGGAGACATGTAGAGACAGACAGGTAACCAGTCTATCACAGGGAGACATGTAGAGACAGACAGGTAACCAGTCTATCACAGGGAGACATGTACAGACAGACAGGTAACCAGTCTATCACAGGGCTGACATGTAGAGACAGACAGGTAACCAGTCTATCACAGGGCTGACATGTAGAGACAGACAGGTAACCAGTCTATCATAGGGCTGACATGTAGAGACAGACAGGTAACCAGTCTATCACAGGGAGACATGTACAGACAGACAGGTAACCAGTCTATCACAGGGCTGACATGTAGAGACAGACAGGTAACCAGTCTATCACAGGGCTGACATGTAGAGACAGACAGGTAACCAGTCTATCATAGGGCTGACATGTAGAGACAGACAGGTAACCAGTCTATCACATGGAGACATGTGGAGACAGACAGGTAACCAGTCTATCACAGGGAGACATGTAGAGACAGACAGGTAACCAGTCTATCACAGGGAGACATGTAGAGACCGACAGGTAACCAGTCTATCACAGGGGGACATGTAGAGACAGACAGGTAACCAGTCTATCACAGGGCTGACATGTAGAGACAGACAGGTAACCAGTCTATCACAGGGCTGACATGTAGAGACAAACAGGTAACCTGTCTATCATAGGGCTGACATGTAGAGACAGACAGGTAACCAGTCTATCACATGGAGACATGTGGAGACAGACAGGTAACCAGTCTATCACAGGGAGACATGTAGAGACAGACAGGTAACCAGTCTATCACAGGGAGACATGTAGAGACCGACAGGTAACCAGTCTATCACAGGGGGACATGTAGAGACAGACAGGTAACCAGTCTATCACAGGGAGACATGTAGAGACAGACAGGTAACCAGTCTATCACAGGGAGACATGTAGAGACAGACAGGTAACCAGTCTATCACGGGGCCGACATGTAGAGACAGACAGGTAACCAGTCTATCACAGGGAGACATGTAGAGACAGACAGGTAACCAGTCTATCACAGGGGGACATGTAGAGACAGACAGTTAACCAGTCTATCACAGGGAGACATGTAGAGACAGACAGGTAACCAGTCTATCACATGGAGACATGTAGAGACAGACAGGTAACCAGTCTATCACAGGGGGACATGTAGAGACAGACAGGTAACCAGTCTATCACAGGGAGACATGTAGAGACAGACAGGTAACCAGTCTATCACAGGGAGACATGGAGAGACTGACAGGTAACCAGTCTATCACAGGGAGACATGTAGAGACAGACAGGTAACCAGTCTATCACAGGGCTGACATGTAGAGACAGACAGGCAACCAGTCTATCACAGGGCTGACATGTAGAGACAGACAGGTAACCAGTCTATCACAGGGCCGACATGTAGAGACAGACAGGTAACCAGTCTATCACAGGGAGACATGTAGAGACAGACAGGTAACCAGTCTATCACAGGGAGACATGTAGAGACAGACAGGTAACCAGTCTTTCACAGGGGGACATGTAGAGACAGACAGGTAACCAGTATATCACAGGGAGACATGTAGAGACAGACAGGTAACCAGTCTATCACAGGGAGACATGTAGAGACAGAAAGTTAACCAGTCTATCACGGGGCCGACATTTAGAGACAGACAGGTAACCAGTCTATCACAGGGAGACATGTAGAGACAGACAGGTAACCAGTCTATCACAGGGCTGACATGTAGAGACAGACAGGTGACCAGTCTATCACAGGGCTGACATGTAGAGAGAGACAGGTGACCAGTCTATCACAGGGCTGACATGTAGAGACAGACAGGTAACCAGTCTATCACAGGGAGACATGTAGAGACAGACAGGTAACCAGTCTATCACAGGGCTGACATGTCGAGACAGACAGGTAACCAGTCTATCACAGGGCTGACATGTAGAGACAGACAGGTGACCAGTCTATCACAGGGCTGACATGTAGAGAGAGACAGGTGACCAGTCTATCACAGGGCTGACATGTAGAGACAGACAGGTAACCAGTCTATCACAGGGAGACATGTAGAGACAGACAGGTAACCAGTCTATCACAGGGAGACATGTAAAGACAGACAGGTGACCAGTCTATCACAGGGCTGACATGTAGAGAGAGACAGGTGACCAGTCTATCACAGGGCTGACATGTAGAGACAGACAGGTGACCAGTCTATCACAGGGAGACATGTAGAGACAGACAGGTAACCAGTCTATCACAGGGGGACATGTAGAGACAGACAGGTAACCAGTCTATCACAGGGAGACATGTAGAGACAGACAGGTAACCAGTCTATCACAGGGAGACATGTAGAGACAGACAGGTATCCAGTCTATCACAGGGAGACATGTAAAGACAGACAGGTAACCAGTCTATCACAGGGAGACATGTAGAGACAGACAGGTGACCAGTCTATCACAGGGAGACATGTAGAGACAGACAGGTAACCAGTCTATCACAGGGAGACATGTAGAGACAGACAGGTAACCAGTCTATCACAGGGCTGACATGTAGAGACAGACAGGTAACCAGTCTATCACAGGGAGACATGTAGAGACAGACAGGTAACCAGTCTATCACAGGGAGACATGTACAGACAGACAGGTAACCAGTCTATCACAGGGAGACATGTAGAGACCGACAGGTAACCAGTCTATCACAGGGGGACATGTACAGACAGACAGGTAACCAGTCTATCACAGGGAGACATGAAGAGACAGACAGGTAACCAGTCTATCACAGGGAGACATGTAAAGACAGACAGGTAACCAGTCTATCACAGGGAGACATGTAGAGACAGACAGGTAACCAGTCTATCACAGGGAGACATGTAGAGACAGACAGGTAACCAGTCTATCACAGGGAGACATGTACAGACAGACAGGTAACCAGTCTATCACAGGGCTGACATGTAGAGACAGACAGGTAACCAGTCTATCACAGGGCTGACATGTAGAGACAGACAGGTAACCAGTCTATCATAGGGCTGACATGTAGAGACAGACAGGTAACCAGTCTATCACATGGAGACATATGGAGACAGACAGGTAACCAGTCTATCACAGGGAGACATGTAGAGACAGACAGGTAACCAGTCTATCACAGGGAGACATGTAGAGACCGACAGGTAACCAGTCTATCACAGGGGGACATGTAGAGACAGACAGGTAACCAGTCTATCACAGGGCTGACATGTAGAGACAGACAGGTAACCAGTCTATCACAGGGCTGACATGTAGAGACAGACAGGTAACCAGTCTCTCATAGGGCTGACATGTAGAGACAGACAGGTAACCAGTCTATCACATGGAGACATGTGGAGACAGACAGGTAACCAGTCTATCACAGGGAGACATGTAGAGACAGACAGGTAACCAGTCTATCACAGGGAGACATGTAGAGACCGAGAGGTAACCAGTCTATCACAGGGGGACATGTAGAGACAGACAGGTAACCAGTCTATCACAGGGAGACATGTAGAGACAGACAGGTAACCAGTCTATCACAGGGAGACATGTAGAGACTGACAGGTAACCAGTCTATCACAGGGAGACATGTAGAGACAGACAGGTAACCAGTCTATCACAGGGCTGACATGTAGAGACAGACAGGCAACCAGTCTATCACAGGGCTGACATGTAGAGACAGACAGGTAACCAGTCTATCACAGGGCCGACATGTAGAGACAGACAGGTAACCAGTCTATCACAGGGAGACATGTAGAGACAGACAGGTAACCAGTCTATCACAGGGAGACATGTAGAGACAGACAGGTAACCAGTCTATCATGGGGCCGACATGTAGAGACAGACAGGTAACCAGTCTATCACAGGGAGACATGTAGAGACAGACAGGTAACCAGTCTATCACAGGGGGACATGTAGAGACAGACAGGTAACCAGTCTATCACAGGGAGACATGTAGAGACAGACAGGTAACCAGTCTATCACAGGGAGACATGTAGAGACAGACAGGTAACCAGTCTATCACAGGGCTGACATGTAGAGACAGACAGGTAACCAGTCTATCACAGGGCCGACATGTAGAGACAGACAGGTAACCAGTCTATCACAGGGAGACATGTAGAGACAGACAGGTAACCAGTCTATCACAGGGAGACATGTAGAGACAGACAGGTAACCAGTCTATCATGGGGCCGACATGTAGAGACAGACAGGTAACCAGTCTATCACAGGGAGACATGTAGAGACAGACAGGTAACCAGTCTATCACAGGGGGACATGTAGAGACAGACAGGTAACCAGTCTATCACAGGGAGACATGTAGAGACAGACAGGTAACCAGTCTATCACAGGGAGACATGTAGAGACAGACAGGTAACCAGTCTATCACAGGGAGACATGTACAGACAGACAGGTAACCAGTCTATCACATGGAGACATGTGGAGACAGACAGGTAACCAGTCTATCACAGGGAGACATGTAGAGACAGACAGGTAACCAGTCTATCACAGGGAGACATGTAGAGACCGACAGGTAACCAGTCTATCACAGGGGGACATGTAGAGACAGACAGGTAACCAGTCTATCACAGGGAGACATGTAGAGACAGACAGGTAACCAGTCTATCACAGGGAGACATGTAGAGACAGACAGGTAACCAGTCTATCACGGGGCCGACATGTAGAGACAGACAGGTAACCAGTCTATCACAGGGAGACATGTAGAGACAGACAGGTAACCAGTCTATCACAGGGGGACATGTAGAGACAGACAGTTAACCAGTCTATCACAGGGAGACATGTAGAGACAGACAGGTAACCAGTCTATCACATGGAGACATGTAGAGACAGACAGGTAACCAGTCTATCACAGGGGGACATGTAGAGACAGACAGGTAACCAGTCTATCACAGGGAGACATGTAGAGACAGACAGGTAACCAGTCTATCACAGGGAGACATGGAGAGACTGACAGGTAACCAGTCTATCACAGGGAGACATGTAGAGACAGACAGGTAACCAGTCTATCACAGGGCTGACATGTAGAGACAGACAGGCAACCAGTCTATCACAGGGCTGACATGTAGAGACAGACAGGTAACCAGTCTATCACAGGGCCGACATGTAGAGACAGACAGGTAACCAGTCTATCACAGGGAGACATGTAGAGACAGACAGGTAACCAGTCTATCACAGGGAGACATGTAGAGACAGACAGGTAACCAGTCTTTCACAGGGGGACATGTAGAGACAGACAGGTAACCAGTCTATCACAGGGAGACATGTAGAGACAGACAGGTAACCAGTCTATCACAGGGAGACATGTAGAGACAGAAAGTTAACCAGTCTATCACGGGGCCGACATTTAGAGACAGACAGGTAACCAGTCTATCACAGGGAGACATGTAGAGACAGACAGGTAACCAGTCTATCACAGGGCTGACATGTAGAGACAGACAGGTGACCAGTCTATCACAGGGCTGACATGTAGAGAGAGACAGGTGACCAGTCTATCACAGGGCTGACATGTAGAGACAGACAGGTAACCAGTCTATCACAGGGAGACATGTAGAGACAGACAGGTAACCAGTCTATCACAGGGCTGACATGTCGAGACAGACAGGTAACCAGTCTATCACAGGGCTGACATGTAGAGACAGACAGGTGACCAGTCTATCACAGGGCTGACATGTAGAGAGAGACAGGTGACCAGTCTATCACAGGGCTGACATGTAGAGACAGACAGGTAACCAGTCTATCACAGGGAGACATGTAGAGACAGACAGGTAACCAGTCTATCACAGGGAGACATGTAAAGACAGACAGGTGACCAGTCTATCACAGGGCTGACATGTAGAGAGAGACAGGTGACCAGTCTATCACAGGGCTGACATGTAGAGACAGACAGGTGACCAGTCTATCACAGGGAGACATGTAGAGACAGACAGGTAACCAGTCTATCACAGGGGGACATGTAGAGACAGACAGGTAACCAGTCTATCACAGGGAGACATGTAGAGACAGACAGGTAACCAGTCTATCACAGGGAGACATGTAGAGACAGACAGGTATCCAGTCTATCACAGGGAGACATGTAAAGACAGACAGGTAACCAGTCTATCACAGGGAGACATGTAGAGACAGACAGGTGACCAGTCTATCACAGGGAGACATGTAGAGACAGACAGGTAACCAGTCTATCACAGGGAGACATGTAGAGACAGACAGGTAACCAGTCTATCACAGGGCTGACATGTAGAGACAGACAGGTAACCAGTCTATCACAGGGAGACATGTAGAGACAGACAGGAAACCAGTCTATCACAGGGAGACATGTACAGACAGACAGGTAACCAGTCTATCACAGGGAGACATGTAGAGACCGACAGGTAACCAGTCTATCACAGGGGGACATGTACAGACAGACAGGTAACCAGTCTATCACAGGGAGACATGAAGAGACAGACAGGTAACCAGTCTATCACAGGGAGACATGTAAAGACAGACAGGTAACCAGTCTATCACAGGGAGACATGTAGAGACAGACAGGTAACCAGTCTATCACAGGGAGACATGTAGAGACAGACAGGTAACCAGTCTATCACAGGGAGACATGTACAGACAGACAGGTAACCAGTCTATCACAGGGAGACATGTAGAGACAGACAGGTAACCAGTCTATCACAGGGCTGACATGTAGAGACAGACAGGTAACCAGTCTATCACAGGGCTGACATGTAGAGACAGACAGGTAACCAGTCTATCATAGGGCTGACATGTAGAGACAGACAGGTAACCAGTCTATCACATGGAGACATATGGAGACAGACAGGTAACCAGTCTATCACAGGGAGACATGTAGAGACAGACAGGTAACCAGTCTATCACAGGGAGACATGTAGAGACCGACAGGTAACCAGTCTATCACAGGGGGACATGTAGAGACAGACAGGTAACCAGTCTATCACAGGGCTGACATGTAGAGACAGACAGGTAACCAGTCTATCACAGGGCTGACATGTAGAGACAGACAGGTAACCAGTCTCTCATAGGGCTGACATGTAGAGACAGACAGGTAACCAGTCTATCACATGGAGACATGTGGAGACAGACAGGTAACCAGTCTATCACAGGGAGACATGTAGAGACAGACAGGTAACCAGTCTATCACAGGGAGACATGTAGAGACCGAGAGGTAACCAGTCTATCACAGGGGGACATGTAGAGACAGACAGGTAACCAGTCTATCACAGGGAGACATGTAGAGACAGACAGGTAACCAGTCTATCACAGGGAGACATGTAGAGACTGACAGGTAACCAGTCTATCACAGGGAGACATGTAGAGACAGACAGGTAACCAGTCTATCACAGGGCTGACATGTAGAGACAGACAGGCAACCAGTCTATCACAGGGCTGACATGTAGAGACAGACAGGTAACCAGTCTATCACAGGGCCGACATGTAGAGACAGACAGGTAACCAGTCTATCACAGGGAGACATGTAGAGACAGACAGGTAACCAGTCTATCACAGGGAGACATGTAGAGACAGACAGGTAACCAGTCTATCATGGGGCCGACATGTAGAGACAGACAGGTAACCAGTCTATCACAGGGAGACATGTAGAGACAGACAGGTAACCAGTCTATCACAGGGGGACATGTAGAGACAGACAGGTAACCAGTCTATCACAGGGAGACATGTAGAGACAGACAGGTAACCAGTCTATCACAGGGAGACATGTAGAGACAGACAGGTAACCAGTCTATCACAGGGCTGACATGTAGAGACAGACAGGTAACCAGTCTATCACAGGGCCGACATGTAGAGACAGACAGGTAACCAGTCTATCACAGGGAGACATGTAGAGACAGACAGGTAACCAGTCTATCACAGGGAGACATGTAGAGACAGACAGGTAACCAGTCTATCATGGGGCCGACATGTAGAGACAGACAGGTAACCAGTCTATCACAGGGAGACATGTAGAGACAGACAGGTAACCAGTCTATCACAGGGGGACATGTAGAGACAGACAGGTAACCAGTCTATCACAGGGAGACATGTAGAGACAGACAGGTAACCAGTCTATCACAGGGAGACATGTAGAGACAGACAGGTAACCAGTCTATCACAGGGGGACATGTAGAGACAGACAGGTAACCAGTCTATCACAGGGAGACATGTAGAGACAGACAGGTAACCAGTCTATCACAGGGAGACATGTACAGACAGACAGGTAACCAGTCTATCACAGGGAGACATGTAAAGACAGACAGGTAACCAGTCTATCACAGGGAGACATGTAGAGACAGACAGGTGACCAGTCTATCACAGGGAGACATGTAGAGACAGACAGGTAACCAGTCTATCACAGGGAGACATGTAGAGACAGACAGGTAACCAGTCTATCACAGGGCTGACATGTAGAGACAGACAGGTAACCAGTCTATCACAGGGAGACATGTAGAGACAGACAGGTAACCAGTCTATCACAGGGAGACATGTACAGACAGACAGGTAACCAGTCTATCACAGGGAGACATGTAAAGACCGACAGGTAACCAGTCTATCACAGGGGGACATGTACAGACAGACAGGTAACCAGTCTATCACAGGGAGACATGAAGAGACAGACAGGTAACCAGTCTATCACAGGGAGACATGTAAAGACAGACAGGTAACCAGTCTATCACAGGGAGACATGTAGAGACAGACAGGTGACCAGTCTATCACAGGGAGACATGTAGAGACAGACAGGTAACCAGTCTATCACAGGGAGACATGTAGAGACAGACAGGTAACCAGTCTATCACAGGGAGACATGTACAGACAGACAGGTAACCAGTCTATCACAGGGCTGACATGTAGAGACAGACAGGTAACCAGTCTATCACAGGGCTGACATGTAGAGACAGACAGGTAACCAGTCTATCATAGGGCTGACATGTAGAGACAGACAGGTAACCAGTCTATCACATGGAGACATGTGGAGACAGACAGGTAACCAGTCTATCACAGGGAGACATGTAGAGACAGACAGGTAACCAGTCTATCACAGGGAGACATGTAGAGACCGACAGGTAACCAGTCTATCACAGGGGGACATGTAGAGACAGACAGGTAACCAGTCTGTCACAGGGCTGACATGTAGAGACAGACAGGTAACCAGTCTATCACAGGGCTGACATGTAGAGACAGACAGGTAACCAGTCTATCATAGGGCTGACATGTAGAGACAGACAGGTAACCAGTCTATCACATGGAGACATGTGGAGACAGACAGGTAACCAGTCTATCACAGGGAGACATGTAGAGACAGACAGGTAACCAGTCTATCACAGGGAGACATGTAGAGACCGACATGTAACCAGTCTATCACAGGGGGACATGTAGAGACAGACAGGTAACCAGTCTATCACAGGGAGACATGTAGAGACAGACAGGTAACCAGTCTATCACAGGGAGACATGTAGAGACAGACAGGTAACCAGTCTATCACGGGGCCGACATGTAGAGACAGACAGGTAACCAGTCTATCACAGGGAGACATGTAGAGACAGACAGGTAACCAGTCTATCACAGGGGGACATGTAGAGACAGACAGTTAACCAGTCTATCACAGGGAGACATGTAGAGACAGACAGGTAACCAGTCTATCACATGGAGACATGTAGAGACAGACAGGTAACCAGTCTATCACAGGGGGACATGTAGAGACAGACAGGTAACCAGTCTATCACAGGGAGACATGTAGAGACAGACAGGTAACCAGTCTATCACAGGGAGACATGGAGAGACAGACAGGTAACCAGTCTATCACAGGGAGACATGTAGAGACAGACAGGTAACCAGTCTATCACAGGGAGACATGTAGAGACTGACAGGTAACCAGTCTATCACAGGGAGACATGTAGAGACAGACAGGTAACCAGTCTATCACAGGGCTGACATGTAGAGACAGACAGGCAACCAGTCTATCACAGGGCTGACATGTAGAGACAGACAGGTAACCAGTCTATCACAGGGCCGACATGTAGAGACAGACAGGTAACCAGTCTATCACAGGGAGACATGTAGAGACAGACAGGTAACCAGTCTATCACAGGGAGACATGTAGAGACAGACAGGTAACCAGTCTATCATGGGGCCGACATGTAGAGACAGACAGGTAACCAGTCTATCACAGGGAGACATGTAGAGACAGACAGGTAACCAGTCTATCACAGGGGGACATGTAGAGACAGACAGGTAACCAGTCTATCACAGGGAGACATGTAGAGACAGACAGGTAACCAGTCTATCACAGGGAGACATGTAGAGACAGACAGGTAACCAGTCTATCACAGGGGGACATGTAGAGACAGACAGGTAACCAGTCTATCACAGGGAGACATGTAGAGACAGACAGGTAACCAGTCTATCACAGGGAGACATGTACAGACAGACAGGTAACCAGTCTATCACAGGGAGACATGTAAAGACCGACAGGTAACCAGTCTATCACAGGGGGACATGTACAGACAGACAGGTAACCAGTCTATCACAGGGAGACATGAAGAGACAGACAGGTAACCAGTCTATCACAGGGAGACATGTAAAGACAGACAGGTAACCAGTCTATCACAGGGAGACATGTAGAGACAGACAGGTGACCAGTCTATCACAGGGAGACATGTAGAGACAGACAGGTAACCAGTCTATCACAGGGAGACATGTAGAGACAGACAGGTAACCAGTCTATCACAGGGAGACATGTACAGACAGACAGGTAACCAGTCTATCACAGGGCTGACATGTAGAGACAGACAGGTAACCAGTCTATCACAGGGCTGACATGTAGAGACAGACAGGTAACCAGTCTATCATAGGGCTGACATGTAGAGACAGACAGGTAACCAGTCTATCACAGGGAGACATGTACAGACAGACAGGTAACCAGTCTATCACAGGGCTGACATGTAGAGACAGACAGGTAACCAGTCTATCACAGGGCTGACATGTAGAGACAGACAGGTAACCAGTCTATCATAGGGCTGACATGTAGAGACAGACAGGTAACCAGTCTATCACATGGAGACATGTGGAGACAGACAGGTAACCAGTCTATCACAGGGAGACATGTAGAGACAGACAGGTAACCAGTCTATCACAGGGAGACATGTAGAGACCGACAGGTAACCAGTCTATCACAGGGGGACATGTAGAGACAGACAGGTAACCAGTCTATCACAGGGCTGACATGTAGAGACAGACAGGTAACCAGTCTATCACAGGGCTGACATGTAGAGACAGACAGGTAACCTGTCTATCATAGGGCTGACATGTAGAGACAGACAGGTAACCAGTCTATCACATGGAGACATGTGGAGACAGACAGGTAACCAGTCTATCACAGGGAGACATGTAGAGACAGACAGGTAACCAGTCTATCACAGGGAGACATGTAGAGACCGACAGGTAACCAGTCTATCACAGGGGGACATGTAGAGACAGACAGGTAACCAGTCTATCACAGGGAGACATGTAGAGACAGACAGGTAACCAGTCTATCACAGGGAGACATGTAGAGACAGACAGGTAACCAGTCTATCACGGGGCCGACATGTAGAGACAGACAGGTAACCAGTCTATCACAGGGAGACATGTAGAGACAGACAGGTAACCAGTCTATCACAGGGGGACATGTAGAGACAGACAGTTAACCAGTCTATCACAGGGAGACATGTAGAGACAGACAGGTAACCAGTCTATCACATGGAGACATGTAGAGACAGACAGGTAACCAGTCTATCACAGGGGGACATGTAGAGACAGACAGGTAACCAGTCTATCACAGGGAGACATGTAGAGACAGACAGGTAACCAGTCTATCACAGGGAGACATGGAGAGACTGACAGGTAACCAGTCTATCACAGGGAGACATGTAGAGACAGACAGGTAACCAGTCTATCACAGGGCTGACATGTAGAGACAGACAGGCAACCAGTCTATCACAGGGCTGACATGTAGAGACAGACAGGTAACCAGTCTATCACAGGGCCGACATGTAGAGACAGACAGGTAACCAGTCTATCACAGGGAGACATGTAGAGACAGACAGGTAACCAGTCTATCACAGGGAGACATGTACAGACAGACAGGTAACCAGTCTATCACAGGGCTGACATGTAGAGACAGACAGGTAACCAGTCTATCACAGGGCTGACATGTAGAGACAGACAGGTAACCAGTCTATCATAGGGAGACATGTAGAGACAGACAGGTAACCAGTCTATCACAGGGAGACATGGAGAGACTGACAGGTAACCAGTCTATCACAGGGAGACATGTAGAGACAGACAGGTAACCAGTCTATCACAGGGCTGACATGTAGAGACAGACAGGTAACCAGTCTATCACAGGGCTGACATGTAGAGACAGACAGGTAACCTGTCTATCATAGGGCTGACATGTAGAGACAGACAGGTAACCAGTCTATCACATGGAGACATGTGGAGACAGACAGGTAACCAGTCTATCACAGGGAGACATGTAGAGACAGACAGGTAACCAGTCTATCACAGGGAGACATGTAGAGACCGACAGGTAACCAGTCTATCACAGGGGGACATGTAGAGACAGACAGGTAACCAGTCTATCACAGGGAGACATGTAGAGACAGACAGGTAACCAGTCTATCACAGGGAGACATGTAGAGACAGACAGGTAACCAGTCTATCACGGGGCCGACATGTAGAGACAGACAGGTAACCAGTCTATCACAGGGAGACATGTAGAGACAGACAGGTAACCAGTCTATCATAGGGCTGACATGTAGAGACAGACAGGTAACCAGTCTATCACATGGAGACATGTGGAGACAGACAGGTAACCAGTCTATCACAGGGAGACATGTAGAGACAGACAGGTAACCAGTCTATCACAGGGAGACATGTAGAGACCGACAGGTAACCAGTCTATCACAGGGGGACATGTAGAGACAGACAGGTAACCAGTCTATCACAGGGCTGACATGTAGAGACAGACAGGTAACCAGTCTATCACAGGGCTGACATGTAGAGACAGACAGGTAACCTGTCTATCATAGGGCTGACATGTAGAGACAGACAGGTAACCAGTCTATCACATGGAGACATGTGGAGACAGACAGGTAACCAGTCTATCACAGGGAGACATGTAGAGACAGACAGGTAACCAGTCTATCACAGGGGGACATGTAGAGACAGACAGTTAACCAGTCTATCACAGGGAGACATGTAGAGACAGACAGGTAACCAGTCTATCACATGGAGACATGTAGAGACAGACAGGTAACCAGTCTATCACAGGGGGACATGTAGAGACAGACAGGTAACCAGTCTATCACAGGGAGACATGTAGAGACAGACAGGTAACCAGTCTATCACAGGGAGACATGGAGAGACAGACAGGTAACCAGTCTATCACAGGGAGACATGTAGAGACAGACAGGTAACCAGTCTATCACAGGGAGACATGTAGAGACTGACAGGTAACCAGTCTATCACAGGGAGACATGTAGAGACAGACAGGTAACCAGTCTATCACAGGGCTGACATGTAGAGACAGACAGGCAACCAGTCTATCACAGGGCTGACATGTAGAGACGGACAGGTAACCAGTCTATCACAGGGCCGACATGTAGAGACAGACAGGTAACCAGTCTATCACAGGGAGACATGTAGAGACAGACAGGTAACCAGTCTATCACAGGGAGACATGTAGAGACAGACAGGTAACCAGTCTATCATGGGGCCGACATGTAGAGACAGACAGGTAACCAGTCTATCACAGGGAGACATGTAGAGACAGACAGGTAACCAGTCTATCACAGGGGGACATGTAGAGACAGACAGGTAACCAGTCTATCACAGGGAGACATGTAGAGACAGACAGGTAACCAGTCTATCACAGGGAGACATGTAGAGACAGACAGGTAACCAGTCTATCACAGGGGGACATGTAGAGACAGACAGGTAACCAGTCTATCACAGGGAGACATGTAGAGACAGACAGGTAACCAGTCTATCACAGGGAGACATGTACAGACAGACAGGTAACCAGTCTATCACAGGGAGACATGTAAAGACCGACAGGTAACCAGTCTATCACAGGGGGACATGTACAGACAGACAGGTAACCAGTCTATCACAGGGAGACATGAAGAGACAGACAGGTAACCTGTCTATCATAGGGCTGACATGTAGAGACAGACAGGTAACCAGTCTATCACATGGAGACATGTGGAGACAGACAGGTAACCAGTCTATCACAGGGAGACATGTAGAGACAGACAGGTAACCAGTCTATCACAGGGGGACATGTAGAGACAGACAGTTAACCAGTCTATCACAGGGAGACATGTAGAGACAGACAGGTAACCAGTCTATCACATGGAGACATGTAGAGACAGACAGGTAACCAGTCTATCACAGGGGGACATGTAGAGACAGACAGGTAACCAGTCTATCACAGGGAGACATGTAAAGACCGACAGGTAACCAGTCTATCACAGGGGGACATGTACAGACAGACAGGTAACCAGTCTATCACAGGGAGACATGAAGAGACAGACAGGTAACCAGTCTATCACAGGGAGACATGTAAAGACAGACAGGTAACCAGTCTATCACAGGGAGACATGTAGAGACAGACAGGTGACCAGTCTATCACAGGGAGACATGTAGAGACAGACAGGTAACCAGTCTATCACAGGGAGACATGTAGAGACAGACAGGTAACCAGTCTATCACAGGGAGACATGTACAGACAGACAGGTAACCAGTCTATCACAGGGCTGACATGTAGAGACAGACAGGTAACCAGTCTATCACAGGGCTGACATGTAGAGACAGACAGGTAACCAGTCTATCATAGGGCTGACATGTAGAGACAGACAGGTAACCAGTCTATCACAGGGAGACATGTACAGACAGACAGGTAACCAGTCTATCACAGGGCTGACATGTAGAGACAGACAGGTAACCAGTCTATCACAGGGCTGACATGTAGAGACAGACAGGTAACCAGTCTATCATAGGGCTGACATGTAGAGACAGACAGGTAACCAGTCTATCACATGGAGACATGTGGAGACAGACAGGTAACCAGTCTATCACAGGGAGACATGTAGAGACAGACAGGTAACCAGTCTATCACAGGGAGACATGTAGAGACCGACAGGTAACCAGTCTATCACAGGGGGACATGTAGAGACAGACAGGTAACCAGTCTATCACAGGGCTGACATGTAGAGACAGACAGGTAACCAGTCTATCACAGGGCTGACATGTAGAGACAGACAGGTAACCTGTCTATCATAGGGCTGACATGTAGAGACAGACAGGTAACCAGTCTATCACATGGAGACATGTGGAGACAGACAGGTAACCAGTCTATCACAGGGAGACATGTAGAGACAGACAGGTAACCAGTCTATCACAGGGAGACATGTAGAGACCGACAGGTAACCAGTCTATCACAGGGGGACATGTAGAGACAGACAGGTAACCAGTCTATCACAGGGAGACATGTAGAGACAGACAGGTAACCAGTCTATCACAGGGAGACATGTAGAGACAGACAGGTAACCAGTCTATCACGGGGCCGACATGTAGAGACAGACAGGTAACCAGTCTATCACAGGGAGACATGTAGAGACAGACAGGTAACCAGTCTATCACAGGGGGACATGTAGAGACAGACAGGTAACCAGTCTATCACAGGGAGACATGTAGAGACAGACAGGTAACCAGTCTATCACAGGGAGACATGTAGAGACAGACAGGTAACCAGTCTATCACGGGGCCGACATGTAGAGACAGACAGGTAACCAGTCTATCACAGGGAGACATGTAGAGACAGACAGGTAACCAGTCTATCACAGGGGGACATGTAGAGACAGACAGGTAACCAGTCTATCACAGGGAGACATGTAGAGACAGACAGGTAACCAGTCTATCACAGGGAGACATGTACAGACAGACAGGTAACCAGTCTATCACAGGGAGACATGTAAAGACCGACAGGTAACCAGTCTATCACAGGGGGACATGTACAGACAGACAGGTAACCAGTCTATCACAGGGAGACATGAAGAGACAGACAGGTAACCAGTCTATCACAGGGAGACATGTAAAGACAGACAGGTAACCAGTCTATCACAGGGAGACATGTAGAGACAGACAGGTGACCAGTCTATCACAGGGAGACATGTAGAGACAGACAGGTAACCAGTCTATCACAGGGAGACATGTAGAGACAGACAGGTAACCAGTCTATCACAGGGAGACATGTACAGACAGACAGGTAACCAGTCTATCACAGGGCTGACATGTAGAGACAGACAGGTAACCAGTCTATCACAGGGCTGACATGTAGAGACAGACAGGTAACCAGTCTATCATAGGGCTGACATGTAGAGACAGACAGGTAACCAGTCTATCACAGGGAGACATGTACAGACAGACAGGTAACCAGTCTATCACAGGGCTGACATGTAGAGACAGACAGGTAACCAGTCTATCACAGGGCTGACATGTAGAGACAGACAGGTAACCAGTCTATCATAGGGCTGACATGTAGAGACAGACAGGTAACCAGTCTATCACATGGAGACATGTGGAGACAGACAGGTAACCAGTCTATCACAGGGAGACATGTAGAGACAGACAGGTAACCAGTCTATCACAGGGAGACATGTAGAGACCGACAGGTAACCAGTCTATCACAGGGGGACATGTAGAGACAGACAGGTAACCAGTCTATCACAGGGCTGACATGTAGAGACAGACAGGTAACCAGTCTATCACAGGGCTGACATGTAGAGACAGACAGGTAACCTGTCTATCATAGGGCTGACATGTAGAGACAGACAGGTAACCAGTCTATCACATGGAGACATGTGGAGACAGACAGGTAACCAGTCTATCACAGGGAGACATGTAGAGACAGACAGGTAACCAGTCTATCACAGGGAGACATGTAGAGACCGACAGGTAACCAGTCTATCACAGGGGGACATGTAGAGACAGACAGGTAACCAGTCTATCACAGGGAGACATGTAGAGACAGACAGGTAACCAGTCTATCACAGGGAGACATGTAGAGACAGACAGGTAACCAGTCTATCACGGGGCCGACATGTAGAGACAGACAGGTAACCAGTCTATCACAGGGAGACATGTAGAGACAGACAGGTAACCAGTCTATCACAGGGGGACATGTAGAGACAGACAGTTAACCAGTCTATCACAGGGAGACATGTAGAGACAGACAGGTAACCAGTCTATCACATGGAGACATGTAGAGACAGACAGGTAACCAGTCTATCACAGGGGGACATGTAGAGACAGACAGGTAACCAGTCTATCACAGGGAGACATGTAGAGACAGACAGGTAACCAGTCTATCACAGGGAGACATGGAGAGACTGACAGGTAACCAGTCTATCACAGGGAGACATGTAGAGACAGACAGGTAACCAGTCTATCACAGGGCTGACATGTAGAGACAGACAGGCAACCAGTCTATCACAGGGCTGACATGTAGAGACAGACAGGTAACCAGTCTATCACAGGGCCGACATGTAGAGACAGACAGGTAACCAGTCTATCACAGGGAGACATGTAGAGACAGACAGGTAACCAGTCTATCACAGAGAGACATGTACAGACAGACAGGTAACCAGTCTATCACAGGGCTGACATGTAGAGACAGACAGGTAACCAGTCTATCACAGGGCTGACATGTAGAGACAGACAGGTAACCAGTCTATCATAGGGCTGACATGTAGAGACAGACAGGTAACCAGTCTATCACAGGGAGACATGTACAGACAGACAGGTAACCAGTCTATCACAGGGCTGACATGTAGAGACAGACAGGCAACCAGTCTATCACAGGGCTGACATGTAGAGACAGACAGGTAACCAGTCTATCACAGGGCCGACATGTAGAGACAGACAGGTAACCAGTCTATCACAGGGAGACATGTAGAGACAGACAGGTAACCAGTCTATCACAGGGAGACATGTACAGACAGACAGGTAACCAGTCTATCACAGGGCTGACATGTAGAGACAGACAGGTAACCAGTCTATCACAGGGCTGACATGTAGAGACAGACAGGTAACCAGTCTATCATAGGGCTGACATGTAGAGACAGACAGGTAACCAGTCTATCACAGGGAGACATGTACAGACAGACAGGTAACCAGTCTATCACAGGGCTGACATGTAGAGACAGACAGGTAACCAGTCTATCATAGGGCTGACATGTAGAGACAGACAGGTAACCAGTCTATCACAGGGAGACATGTACAGACAGACAGGTAACCAGTCTATCACAGGGAGACATGTAGAGACAGACAGGTAACCAGTCTATCACAGGGAGACATGTAGAGACAGAAAGGTAACCAGTCTATCACGGGGCCGACATTTAGAGACAGACAGGTAACCAGTCTATCACAGGGAGACATGTAGAGACAGACAGGTAACCAGTCTATCACAGGGCTGACATGTAGAGACAGACAGGTGACCAGTCTATCACAGGGCTGACATGTAGAGAGAGACAGGTGACCAGTCTATCACAGGGCTGACATGTAGAGACAGACAGGTAACCAGTCTATCACAGGGAGACATGTAGAGACAGACAGGTAACCAGTCTATCACAGGGCTGACATGTCGAGACAGACAGGTAACCAGTCTATCACAGGGCTGACATGTAGAGACAGACAGGTGACCAGTCTATCACAGGGCTGACATGTAGAGAGAGACAGGTGACCAGTCTATCACAGGGCTGACATGTAGAGACAGACAGGTAACCAGTCTATCACAGGGAGACATGTAGAGACAGACAGGTAACCAGTCTATCACAGGGAGACATGTAAAGACAGACAGGTGACCAGTCTATCACAGGGCTGACATGTAGAGAGAGACAGGTGACCAGTCTATCACAGGGCTGACATGTAGAGACAGACAGGTAACCAGTCTATCACAGGCTGACATGTAGAGACAGACAGGTGACCAGTCTATCACAGGGCTGACATGTAGAGACAGACAGGTAACCAGTCTATCACAGGGAGACATGTAGAGACAGACAGGTAACCAGTCTATCACAGGGAGACATGTAGAGACTGACAGGTAACCAGTCTATCACAGGGAGACATGTAGAGACAGACAGGTAACCAGTCTATCACAGGGCTGACATGTAGAGACAGACAGGCAACCAGTCTATCACAGGGCTGACATGTAGAGACAGACAGGTAACCAGTCTATCACAGGGCCGACATGTAGAGACAGACAGGTAACCAGTCTATCACAGGGAGACATGTAGAGACAGACAGGTAACCAGTCTATCACAGGGAGACATGTAGAGACAGACAGGTAACCAGTCTATCATGGGGCCGACATGTAGAGACAGACAGGTAACCAGTCTATCACAGGGAGACATGTAGAGACAGACAGGTAACCAGTCTATCACAGGGGGACATGTAGAGACAGACAGGTAACCAGTCTATCACAGGGAGACATGTAGAGACAGACAGATAACCAGTCTATCACAGGGAGACATGTAGAGACAGACAGGTAACCAGTCTATCACAGGGGGACATGTAGAGACAGACAGGTAACCAGTCTATCACAGGGAGACATGTAGAGACAGACAGGTAACCAGTCTATCACAGGGAGACATGTAGAGACAGACAGGTATCCAGTCTATCACAGGGAGACATGTAAAGACAGACAGGTAACCAGTCTATCACAGGGAGACATGTAGAGACAGACAGGTGACCAGTCTATCACAGGGAGACATGTAGAGACAGACAGGTAACCAGTCTATCACAGGGAGACATGTAGAGACAGACAGGTAACCAGTCTATCACAGGGCTGACATGTAGAGACAGACAGGTAACCAGTCTATCACAGGGAGACATGTAGAGACAGACAGGTAACCAGTCTATCACAGAGAGACATGTACAGACAGACAGGTAACCAGTCTATCACAGGGAGACATGTAGAGACCGACAGGTAACCAGTCTATCACAGGGGGACATGTACAGACAGACAGGTAACCAGTCTATCACAGGGAGACATGAAGAGACAGACAGGTAACCAGTCTATCACAGGGGGACATGTAGAGACAGACAGGTAACCAGTCTATCACAGGGCTGACATGTAGAGACAGACAGGTGACCAGTCTATCACAGGGCTGACATGTAGAGAGAGACAGGTGACCAGTCTATCACAGGGCTGACATGTAGAGACAGACAGGTAACCAGTCTATCACAGGGAGACATGTAGAGACAGACAGGTAACCAGTCTATCACAGGGAGACATGTAGAGACAGACAGGTAACCAGTCTATCACAGGGAGACATGTAGAGACAGACAGGTAACCAGTCTATCACATGGAGACATGTGGAGACAGACAGGTAACCAGTCTATCACAGGGAGACATGTAGAGACAGACAGGTAACCAGTCTATCACAGGGAGACATGTAGAGACCGACAGGTAACCAGTCTATCACAGGGGGACATGTAGAGACAGACAGGTAACCAGTCTATCACAGGGCTGACATGTAGAGACAGACAGGTAACCAGTCTATCACAGGGCTGACATGTAGAGACAGACAGGTAACCAGTCTATCATAGGGCTGACATGTAGAGACAGACAGGTAACCAGTCTATCACATGGAGACATGTGGAGACAGACAGGTAACCAGTCTATCACAGGGAGACATGTAGAGACAGACAGGTAACCAGTCTATCACAGGGAGACATGTAGAGACCGACAGGTAACCAGTCTATCACAGGGGGACATGTAGAGACAGACAGGTAACCAGTCTATCACAGGGAGACATGTAGAGACAGACAGGTAACCAGTCTATCACAGGGAGACATGTAGAGACAGACAGGTAACCAGTCTATCACGGGGCCGACATGTAGAGACAGACAGGTAACCAGTCTATCACAGGGAGACATGTAGAGACAGACAGGTAACCAGTCTATCACAGGGGGACATGTAGAGACAGACAGTTAACCAGTCTATCACAGGGAGACATGTAGAGACAGACAGGTAACCAGTCTATCACATGGAGACATGTAGAGACAGACAGGTAACCAGTCTATCACAGGGGGACATGTAGAGACAGACAGGTAACCAGTCTATCACAGGGAGACATGTAGAGACAGACAGGTAACCAGTCTATCACAGGGAGACATGGAGAGACAGACAGGTAACCAGTCTATCACAGGGAGACATGTAAAGACAGACAGGTAACCAGTCTATCACAGGGAGACATGTAGAGACAGACAGGTGACCAGTCTATCACAGGGAGACATGTAGAGACAGACAGGTAACCAGTCTATCACAGGGGGACATGTAGAGACAGACAGGTAACCAGTCTATCACAGGGAGACATGTAGAGACAGACAGGTAACCAGTCTATCACAGGGAGACATGTAGAGACCGACAGGTAACCAGTCTTTCACAGGGGGACATGTAGAGACAGACAGGTAACCAGTCTATCACAGGGAGACATGTAGAGACAGACAGGTAACCAGTCTATCACAGGGAGACATGTAGAGACAGACAGGTAACCAGTCTATCACAGGGCTGACATGTAGAGACAGACAGGCAACCAGTCTATCACAGGGCCGACATGTAGAGACAGACAGGTAACCAGTCTATCACAGGGAGACATGTAGAGACAGACAGGTAACCAGTCTATCACAGGGAGACATGTAGAGACAGACAGGTAACCAGTCTATCACAGGGGGACATGTAGAGACAGACAGGTAACCAGTCTATCACAGGGAGACATGTAGAGACAGACAGGTAACCAGTCTATCACAGGGGGACATGTAGAGACAGACAGGTAACCAGTCTATCACAGGGAGACATGTAGAGACAGACAGGTAACCAGTCTATCACAGGGAGACATGTAGAGACAGACAGGTAACCAGTCTATCACAGGGGGACAAGTAGAGACAGACAGGTAACCAGTCTATCACAGGGAGACATGTAGAGACAGACAGGTAACCAGTCTATCACAGGGAGACATGTAGAGACAGACAGGTAACCAGTCTATCACAGGGAGACATGTAAAGACAGACAGGTAACCAGTCTATCACAGGGAGACATGTAGAGACAGACAGGTGACCAGTCTATCACAGGGAGACATGTAGAGACAGACAGGTAACCAGTCTATCACAGGGAGACATGTAGAGACAGACAGGTAACCAGTCTATCACAGGGCTGACATGTAGAGACAGACAGGTAACCAGTCTATCACAGGGAGACATGTAGAGACAGACAGGTAACCAGTCTATCACAGGGAGACATGTACAGACAGACAGGTAACCAGTCTATCACAGGGAGACATGTAAAGACCGACAGGTAACCAGTCTATCACAGGGGGACATGTAGAGACAGACAGGTAACCAGTCTATCACAGGGAGACATGTAGAGACAGACAGGTAACCAGTCTATCACAGGGAGACATGTAGAGACAGACAGGTAACCAGTCTATCACAGGGGGATATGTAGAGACAGACAGGTAACCAGTCTATCACAGGGAGACATGTAGAGACAGACAGGTAACCAGTCTATCACAGGGAGACATGTAGAGACAGACAGGTAACCAGTCTATCACAGGGAGACATGTAAAGACAGACAGGTAACCAGTCTATCACAGGGAGACATGTAGAGACAGACAGGTGACCAGTCTATCACAGGGAGACATGTAGAGACAGACAGGTAACCAGTCTATCACAGGGAGACATGTAGAGACAGACAGGTAACCAGTCTATCACAGGGCTGACATGTAGAGACAGACAGGTAACCAGTCTATCACAGGGAGACATGTACAGACAGACAGGTAACCAGTCTATCACAGGGAGACATGTACAGACAGACAGGTAACCAGTCTATCACAGGGAGACATGTAGAGACCGACAGGTAACCAGTCTATCACAGGGGGACATGTACAGACAGACATGTAACCAGTCTATCACAGGGAGACATGAAGAGACAGACAGGTAACCAGTCTATCACAGGGAGACATGTAAAGACAGACAGGTAACCAGTCTATCACAGGGAGACATGTAGAGACAGACAGGTGACCAGTCTATCACAGGGAGACATGTAGAGACAGACAGGTAACCAGTCTATCACAGGGAGACATGTAGAGACAGACAGGTAACCAGTCTATCACAGGGCTGACATGTAGAGACAGACAGGCAACCAGTCTATCACAGGGCCGACATGTAGAGACAGACAGGTAACCAGTCTATCACAGGGAGACATGTAGAGACAGACAGGTAACCAGTCTATCACAGGGAGACATGTAGAGACAGACAGGTAACCAGTCTATCATGGGGCCGACATGTAGAGACAGACAGGTAACCAGTCTATCACAGGGAGACATGTAGAGACAGACAGGTAACCAGTCTATCACAGGGGGACATGTAGAGACAGACAGGTAACCAGTCTATCACAGGGAGACATGTAGAGACAGACAGGTAACCAGTCTATCACAGGGAGACATGTAGAGACAGACAGGTAACCAGTCTATCACAGGGGGACATGTAGAGACAGACAGGTAACCAGTCTATCACAGGGAGACATGTAGAGACAGACAGGTAACCAGTCTATCACAGGGAGACATGTAGAGACAGACAGGTAACCAGTCTATCACAGGGAGACATGTAGAGACAGACAGGTAACCAGTCTATCACAGGGAGACATGTAAAGACAGACAGGTAACCAGTCTATCACAGGGGGACATGTAGAGACAGACAGGTAACCAGTCTATCACAGGGAGACATGTAGAGACAGACAGATAACCAGTCTATCACAGGGAGACATGTAGAGACAGACAGGTAACCAGTCTATCACAGGGGGACATGTAGAGACAGACAGGTAACCAGTCTATCACAGGGAGACATGTAGAGACAGACAGGTAACCAGTCTATCACAGGGAGACATGTAGAGACAGACAGGTATCCAGTCTATCACAGGGAGACATGTAAAGACAGACAGGTAACCAGTCTATCACAGGGAGACATGTAGAGACAGACAGGTGACCAGTCTATCACAGGGAGACATGTAGAGACAGACAGGTAACCAGTCTATCACAGGGAGACATGTAGAGACAGACAGGTAACCAGTCTATCACAGGGCTGACATGTAGAGACAGACAGGTAACCAGTCTATCACAGGGAGACATGTAGAGACAGACAGGTAACCAGTCTATCACAGAGAGACATGTACAGACAGACAGGTAACCAGTCTATCACAGGGAGACATGTAGAGACCGACAGGTAACCAGTCTATCACAGGGGGACATGTACAGACAGACAGGTAACCAGTCTATCACAGGGAGACATGAAGAGACAGACAGGTAACCAGTCTATCACAGGGGGACATGTAGAGACAGACAGGTAACCAGTCTATCACAGGGCTGACATGTAGAGACAGACAGGTGACCAGTCTATCACAGGGCTGACATGTAGAGAGAGACAGGTGACCAGTCTATCACAGGGCTGACATGTAGAGACAGACAGGTAACCAGTCTATCACAGGGAGACATGTAGAGACAGACAGGTAACCAGTCTATCACAGGGAGACATGTAGAGACAGACAGGTAACCAGTCTATCACAGGGAGACATGTAGAGACAGACAGGTAACCAGTCTATCACATGGAGACATGTGGAGACAGACAGGTAACCAGTCTATCACAGGGAGACATGTAGAGACAGACAGGTAACCAGTCTATCACAGGGAGACATGTAGAGACCGACAGGTAACCAGTCTATCACAGGGGGACATGTAGAGACAGACAGGTAACCAGTCTATCACAGGGCTGACATGTAGAGACAGAC
This sequence comes from Eutrigla gurnardus, assembly GCF_963514095.1. Taxonomy (NCBI): domain Eukaryota; kingdom Metazoa; phylum Chordata; class Actinopteri; order Perciformes; family Triglidae; genus Eutrigla; species Eutrigla gurnardus. Next base: position 70,106 of record NW_028155445.1, on the reverse strand, counting down.
AGGTAACCAGTCTATCACAGGGCTGACATGTAGAGACAGACAGGTAACCAGTCTATCATAGGGCTGACATGTAGAGACAGACAGGTAACCAGTCTATCACATGGAGACATGTGGAGACAGACAGGTAACCAGTCTATCACAGGGAGACATGTAGAGACAGACAGGTAACCAGTCTATCACAGGGAGACATGTAGAGACCGACAGGTAACCAGTCTATCACAGGGGGACATGTAGAGACAGACAGGTAACCAGTCTATCACAGGGAGACATGTAGAGACAGACAGGTAACCAGTCTATCACAGGGAGACATGTAGAGACAGACAGGTAACCAGTCTATCACGGGGCCGACATGTAGAGACAGACAGGTAACCAGTCTATCACAGGGAGACATGTAGAGACAGACAGGTAACCAGTCTATCACAGGGGGACATGTAGAGACAGACAGTTAACCAGTCTATCACAGGGAGACATGTAGAGACAGACAGGTAACCAGTCTATCACATGGAGACATGTAGAGACAGACAGGTAACCAGTCTATCACAGGGGGACATGTAGAGACAGACAGGTAACCAGTCTATCACAGGGAGACATGTAGAGACAGACAGGTAACCAGTCTATCACAGGGAGACATGGAGAGACAGACAGGTAACCAGTCTATCACAGGGAGACATGTAAAGACAGACAGGTAACCAGTCTATCACAGGGAGACATGTAGAGACAGACAGGTGACCAGTCTATCACAGGGAGACATGTAGAGACAGACAGGTAACCAGTCTATCACAGGGGGACATGTAGAGACAGACAGGTAACCAGTCTATCACAGGGAGACATGTAGAGACAGACAGGTAACCAGTCTATCACAGGGAGACATGTAGAGACCGACAGGTAACCAGTCTTTCACAGGGGGACATGTAGAGACAGACAGGTAACCAGTCTATCACAGGGAGACATGTAGAGACAGACAGGTAACCAGTCTATCACAGGGAGACATGTAGAGACAGACAGGTAACCAGTCTATCACAGGGCTGACATGTAGAGACAGACAGGCAACCAGTCTATCACAGGGCCGACATGTAGAGACAGACAGGTAACCAGTCTATCACAGGGAGACATGTAGAGACAGACAGGTAACCAGTCTATCACAGGGAGACATGTAGAGACAGACAGGTAACCAGTCTATCACAGGGGGACATGTAGAGACAGACAGGTAACCAGTCTATCACAGGGAGACATGTAGAGACAGACAGGTAACCAGTCTATCACAGGGGGACATGTAGAGACAGACAGGTAACCAGTCTATCACAGGGAGACATGTAGAGACAGACAGGTAACCAGTCTATCACAGGGAGACATGTAGAGACAGACAGGTAACCAGTCTATCACAGGGGGACAAGTAGAGACAGACAGGTAACCAGTCTATCACAGGGAGACATGTAGAGACAGACAGGTAACCAGTCTATCACAGGGAGACATGTAGAGACAGACAGGTAACCAGTCTATCACAGGGAGACATGTAAAGACAGACAGGTAACCAGTCTATCACAGGGAGACATGTAGAGACAGACAGGTGACCAGTCTATCACAGGGAGACATGTAGAGACAGACAGGTAACCAGTCTATCACAGGGAGACATGTAGAGACAGACAGGTAACCAGTCTATCACAGGGCTGACATGTAGAGACAGACAGGTAACCAGTCTATCACAGGGAGACATGTAGAGACAGACAGGTAACCAGTCTATCACAGGGAGACATGTACAGACAGACAGGTAACCAGTCTATCACAGGGAGACATGTAAAGACCGACAGGTAACCAGTCTATCACAGGGGGACATGTAGAGACAGACAGGTAACCAGTCTATCACAGGGAGACATGTAGAGACAGACAGGTAACCAGTCTATCACAGGGAGACATGTAGAGACAGACAGGTAACCAGTCTATCACAGGGGGATATGTAGAGACAGACAGGTAACCAGTCTATCACAGGGAGACATGTAGAGACAGACAGGTAACCAGTCTATCACAGGGAGACATGTAGAGACAGACAGGTAACCAGTCTATCACAGGGAGACATGTAAAGACAGACAGGTAACCAGTCTATCACAGGGAGACATGTAGAGACAGACAGGTGACCAGTCTATCACAGGGAGACATGTAGAGACAGACAGGTAACCAGTCTATCACAGGGAGACATGTAGAGACAGACAGGTAACCAGTCTATCACAGGGCTGACATGTAGAGACAGACAGGTAACCAGTCTATCACAGGGAGACATGTACAGACAGACAGGTAACCAGTCTATCACAGGGAGACATGTACAGACAGACAGGTAACCAGTCTATCACAGGGAGACATGTAGAGACCGACAGGTAACCAGTCTATCACAGGGGGACATGTACAGACAGACATGTAACCAGTCTATCACAGGGAGACATGAAGAGACAGACAGGTAACCAGTCTATCACAGGGAGACATGTAAAGACAGACAGGTAACCAGTCTATCACAGGGAGACATGTAGAGACAGACAGGTGACCAGTCTATCACAGGGAGACATGTAGAGACAGACAGGTAACCAGTCTATCACAGGGAGACATGTAGAGACAGACAGGTAACCAGTCTATCACAGGGCTGACATGTAGAGACAGACAGGCAACCAGTCTATCACAGGGCCGACATGTAGAGACAGACAGGTAACCAGTCTATCACAGGGAGACATGTAGAGACAGACAGGTAACCAGTCTATCACAGGGAGACATGTAGAGACAGACAGGTAACCAGTCTATCATGGGGCCGACATGTAGAGACAGACAGGTAACCAGTCTATCACAGGGAGACATGTAGAGACAGACAGGTAACCAGTCTATCACAGGGGGACATGTAGAGACAGACAGGTAACCAGTCTATCACAGGGAGACATGTAGAGACAGACAGGTAACCAGTCTATCACAGGGAGACATGTAGAGACAGACAGGTAACCAGTCTATCACAGGGGGACATGTAGAGACAGACAGGTAACCAGTCTATCACAGGGAGACATGTAGAGACAGACAGGTAACCAGTCTATCACAGGGAGACATGTAGAGACAGACAGGTAACCAGTCTATCACAGGGAGACATGTAGAGACAGACAGGTAACCAGTCTATCACAGGGAGACATGTAAAGACAGACAGGTAACCAGTCTATCACAGGGAGACATGTAGAGACAGACAGGTGACCAGTCTATCACAGGGAGACATGTAGAGACAGACAGGTAACCAGTCTATCACAGGGAGACATGTAGAGACAGACAGGTAACCAGTCTATCACAGGGCTGACATGTAGAGACAGACAGGTAACCAGTCTATCACAGGGGGACATGTAGAGACAGACAGGTAACCAGTCTATCACAGGGAGACATGTAGAGACAGACAGGTAACCAGTCTATCACAGGGAGACATGTAGAGACAGACAGGTAACCAGTCTATCACAGGGAGACATGTAAAGACAGACAGGTAACCAGTCTATCACAGGGAGACATGTAGAGACAGACAGGTGACCAGTCTATCACAGGGAGACATGTAGAGACAGACAGGTAACCAGTCTATCACAGGGAGACATGTAGAGACAGACAGGTAGCCAGTCTATCACAGGGCTGACATGTAGAGACAGACAGGTAACCAGTCTATCACAGGGAGACATGTAGAGACAGACAGGTAACCAGTCTATCACAGGGAGACATGTACAGACAGACAGGTAACCAGTCTATCACAGGGAGACATGTAAAGACCGACAGGTAACCAGTCTATCACAGGGGGACATGTAGAGACAGACAGGTAACCAGTCTATCACAGGGAGACATGTAGAGACAGACAGGTAACCAGTCTATCACAGGGAGACATGTAGAGACAGACAGGTAACCAGTCTATCACAGGGGGATATGTAGAGACAGACAGGTAACCAGTCTATCACAGGGAGACATGTAGAGACAGACAGGTAACCAGTCTATCACAGGGAGACATGTAGAGACAGACAGGTAACCAGTCTATCACAGGGAGACATGTAAAGACAGACAGGTAACCAGTCTATCACAGGGAGACATGTAGAGACAGACAGGTGACCAGTCTATCACAGGGAGACATGTAGAGACAGACAGGTAACCAGTCTATCACAGGGAGACATGTAGAGACAGACAGGTAACCAGTCTATCACAGGGCTGACATGTAGAGACAGACAGGTAACCAGTCTATCACAGGGAGACATGTAGAGACAGACAGGTAACCAGTCTATCACAGGGAGACATGTACAGACAGACAGGTAACCAGTCTATCACAGGGAGACATGTAGAGACCGACAGGTAACCAGTCTATCACAGGGGGACATGTACAGACAGACAGGTAACCAGTCTATCACAGGGAGACATGAAGAGACAGACAGGTAACCAGTCTATCACAGGGAGACATGTAAAGACAGACAGGTAACCAGTCTATCACAGGGAGACATGTAGAGACAGACAGGTGACCAGTCTATCACAGGGAGACATGTAGAGACAGACAGGTAACCAGTCTATCACAGGGAGACATGTAGAGACAGACAGGTAACCAGTCTATCACAGGGCTGACATGTAGAGACAGACAGGCAACCAGTCTATCACAGGGCCGACATGTAGAGACAGACAGGTAACCAGTCTATCACAGGGAGACATGTAGAGACAGACAGGTAACCAGTCTATCACAGGGAGACATGTAGAGACAGACAGGTAACCAGTCTATCATGGGGCCGACATGTAGAGACAGACAGGTAACCAGTCTATCACAGGGAGACATGTAGAGACAGACAGGTAACCAGTCTATCACAGGGGGACATGTAGAGACAGACAGGTAACCAGTCTATCACAGGGAGACATGTAGAGACAGACAGGTAACCAGTCTATCACAGGGAGACATGTAGAGACAGACAGGTAACCAGTCTATCACAGGGGGACATGTAGAGACAGACAGGTAACCAGTCTATCACAGGGAGACATGTAGAGACAGACAGGTAACCAGTCTATCACAGGGAGACATGTAGAGACAGACAGGTAACCAGTCTATCACAGGGAGACATGTAGAGACAGACAGGTAACCAGTCTATCACAGGGAGACATGTAAAGACAGACAGGTAACCAGTCTATCACAGGGAGACATGTAGAGACAGACAGGTGACCAGTCTATCACAGGGAGACATGTAGAGACAGACAGGTAACCAGTCTATCACAGGGAGACATGTAGAGACAGACAGGTAACCAGTCTATCACAGGGCTGACATGTAGAGACAGACAGGTAACCAGTCTATCACAGGGGGACATGTAGAGACAGACAGGTAACCAGTCTATCACAGGGAGACATGTAGAGACAGACAGGTAACCAGTCTATCACAGGGAGACATGTAGAGACAGACAGGTAACCAGTCTATCACAGGGGGATATGTAGAGACAGACAGGTAACCAGTCTATCACAGGGAGACATGTAGAGACAGACAGGTAACCAGTCTATCACAGGGAGACATGTAGAGACAGACAGGTAACCAGTCTATCACAGGGAGACATGTAAAGACAGACAGGTAACCAGTCTATCACAGGGAGACATGTAGAGACAGACAGGTGACCAGTCTATCACAGGGAGACATGTAGAGACAGACAGGTAACCAGTCTATCACAGGGAGACATGTAGAGACAGACAGGTAACCAGTCTATCACAGGGCTGACATGTAGAGACAGACAGGTAACCAGTCTATCACAGGGAGACATGTAGAGACAGACAGGTAACCAGTCTATCACAGGGAGACATGTACAGACAGACAGGTAACCAGTCTATCACAGGGAGACATGTAGAGACCGACAGGTAACCAGTCTATCACAGGGGGACATGTACAGACAGACAGGTAACCAGTCTATCACAGGGAGACATGAAGAGACAGACAGGTAACCAGTCTATCACAGGGAGACATGTAAAGACAGACAGGTAACCAGTCTATCACAGGGAGACATGTAGAGACAGACAGGTGACCAGTCTATCACAGGGAGACATGTAGAGACAGACAGGTAACCAGTCTATCACAGGGAGACATGTAGAGACAGACAGGTAACCAGTCTATCACAGGGCTGACATGTAGAGACAGACAGGCAACCAGTCTATCACAGGGCCGACATGTAGAGACAGACAGGTAACCAGTCTATCACAGGGAGACATGTAGAGACAGACAGGTAACCAGTCTATCACAGGGAGACATGTAGAGACAGACAGGTAACCAGTCTATCACGGGGCCGACATGTAGAGACAGACAGGTAACCAGTCTATCACAGGGAGACATGTAGAGACAGACAGGTAACCAGTCTATCACAGGGGGACATGTAGAGACAGACAGGTAACCAGTCTATCACAGGGAGACATGTAGAGACAGACAGGTAACCAGTCTATCATGGGGCCGACATGTAGAGACAGACAGGTAACCAGTCTATCACAGGGAGACATGTAGAGACAGACAGGTAACCAGTCTATCACAGGGGGACATGTAGAGACAGACAGGTAACCAGTCTATCACAGGGAGACATGTAGAGACAGACAGGTAACCAGTCTATCACAGGGAGACATGTAGAGACAGACAGGTAACCAGTCTATCACAGGGGGACATGTAGAGACAGACAGGTAACCAGTCTATCACAGGGAGACATGTAGAGACAGACAGGTAACCAGTCTATCACAGGGAGACATGTAGAGACAGACAGGTAACCAGTCTATCACAGGGAGACATGTAGAGACAGACAGGTAACCAGTCTATCACAGGGAGACATGTAAAGACAGACAGGTAACCAGTCTATCACAGGGAGACATGTAGAGACAGACAGGTGACCAGTCTATCACAGGGAGACATGTAGAGACAGACAGGTAACCAGTCTATCACAGGGAGACATGTAGAGACAGACAGGTAACCAGTCTATCACAGGGCTGACATGTAGAGACAGACAGGTAACCAGTCTATCACAGGGGGACATGTAGAGACAGACAGGTAACCAGTCTATCACAGGGAGACATGTAGAGACAGACAGGTAACCAGTCTATCACAGGGAGACATGTAGAGACAGACAGGTAACCAGTCTATCACAGGGGGATATGTAGAGACAGACAGGTAACCAGTCTATCACAGGGAGACATGTAGAGACAGACAGGTAACCAGTCTATCACAGGGAGACATGTAGAGACAGACAGGTAACCAGTCTATCACAGGGAGACATGTAAAGACAGACAGGTAACCAGTCTATCACAGGGAGACATGTAGAGACAGACAGGTGACCAGTCTATCACAGGGAGACATGTAGAGACAGACAGGTAACCAGTCTATCACAGGGAGACATGTAGAGACAGACAGGTAACCAGTCTATCACAGGGCTGACATGTAGAGACAGACAGGTAACCAGTCTATCACAGGGAGACATGTAGAGACAGACAGGTAACCAGTCTATCACAGGGAGACATGTACAGACAGACAGGTAACCAGTCTATCACAGGGAGACATGTAGAGACCGACAGGTAACCAGTCTATCACAGGGGGACATGTACAGACAGACAGGTAACCAGTCTATCACAGGGAGACATGAAGAGACAGACAGGTAACCAGTCTATCACAGGGAGACATGTAAAGACAGACAGGTAACCAGTCTATCACAGGGAGACATGTAGAGACAGACAGGTGACCAGTCTATCACAGGGAGACATGTAGAGACAGACAGGTAACCAGTCTATCACAGGGAGACATGTAGAGACAGACAGGTAACCAGTCTATCACAGGGCTGACATGTAGAGACAGACAGGCAACCAGTCTATCACAGGGCCGACATGTAGAGACAGACAGGTAACCAGTCTATCACAGGGAGACATGTAGAGACAGACAGGTAACCAGTCTATCACAGGGAGACATGTAGAGACAGACAGGTAACCAGTCTATCACGGGGCCGACATGTAGAGACAGACAGGTAACCAGTCTATCACAGGGAGACATGTAGAGACAGACAGGTAACCAGTCTATCACAGGGGGACATGTAGAGACAGACAGGTAACCAGTCTATCACAGGGAGACATGTAGAGACAGACAGGTAACCAGTCTATCACAGGGAGACATGTAGAGACAGACAGGTAACCAGTCTATCACAGGGGGACATGTAGAGACAGACAGGTAACCAGTCTATCACAGGGAGACATGTAGAGACAGACAGGTAACCAGTCTATCACAGGGAGACATGTAGAGACAGACAGGTAACCAGTCTATCACAGGGAGACATGTAAAGACAGACAGGTAACCAGTCTATCACAGGGAGACATGTAGAGACAGACAGGTGACCAGTCTATCACAGGGAGACATGTAGAGACAGACAGGTAACCAGTCTATCACAGGGAGACATGTAGAGACAGACAGGTAACCAGTCTATCACAGGGCTGACATGTAGAGACAGACAGGTAACCAGTCTATCACAGGGAGACATGTAGAGACAGACAGGTAACCAGTCTATCACAGGGAGACATGTACAGACAGACAGGTAACCAGTCTATCACAGGGAGACATGTAAAGACCGACAGGTAACCAGTCTATCACAGGGGGACATGTAGAGACAGACAGGTAACCAGTCTATCACAGGGAGACATGTAGAGACAGACAGGTAACCAGTCTATCACAGGGAGACATGTAGAGACAGACAGGTAACCAGTCTATCACAGGGGGATATGTAGAGACAGACAGGTAACCAGTCTATCACAGGGAGACATGTAGAGACAGACAGGTAACCAGTCTATCACAGGGAGACATGTAGAGACAGACAGGTAACCAGTCTATCACAGGGAGACATGTAAAGACAGACAGGTAACCAGTCTATCACAGGGAGACATGTAGAGACAGACAGGTGACCAGTCTATCACAGGGAGACATGTAGAGACAGACAGGTAACCAGTCTATCACAGGGAGACATGTAGAGACAGACAGGTAACCAGTCTATCACAGGGCTGACATGTAGAGACAGACAGGTAACCAGTCTATCACAGGGAGACATGTACAGACAGACAGGTAACCAGTCTATCACAGGGAGACATGTACAGACAGACAGGTAACCAGTCTATCACAGGGAGACATGTAGAGACCGACAGGTAACCAGTCTATCACAGGGGGACATGTACAGACAGACAGGTAACCAGTCTATCACAGGGAGACATGAAGAGACAGACAGGTAACCAGTCTATCACAGGGAGACATGTAAAGACAGACAGGTAACCAGTCTATCACAGGGAGACATGTAGAGACAGACAGGTGACCAGTCTATCACAGGGAGACATGTAGAGACAGACAGGTAACCAGTCTATCACAGGGAGACATGTAGAGACAGACAGGTAACCAGTCTATCACAGGGCTGACATGTAGAGACAGACAGGCAACCAGTCTATCACAGGGCCGACATGTAGAGACAGACAGGTAACCAGTCTATCACAGGGAGACATGTAGAGACAGACAGGTAACCAGTCTATCACAGGGAGACATGTAGAGACAGACAGGTAACCAGTCTATCATGGGGCCGACATGTAGAGACAGACAGGTAACCAGTCTATCACAGGGAGACATGTAGAGACAGACAGGTAACCAGTCTATCACAGGGGGACATGTAGAGACAGACAGGTAACCAGTCTATCACAGGGAGACATGTAGAGACAGACAGGTAACCAGTCTATCACAGGGAGACATGTAGAGACAGACAGGTAACCAGTCTATCACAGGGGGACATGTAGAGACAGACAGGTAACCAGTCTATCACAGGGAGACATGTAGAGACAGACAGGTAACCAGTCTATCACAGGGAGACATGTAGAGACAGACAGGTAACCAGTCTATCACAGGGAGACATGTAGAGACAGACAGGTAACCAGTCTATCACAGGGAGACATGTAAAGACAGACAGGTAACCAGTCTATCACAGGGAGACATGTAGAGACAGACAGGTGACCAGTCTATCACAGGGAGACATGTAGAGACAGACAGGTAACCAGTCTATCACAGGGAGACATGTAGAGACAGACAGGTAACCAGTCTATCACAGGGCTGACATGTAGAGACAGACAGGTAACCAGTCTATCACAGGGGGACATGTAGAGACAGACAGGTAACCAGTCTATCACAGGGAGACATGTAGAGACAGACAGGTAACCAGTCTATCACAGGGAGACATGTAGAGACAGACAGGTAACCAGTCTATCACAGGGAGACATGTAAAGACAGACAGGTAACCAGTCTATCACAGGGAGACATGTAGAGACAGACAGGTGACCAGTCTATCACAGGGAGACATGTAGAGACAGACAGGTAACCAGTCTATCACAGGGAGACATGTAGAGACAGACAGGTAACCAGTCTATCACAGGGCTGACATGTAGAGACAGACAGGTAACCAGTCTATCACAGGGAGACATGTAGAGACAGACAGGTAACCAGTCTATCACAGGGAGACATGTACAGACAGACAGGTAACCAGTCTATCACAGGGAGACATGTAAAGACCGACAGGTAACCAGTCTATCACAGGGGGACATGTAGAGACAGACAGGTAACCAGTCTATCACAGGGAGACATGTAGAGACAGACAGGTAACCAGTCTATCACAGGGAGACATGTAGAGACAGACAGGTAACCAGTCTATCACAGGGAGACATGTAGAGACAGACAGGTAACCAGTCTATCACAGGGGGATATGTAGAGACAGACAGGTAACCAGTCTATCACAGGGAGACATGTAGAGACAGACAGGTAACCAGTCTATCACAGGGAGACATGTAGAGACAGACAGGTAACCAGTCTATCACAGGGAGACATGTAAAGACAGACAGGTAACCAGTCTATCACAGGGAGACATGTAGAGACAGACAGGTGACCAGTCTATCACAGGGAGACATGTAGAGACAGACAGGTAACCAGTCTATCACAGGGAGACATGTAGAGACAGACAGGTAACCAGTCTATCACAGGGCTGACATGTAGAGACAGACAGGTAACCAGTCTATCACAGGGAGACATGTAGAGACAGACAGGTAACCAGTCTATCACAGGGAGACATGTACAGACAGACAGGTAACCAGTCTATCACAGGGAGACATGTAGAGACCGACAGGTAACCAGTCTATCACAGGGGGACATGTACAGACAGACAGGTAACCAGTCTATCACAGGGAGACATGAAGAGACAGACAGGTAACCAGTCTATCACAGGGAGACATGTAAATACAGACAGGTAACCAGTCTATCACAGGGAGACATGTAGAGACAGACAGGTGACCAGTCTATCACAGGGAGACATGTAGAGACAGACAGGTAACCAGTCTATCACAGGGAGACATGTAGAGACAGACAGGTAACCAGTCTATCACAGGGCTGACATGTAGAGACAGACAGGCAACCAGTCTATCACAGGGCCGACATGTAGAGACAGACAGGTAACCAGTCTATCACAGGGAGACATGTAGAGACAGACAGGTAACCAGTCTATCACAGGGAGACATGTAGAGACAGACAGGTAACCAGTCTATCATGGGGCCGACATGTAGAGACAGACAGGTAACCAGTCTATCACAGGGAGACATGTAGAGACAGACAGGTAACCAGTCTATCACAGGGGGACATGTAGAGACAGACAGGTAACCAGTCTATCACAGGGAGACATGTAGAGACAGACAGGTAACCAGTCTATCACAGGGAGACATGTAGAGACAGACAGGTAACCAGTCTATCACAGGGGGACATGTAGAGACAGACAGGTAACCAGTCTATCACAGGGAGACATGTAGAGACAGACAGGTAACCAGTCTATCACAGGGAGACATGTAGAGACAGACAGGTAACCAGTCTATCACAGGGAGACATGTAAAGACAGACAGGTAACCAGTCTATCACAGGGAGACATGTAGAGACAGACAGGTGACCAGTCTATCACAGGGAGACATGTAGAGACAGACAGGTAACCAGTCTATCACAGGGAGACATGTAGAGACAGACAGGTAACCAGTCTATCACAGGGCTGACATGTAGAGACAGACAGGTAACCAGTCTATCACAGGGAGACATGTAGAGACAGACAGGTAACCAGTCTATCACAGGGAGACATGTACAGACAGACAGGTAACCAGTCTATCACAGGGAGACATGTAAAGACCGACAGGTAACCAGTCTATCACAGGGGGACATGTACAGACAGACAGGTAACCAGTCTATCACAGGGAGACATGAAGAGACAGACAGGTAACCAGTCTATCACAGGGAGACATGTAAAGACAGACAGGTAACCAGTCTATCACAGGGAGACATGTAGAGACAGACAGGTGACCAGTCTATCACAGGGAGACATGTAGAGACAGACAGGTAACCAGTCTATCACAGGGAGACATGTAGAGACAGACAGGTAACCAGTCTATCACAGGGAGACATGTACAGACAGACAGGTAACCAGTCTATCACAGGGCTGACATGTAGAGACAGACAGGTAACCAGTCTATCACAGGGCTGACATGTAGAGACAGACAGGTAACCAGTCTATCATAGGGCTGACATGTAGAGACAGACAGGTAACCAGTCTATCACATGGAGACATGTGGAGACAGACAGGTAACCAGTCTATCACAGGGAGACATGTAGAGACAGACAGGTAACCAGTCTATCACAGGGAGACATGTAGAGACCGACAGGTAACCAGTCTATCACAGGGGGACATGTAGAGACAGACAGGTAACCAGTCTATCACAGGGCTGACATGTAGAGACAGACAGGTAACCAGTCTATCACAGGGCTGACATGTAGAGACAGACAGGTAACCAGTCTATCATAGGGCTGACATGTAGAGACAGACAGGTAACCAGTCTATCACATGGAGACATGTGGAGACAGACAGGTAACCAGTCTATCACAGGGAGACATGTAGAGACAGACAGGTAACCAGTCTATCACAGGGAGACATGTAGAGACCGACAGGTAACCAGTCTATCACAGGGGGACATGTAGAGACAGACAGGTAACCAGTCTATCACAGGGAGACATGTAGAGACAGACAGGTAACCAGTCTATCACAGGGAGACATGTAGAGACAGACAGGTAACCAGTCTATCACGGGGCCGACATGTAGAGACAGACAGGTAACCAGTCTATCACAGGGAGACATGTAGAGACAGACAGGTAACCAGTCTATCACAGGGGGACATGTAGAGACAGACAGTTAACCAGTCTATCACAGGGAGACATGTAGAGACAGACAGGTAACCAGTCTATCACATGGAGACATGTAGAGACAGACAGGTAACCAGTCTATCACAGGGGGACATGTAGAGACAGACAGGTAACCAGTCTATCACAGGGAGACATGTAGAGACAGACAGGTAACCAGTCTATCACAGGGAGACATGGAGAGACAGACAGGTAACCAGTCTATCACAGGGAGACATGTAGAGACAGACAGGTAACCAGTCTATCACAGGGAGACATGTAGAGACTGACAGGTAACCAGTCTATCACAGGGGGACATGTAGAGACAGACAGGTAACCAGTCTATCACAGGGCTGACATGTAGAGACAGACAGGCAACCAGTCTATCACAGGGCTGACATGTAGAGACAGACAGGTAACCAGTCTATCACAGGGCCGACATGTAGAGACAGACAGGTAACCAGTCTATCACAGGGAGACATGTAGAGACAGACAGGTAACCAGTCTATCACAGGGGGACATGTAGAGACAGACAGGTAACCAGTCTATCACAGGGAGACATGTAGAGACAGACAGGTAACCAGTCTATCACAGGGAGACATGTAGAGACAGACAGGTAACCAGTCTATCACAGGGGGACATGTAGAGACAGACAGGTAACCAGTCTATCACAGGGAGACATGTAGAGACAGACAGGTAACCAGTCTATCACAGGGAGACATGTACAGACAGACAGGTAACCAGTCTATCACAGGGAGACATGTAAAGACCGACAGGTAACCAGTCTATCACAGGGGGACATGTACAGACAGACAGGTAACCAGTCTATCACAGGGAGACATGAAGAGACAGACAGGTAACCAGTCTATCACAGGGAGACATGTAAAGACAGACAGGTAACCAGTCTATCACAGGGAGACATGTAGAGACAGACAGGTGACCAGTCTATCACAGGGAGACATGTAGAGACAGACAGGTAACCAGTCTATCACAGGGAGACATGTAGAGACAGACAGGTAACCAGTCTATCACAGGGAGACATGTAGAGACAGACAGGTAACCAGTCTATCATGGGGCCGACATGTAGAGACAGACAGGTAACCAGTCTATCACAGGGAGACATGTAGAGACAGACAGGTAACCAGTCTATCACAGGGGGACATGTAGAGACAGACAGGTAACCAGTCTATCACAGGGAGACATGTAGAGACAGACAGGTAACCAGTCTATCACAGGGAGACATGTAGAGACAGACAGGTAACCAGTCTATCACAGGGGGACATGTAGAGACAGACAGGTAACCAGTCTATCACAGGGAGACATGTAGAGACAGACAGGTAACCAGTCTATCACAGGGAGACATGTAGAGACAGACAGGTAACCAGTCTATCACAGGGAGACATGTAAAGACAGACAGGTAACCAGTCTATCACAGGGAGACATGTAGAGACAGACAGGTGACCAGTCTATCACAGGGAGACATGTAGAGACAGACAGGTAACCAGTCTATCACAGGGAGACATGTAGAGACAGACAGGTAACCAGTCTATCACAGGGCTGACATGTAGAGACAGACAGGTAACCAGTCTATCACAGGGAGACATGTAGAGACAGACAGGTAACCAGTCTATCACAGGGAGACATGTACAGACAGACAGGTAACCAGTCTATCACAGGGAGACATGTAAAGACCGACAGGTAACCAGTCTATCACAGGGGGACATGTACAGACAGACAGGTAACCAGTCTATCACAGGGAGACATGAAGAGACAGACAGGTAACCAGTCTATCACAGGGAGACATGTAAAGACAGACAGGTAACCAGTCTATCACAGGGAGACATGTAGAGACAGACAGGTGACCAGTCTATCACAGGGAGACATGTAGAGACAGACAGGTAACCAGTCTATCACAGGGAGACATGTAGAGACAGACAGGTAACCAGTCTATCACAGGGAGACATGTACAGACAGACAGGTAACCAGTCTATCACAGGGCTGACATGTAGAGACAGACAGGTAACCAGTCTATCACAGGGCTGACATGTAGAGACAGACAGGTAACCAGTCTATCATAGGGCTGACATGTAGAGACAGACAGGTAACCAGTCTATCACATGGAGACATGTGGAGACAGACAGGTAACCAGTCTATCACAGGGAGACATGTAGAGACAGACAGGTAACCAGTCTATCACAGGGGGACATGTAGAGACAGACAGGTAACCAGTCTATCACAGGGAGACATGTAGAGACAGACAGGTAACCAGTCTATCACAGGGAGACATGTAGAGACAGACAGGTAACCAGTCTATCACAGGGGGACATGTAGAGACAGACAGGTAACCAGTCTATCACAGGGAGACATGTAGAGACAGACAGGTAACCAGTCTATCACAGGGAGACATGTACAGACAGACAGGTAACCAGTCTATCACAGGGAGACATGTAAAGACCGACAGGTAACCAGTCTATCACAGGGGGACATGTACAGACAGACAGGTAACCAGTCTATCACAGGGAGACATGAAGAGACAGACAGGTAACCAGTCTATCACAGGGAGACATGTAAAGACAGACAGGTAACCAGTCTATCACAGGGAGACATGTAGAGACAGACAGGTGACCAGTCTATCACAGGGAGACATGTAGAGACAGACAGGTAACCAGTCTATCACAGGGAGACATGTAGAGACAGACAGGTAACCAGTCTATCACAGGGAGACATGTACAGACAGACAGGTAACCAGTCTATCACAGGGCTGACATGTAGAGACAGACAGGTAACCAGTCTATCACAGGGCTGACATGTAGAGACAGACAGGTAACCAGTCTATCATAGGGCTGACATGTAGAGACAGACAGGTAACCAGTCTATCACAGGGAGACATGTACAGACAGACAGGTAACCAGTCTATCACAGGGCTGACATGTAGAGACAGACAGGTAACCAGTCTATCACAGGGCTGACATGTAGAGACAGACAGGTAACCAGTCTATCATAGGGCTGACATGTAGAGACAGACAGGTAACCAGTCTATCACATGGAGACATGTGGAGACAGACAGGTAACCAGTCTATCACAGGGAGACATGTAGAGACAGACAGGTAACCAGTCTATCACATGGAGACATGTAGAGACAGACAGGTAACCAGTCTATCACAGGGGGACATGTAGAGACAGACAGGTAACCAGTCTATCACAGGGAGACATGTAGAGACAGACAGGTAACCAGTCTATCACAGGGAGACA
Source organism: Eutrigla gurnardus (assembly GCF_963514095.1). Lineage (NCBI taxonomy): Eukaryota > Metazoa > Chordata > Actinopteri > Perciformes > Triglidae > Eutrigla > Eutrigla gurnardus. The sequence continues at coordinate 53,619 of NW_028155445.1, read as the reverse complement.
TGGAGAGACAGACAGGTAACCAGTCTATCACAGGGAGACATGTAGAGACAGACAGGTAACCAGTCTATCACAGGGAGACATGTAGAGACTGACAGGTAACCAGTCTATCACAGGGGGACATGTAGAGACAGACAGGTAACCAGTCTATCACAGGGCTGACATGTAGAGACAGACAGGCAACCAGTCTATCACAGGGCTGACATGTAGAGACAGACAGGTAACCAGTCTATCACAGGGCCGACATGTAGAGACAGACAGGTAACCAGTCTATCACAGGGAGACATGTAGAGACAGACAGGTAACCAGTCTATCACAGGGGGACATGTAGAGACAGACAGGTAACCAGTCTATCACAGGGAGACATGTAGAGACAGACAGGTAACCAGTCTATCACAGGGAGACATGTAGAGACAGACAGGTAACCAGTCTATCACAGGGGGACATGTAGAGACAGACAGGTAACCAGTCTATCACAGGGAGACATGTAGAGACAGACAGGTAACCAGTCTATCACAGGGAGACATGTACAGACAGACAGGTAACCAGTCTATCACAGGGAGACATGTAAAGACCGACAGGTAACCAGTCTATCACAGGGGGACATGTACAGACAGACAGGTAACCAGTCTATCACAGGGAGACATGAAGAGACAGACAGGTAACCAGTCTATCACAGGGAGACATGTAAAGACAGACAGGTAACCAGTCTATCACAGGGAGACATGTAGAGACAGACAGGTGACCAGTCTATCACAGGGAGACATGTAGAGACAGACAGGTAACCAGTCTATCACAGGGAGACATGTAGAGACAGACAGGTAACCAGTCTATCACAGGGAGACATGTACAGACAGACAGGTAACCAGTCTATCACAGGGCTGACATGTAGAGACAGACAGGTAACCAGTCTATCACAGGGCTGACATGTAGAGACAGACAGGTAACCAGTCTATCATAGGGCTGACATGTAGAGACAGACAGGTAACCAGTCTATCACAGGGAGACATGTACAGACAGACAGGTAACCAGTCTATCACAGGGCTGACATGTAGAGACAGACAGGTAACCAGTCTATCACAGGGCTGACATGTAGAGACAGACAGGTAACCAGTCTATCATAGGGCTGACATGTAGAGACAGACAGGTAACCAGTCTATCACATGGAGACATGTGGAGACAGACAGGTAACCAGTCTATCACAGGGAGACATGTAGAGACAGACAGGTAACCAGTCTATCACAGGGAGACATGTAGAGACCGACAGGTAACCAGTCTATCACAGGGGGACATGTAGAGACAGACAGGTAACCAGTCTATCACAGGGCTGACATGTAGAGACAGACAGGTAACCAGTCTATCACAGGGCTGACATGTAGAGACAGACAGGTAACCAGTCTATCATAGGGCTGACATGTAGAGACAGACAGGTAACCAGTCTATCACAGGGAGACATGTAGAGACAGACAGGTAACCAGTCTATCACAGGGAGACATGTAGAGACAGACAGGTAACCAGTCTATCACAGGGGGACATGTAGAGACAGACAGGTAACCAGTCTATCACAGGGAGACATGTAGAGACAGACAGGTAACCAGTCTATCACAGGGAGACATGTAGAGACAGACAGGTAACCAGTCTATCACAGGGAGACATGTAAAGACAGACAGGTAACCAGTCTATCACAGGGAGACATGTAGAGACAGACAGGTGACCAGTCTATCACAGGGAGACATGTAGAGACAGACAGGTAACCAGTCTATCACAGGGAGACATGTAGAGACAGACAGGTAACCAGTCTATCACATGGAGACATGTAGAGACAGACAGGTAACCAGTCTATCACAGGGGGACATGTAGAGACAGACAGGTAACCAGTCTATCACAGGGAGACATGTAGAGACAGACAGGTAACCAGTCTATCACAGGGAGACATGGAGAGACAGACAGGTAACCAGTCTATCACAGGGAGACATGTAGAGACAGACAGGTAACCAGTCTATCACAGGGAGACATGTAGAGACTGACAGGTAACCAGTCTATCACAGGGGGACATGTAGAGACAGACAGGTAACCAGTCTATCACAGGGCTGACATGTAGAGACAGACAGGCAACCAGTCTATCACAGGGCTGACATGTAGAGACAGACAGGTAACCAGTCTATCACAGGGCCGACATGTAGAGACAGACAGGTAACCAGTCTATCACAGGGAGACATGTAGAGACAGACAGGTAACCAGTCTATCACAGGGGGACATGTAGAGACAGACAGGTAACCAGTCTATCACAGGGAGACATGTAGAGACAGACAGGTAACCAGTCTATCACAGGGAGACATGTAGAGACAGACAGGTAACCAGTCTATCACAGGGGGACATGTAGAGACAGACAGGTAACCAGTCTATCACAGGGAGACATGTAGAGACAGACAGGTAACCAGTCTATCACAGGGAGACATGTACAGACAGACAGGTAACCAGTCTATCACAGGGAGACATGTAAAGACCGACAGGTAACCAGTCTATCACAGGGGGACATGTACAGACAGACAGGTAACCAGTCTATCACAGGGAGACATGAAGAGACAGACAGGTAACCAGTCTATCACAGGGAGACATGTAAAGACAGACAGGTAACCAGTCTATCACAGGGAGACATGTAGAGACAGACAGGTGACCAGTCTATCACAGGGAGACATGTAGAGACAGACAGGTAACCAGTCTATCACAGGGAGACATGTAGAGACAGACAGGTAACCAGTCTATCACAGGGAGACATGTACAGACAGACAGGTAACCAGTCTATCACAGGGCTGACATGTAGAGACAGACAGGTAACCAGTCTATCACAGGGCTGACATGTAGAGACAGACAGGTAACCAGTCTATCATAGGGCTGACATGTAGAGACAGACAGGTAACCAGTCTATCACAGGGAGACATGTACAGACAGACAGGTAACCAGTCTATCACAGGGCTGACATGTAGAGACAGACAGGTAACCAGTCTATCACAGGGCTGACATGTAGAGACAGACAGGTAACCAGTCTATCATAGGGCTGACATGTAGAGACAGACAGGTAACCAGTCTATCACATGGAGACATGTGGAGACAGACAGGTAACCAGTCTATCACAGGGAGACATGTAGAGACAGACAGGTAACCAGTCTATCACAGGGAGACATGTAGAGACCGACAGGTAACCAGTCTATCACAGGGGGACATGTAGAGACAGACAGGTAACCAGTCTATCACAGGGCTGACATGTAGAGACAGACAGGTAACCAGTCTATCACAGGGCTGACATGTAGAGACAGACAGGTAACCAGTCTATCATAGGGCTGACATGTAGAGACAGACAGGTAACCAGTCTATCACAGGGAGACATGTAGAGACAGACAGGTAACCAGTCTATCACAGGGAGACATGTAGAGACAGACAGGTAACCAGTCTATCACAGGGGGACATGTAGAGACAGACAGGTAACCAGTCTATCACAGGGAGACATGTAGAGACAGACAGGTAACCAGTCTATCACAGGGAGACATGTAGAGACAGACAGGTAACCAGTCTATCACAGGGAGACATGTAAAGACAGACAGGTAACCAGTCTATCACAGGGAGACATGTAGAGACAGACAGGTGACCAGTCTATCACAGGGAGACATGTAGAGACAGACAGGTAACCAGTCTATCACAGGGAGACATGTAGAGACAGACAGGTAACCAGTCTATCACAGGGCTGACATGTAGAGACAGACAGGTAACCAGTCTATCACAGGGAGACATGTAGAGACAGACAGGTAACCAGTCTATCACAGGGAGACATGTACAGACAGACAGGTAACCAGTCTATCACAGGGAGACATGTAAAGACCGACAGGTAACCAGTCTATCACAGGGGGACATGTACAGACAGACAGGTAACCAGTCTATCACAGGGAGACATGAAGAGACAGACAGGTAACCAGTCTATCACAGGGAGACATGTAAAGACAGACAGGTAACCAGTCTATCACAGGGAGACATGTAGAGACAGACAGGTGACCAGTCTATCACAGGGAGACATGTAGAGACAGACAGGTAACCAGTCTATCACAGGGAGACATGTAGAGACAGACAGGTAACCAGTCTATCACAGGGAGACATGTACAGACAGACAGGTAACCAGTCTATCACAGGGCTGACATGTAGAGACAGACAGGTAACCAGTCTATCACAGGGCTGACATGTAGAGACAGACAGGTAACCAGTCTATCATAGGGCTGACATGTAGAGACAGACAGGTAACCAGTCTATCACATGGAGACATGTGGAGACAGACAGGTAACCAGTCTATCACAGGGAGACATGTAGAGACAGACAGGTAACCAGTCTATCACAGGGAGACATGTAGAGACCGACAGGTAACCAGTCTATCACAGGGGGACATGTAGAGACAGACAGGTAACCAGTCTATCACAGGGAGACATGTAGAGACAGACAGGTAACCAGTCTATCACAGGGAGACATGTAGAGACAGACAGGTAACCAGTCTATCACGGGGCCGACATGTAGAGACAGACAGGTAACCAGTCTATCACAGGGAGACATGTAGAGACAGACAGGTAACCAGTCTATCACAGGGGGACATGTAGAGACAGACAGTTAACCAGTCTATCACAGGGAGACATGTAGAGACAGACAGGTAACCAGTCTATCACATGGAGACATGTAGAGACAGACAGGTAACCAGTCTATCACAGGGGGACATGTAGAGACAGACAGGTAACCAGTCTATCACAGGGAGACATGTAGAGACAGACAGGTAACCAGTCTATCACAGGGAGACATGGAGAGACAGACAGGTAACCAGTCTATCACAGGGAGACATGTAGAGACAGACAGGTAACCAGTCTATCACAGGGAGACATGTAGAGACTGACAGGTAACCAGTCTATCACAGGGAGACATGTAGAGACAGACAGGTAACCAGTCTATCACAGGGCTGACATGTAGAGACAGACAGGCAACCAGTCTATCACAGGGCTTACATGTAGAGACAGACAGGTAACCAGTCTATCACAGGGCCGACATGTAGAGACAGACAGGTAACCAGTCTATCACAGGGAGACATGTAGAGACAGACAGGTAACCAGTCTATCACAGGGAGACATGTAGAGACAGACAGGTAACCAGTCTATCATGGGGCCGACATGTAGAGACAGACAGGTAACCAGTCTATCACAGGGAGACATGTAGAGACAGACAGGTAACCAGTCTATCACAGGGGGACATGTAGAGACAGACAGGTAACCAGTCTATCACAGGGAGACATGTAGAGACAGACAGGTAACCAGTCTATCACAGGGAGACATGTAGAGACAGACAGGTAACCAGTCTATCACAGGGGGACATGTAGAGACAGACAGGTAACCAGTCTATCACAGGGAGACATGTAGAGACAGACAGGTAACCAGTCTATCACAGGGAGACATGTACAGACAGACAGGTAACCAGTCTATCACAGGGAGACATGTAAAGACCGACAGGTAACCAGTCTATCACAGGGGGACATGTACAGACAGACAGGTAACCAGTCTATCACAGGGAGACATGAAGAGACAGACAGGTAACCAGTCTATCACAGGGAGACATGTAAAGACAGACAGGTAACCAGTCTATCACAGGGAGACATGTAGAGACAGACAGGTGACCAGTCTATCACAGGGAGACATGTAGAGACAGACAGGTAACCAGTCTATCACAGGGAGACATGAAGAGACAGACAGGTAACCAGTCTATCACAGGGAGACATGTACAGACAGACAGGTAACCAGTCTATCACAGGGCTGACATGTAGAGACAGACAGGTAACCAGTCTATCACAGGGCTGACATGTAGAGACAGACAGGTAACCAGTCTATCATAGGGCTGACATGTAGAGACAGACAGGTAACCAGTCTATCACATGGAGACATGTGGAGACAGACAGGTAACCAGTCTATCACAGGGAGACATGTAGAGACAGACAGGTAACCAGTCTATCACAGGGAGACATGTAGAGACCGACAGGTAACCAGTCTATCACAGGGGGACATGTAGAGACAGACAGGTAACCAGTCTATCACAGGGAGACATGTAGAGACAGACAGGTAACCAGTCTATCACAGGGAGACATGTAGAGACAGACAGGTAACCAGTCTATCACGGGGCCGACATGTAGAGACAGACAGGTAACCAGTCTATCACAGGGAGACATGTAGAGACAGACAGGTAACCAGTCTATCACAGGGGGACATGTAGAGACAGACAGTTAACCAGTCTATCACAGGGAGACATGTAGAGACAGACAGGTAACCAGTCTATCACATGGAGACATGTAGAGACAGACAGGTAACCAGTCTATCACAGGGGGACATGTAGAGACAGACAGGTAACCAGTCTATCACAGGGAGACATGTAGAGACAGACAGGTAACCAGTCTATCACAGGGAGACATGGAGAGACAGACAGGTAACCAGTCTATCACAGGGAGACATGTAGAGACAGACAGGTAACCAGTCTATCACAGGGAGACATGTAGAGACTGACAGGTAACCAGTCTATCACAGGGAGACATGTAGAGACAGACAGGTAACCAGTCTATCACAGGGCTGACATGTAGAGACAGACAGGCAACCAGTCTATCACAGGGCTTACATGTAGAGACAGACAGGTAACCAGTCTATCACAGGGCCGACATGTAGAGACAGACAGGTAACCAGTCTATCACAGGGAGACATGTAGAGACAGACAGGTAACCAGTCTATCACAGGGAGACATGTAGAGACAGACAGGTAACCAGTCTATCATGGGGCCGACATGTAGAGACAGACAGGTAACCAGTCTATCACAGGGAGACATGTAGAGACAGACAGGTAACCAGTCTATCACAGGGGGACATGTAGAGACAGACAGGTAACCAGTCTATCACAGGGAGACATGTAGAGACAGACAGGTAACCAGTCTATCACAGGGAGACATGTAGAGACAGACAGGTAACCAGTCTATCACAGGGGGACATGTAGAGACAGACAGGTAACCAGTCTATCACAGGGAGACATGTAGAGACAGACAGGTAACCAGTCTATCACAGGGAGACATGTACAGACAGACAGGTAACCAGTCTATCACAGGGAGACATGTAAAGACCGACAGGTAACCAGTCTATCACAGGGGGACATGTACAGACAGACAGGTAACCAGTCTATCACAGGGAGACATGTAGAGACAGACAGGTGACCAGTCTATCACAGGGAGACATGTAGAGACAGACAGGTAACCAGTCTATCACAGGGAGACATGAAGAGACAGACAGGTAACCAGTCTATCACAGGGAGACATGTACAGACAGACAGGTAACCAGTCTATCACAGGGCTGACATGTAGAGACAGACAGGTAACCAGTCTATCACAGGGCTGACATGTAGAGACAGACAGGTAACCAGTCTATCATAGGGCTGACATGTAGAGACAGACAGGTAACCAGTCTATCACATGGAGACATGTGGAGACAGACAGGTAACCAGTCTATCACAGGGAGACATGTAGAGACAGACAGGTAACCAGTCTATCACAGGGAGACATGTAGAGACCGACAGGTAACCAGTCTATCACAGGGGGACATGTAGAGACAGACAGGTAACCAGTCTATCACAGGGAGACATGTAGAGACAGACAGGTAACCAGTCTATCACAGGGAGACATGTAGAGACAGACAGGTAACCAGTCTATCACGGGGCCGACATGTAGAGACAGACAGGTAACCAGTCTATCACAGGGAGACATGTAGAGACAGACAGGTAACCAGTCTATCACAGGGGGACATGTAGAGACAGACAGTTAACCAGTCTATCACAGGGAGACATGTAGAGACAGACAGGTAACCAGTCTATCACATGGAGACATGTAGAGACAGACAGGTAACCAGTCTATCACAGGGGGACATGTAGAGACAGACAGGTAACCAGTCTATCACAGGGAGACATGTAGAGACAGACAGGTAACCAGTCTATCACAGGGAGACATGGAGAGACAGACAGGTAACCAGTCTATCACAGGGAGACATGTAGAGACAGACAGGTAACCAGTCTATCACAGGGAGACATGTAGAGACTGACAGGTAACCAGTCTATCACAGGGAGACATGTAGAGACAGACAGGTAACCAGTCTATCACAGGGCTGACATGTAGAGACAGACAGGCATCCAGTCTATCACAGGGCTTACATGTAGAGACAGACAGGTAACCAGTCTATCACAGGGCCGACATGTAGAGACAGACAGGTAACCAGTCTATCACAGGGAGACATGTAGAGACAGACAGGTAACCAGTCTATCACAGGGAGACATGTAGAGACAGACAGGTAACCAGTCTATCATGGGGCCGACATGTAGAGACAGACAGGTAACCAGTCTATCACAGGGAGACATGTAGAGACAGACAGGTAACCAGTCTATCACAGGGGGACATGTAGAGACAGACAGGTAACCAGTCTATCACAGGGAGACATGTAGAGACAGACAGGTAACCAGTCTATCACAGGGAGACATGTAGAGACAGACAGGTAACCAGTCTATCACAGGGGGACATGTAGAGACAGACAGGTAACCAGTCTATCACAGGGAGACATGTAGAGACAGACAGGTAACCAGTCTATCACAGGGAGACATGTACAGACAGACAGGTAACCAGTCTATCACAGGGAGACATGTAAAGACCGACAGGTAACCAGTCTATCACAGGGGGACATGTACAGACAGACAGGTAACCAGTCTATCACAGGGAGACATGAAGAGACAGACAGGTAACCAGTCTATCACAGGGAGACATGTAAAGACAGACAGGTAACCAGTCTATCACAGGGAGACATGTAGAGACAGACAGGTGACCAGTCTATCACAGGGAGACATGTAGAGACAGACAGGTAACCAGTCTATCACAGGGAGACATGAAGAGACAGACAGGTAACCAGTCTATCACAGGGAGACATGTACAGACAGACAGGTAACCAGTCTATCACAGGGCTGACATGTAGAGACAGACAGGTAACCAGTCTATCACAGGGAGACATGTACAGACAGACAGGTAACCAGTCTATCACAGGGCTGACATGTAGAGACAGACAGGTAACCAGTCTATCACAGGGCTGACATGTAGAGACAGACAGGTAACCAGTCTATCATAGGGCTGACATGTAGAGACAGACAGGTAACCAGTCTATCACATGGAGACATGTGGAGACAGACAGGTAACCAGTCTATCACAGGGAGACATGTAGAGACAGACAGGTAACCAGTCTATCACAGGGAGACATGTAGAGACCGACAGGTAACCAGTCTATCACAGGGGGACATGTAGAGACAGACAGGTAACCAGTCTATCACAGGGCTGACATGTAGAGACAGACAGGTAACCAGTCTATCACAGGGCTGACATGTAGAGACAGACAGGTAACCTGTCTATCATAGGGCTGACATGTAGAGACAGACAGGTAACCAGTCTATCACATGGAGACATGTGGAGACAGACAGGTAACCAGTCTATCACAGGGAGACATGTAGAGACAGACAGGTAACCAGTCTATCACAGGGAGACATGTAGAGACCGACAGGTAACCAGTCTATCACAGGGGGACATGTAGAGACAGACAGGTAACCAGTCTATCACAGGGAGACATGTAGAGACAGACAGGTAACCAGTCTATCACAGGGAGACATGTAGAGACAGACAGGTAACCAGTCTATCACGGGGCCGACATGTAGAGACAGACAGGTAACCAGTCTATCACAGGGAGACATGTAGAGACAGACAGGTAACCAGTCTATCACAGGGGGACATGTAGAGACAGACAGTTAACCAGTCTATCACAGGGAGACATGTAGAGACAGACAGGTAACCAGTCTATCACATGGAGACATGTAGAGACAGACAGGTAACCAGTCTATCACAGGGGGACATGTAGAGACAGACAGGTAACCAGTCTATCACAGGGAGACATGTAGAGACAGACAGGTAACCAGTCTATCACAGGGAGACATGGAGAGACTGACAGGTAACCAGTCTATCACAGGGAGACATGTAGAGACAGACAGGTAACCAGTCTATCACAGGGCTGACATGTAGAGACAGACAGGCAACCAGTCTATCACAGGGCTGACATGTAGAGACAGACAGGTAACCAGTCTATCACAGGGCCGACATGTAGAGACAGACAGGTAACCAGTCTATCACAGGGAGACATGTAGAGACAGACAGGTAACCAGTCTATCACAGGGAGACATGTAGAGACAGACAGGTAACCAGTCTTTCACAGGGGGACATGTAGAGACAGACAGGTAACCAGTCTATCACAGGGAGACATGTAGAGACAGACAGGTAACCAGTCTATCACAGGGAGACATGTAGAGACAGACAGGTAACCAGTCTATCACAGGGAGACATGTAAAGACAGACAGGTAACCAGTCTATCACAGGGAGACATGTAGAGACAGACAGGTGACCAGTCTATCACAGGGAGACATGTAGAGACAGACAGGTAACCAGTCTATCACAGGGAGACATGTAGAGACAGACAGGTAACCAGTCTATCACAGGGCTGACATGTAGAGACAGACAGGTAACCAGTCTATCACAGGGAGACATGTAGAGACAGACAGGTAACCAGTCTATCACAGGGAGACATGTACAGACAGACAGGTAACCAGTCTATCACAGGGAGACATGTAGAGACCGACAGGTAACCAGTCTATCACAGGGGGACATGTACAGACAGACAGGTAACCAGTCTATCACAGGGAGACATGAAGAGACAGACAGGTAACCAGTCTATCACAGGGAGACATGTAAAGACAGACAGGTAACCAGTCTATCACAGGGAGACATGTAGAGACAGACAGGTGACCAGTCTATCACAGGGAGACATGTAGAGACAGACAGGTAACCAGTCTATCACAGGGAGACATGTAGAGACAGACAGGTAACCAGTCTATCACAGGGCTGACATGTAGAGACAGACAGGCAACCAGTCTATCACAGGGCCGACATGTAGAGACAGACAGGTAACCAGTCTATCACAGGGAGACATGTAGAGACAGACAGGTAACCAGTCTATCACAGGGAGACATGTAGAGACAGACAGGTAACCAGTCTATCATGGGGCCGACATGTAGAGACAGACAGGTAACCAGTCTATCACAGGGAGACATGTAGAGACAGACAGGTAACCAGTCTATCACAGGGGGACATGTAGAGACAGACAGGTAACCAGTCTATCACAGGGAGACATGTAGAGACAGACAGGTAACCAGTCTATCACAGGGAGACATGTAGAGACAGACAGGTAACCAGTCTATCACAGGGGGACATGTAGAGACAGACAGGTAACCAGTCTATCACAGGGAGACATGTAGAGACAGACAGGTAACCAGTCTATCACAGGGAGACATGTAGAGACAGACAGGTAACCAGTCTATCACAGGGAGACATGTAGAGACAGACAGGTAACCAGTCTATCACAGGGAGACATGTAAAGACAGACAGGTAACCAGTCTATCACAGGGAGACATGTAGAGACAGACAGGTGACCAGTCTATCACAGGGAGACATGTAGAGACAGACAGGTAACCAGTCTATCACAGGGAGACATGTAGAGACAGACAGGTAACCAGTCTATCACAGGGCTGACATGTAGAGACAGACAGGTAACCAGTCTATCACAGGGGGACATGTAGAGACAGACAGGTAACCAGTCTATCACAGGGAGACATCTAGAGACAGACAGGTAACCAGTCTATCACAGGGAGACATGTAGAGACAGACAGGTAACCAGTCTATCACAGGGGGATATGTAGAGACAGACAGGTAACCAGTCTATCACAGGGAGACATGTAGAGACAGACAGGTAACCAGTCTATCACAGGGAGACATGTAGAGACAGACAGGTAACCAGTCTATCATAGGGCTGACATGTAGAGACAGACAGGTAACCAGTCTATCACATGGAGACATGTGGAGACAGACAGGTAACCAGTCTATCACAGGGAGACATGTAGAGACAGACAGGTAACCAGTCTATCACAGGGAGACATGTAGAGACCGACAGGTAACCAGTCTATCACAGGGGGACATGTAGAGACAGACAGGTAACCAGTCTATCACAGGGCTGACATGTAGAGACAGACAGGTAACCAGTCTATCACAGGGCTGACATGTAGAGACAGACAGGTAACCTGTCTATCATAGGGCTGACATGTAGAGACAGACAGGTAACCAGTCTATCACAGGGCTGACATGTAGAGACAGACAGGTAACCAGTCTATCACAGGGCTGACATGTAGAGACAGACAGGTAACCTGTCTATCATAGGGCTGACATGTAGAGACAGACAGGTAACCAGTCTATCACATGGAGACATGTGGAGACAGACAGGTAACCAGTCTATCACAGGGAGACATGTAGAGACAGACAGGTAACCAGTCTATCACAGGGAGACATGTAGAGACCGACAGGTAACCAGTCTATCACAGGGGGACATGTAGAGACAGACAGGTAACCAGTCTATCACAGGGAGACATGTAGAGACAGACAGGTAACCAGTCTATCACAGGGAGACATGTAGAGACAGACAGGTAACCAGTCTATCACGGGGCCGACATGTAGAGACCGACAGGTAACCAGTCTATCACAGGGGGACATGTACAGACAGACAGGTAACCAGTCTATCACAGGGAGACATGAAGAGACAGACAGGTAACCAGTCTATCACAGGGAGACATGTAAAGACAGACAGGTAACCAGTCTATCACAGGGAGACATGTAGAGACAGACAGGTGACCAGTCTATCACAGGGAGACATGTAGAGACAGACAGGTAACCAGTCTATCACAGGGAGACATGTAGAGACAGACAGGTAACCAGTCTATCACAGGGCTGACATGTAGAGACAGACAGGCAACCAGTCTATCACAGGGCCGACATGTAGAGACAGACAGGTAACCAGTCTATCACAGGGAGACATGTAGAGACAGACAGGTAACCAGTCTATCACAGGGAGACATGTAGAGACAGACAGGTAACCAGTCTATCATGGGGCCGACATGTAGAGACAGACAGGTAACCAGTCTATCACAGGGAGACATGTAGAGACAGACAGGTAACCAGTCTATCACAGGGGGACATGTAGAGACAGACAGGTAACCAGTCTATCACAGGGAGACATGTAGAGACAGACAGGTAACCAGTCTATCACAGGGAGACATGTAGAGACAGACAGGTAACCAGTCTATCACAGGGGGACATGTAGAGACAGACAGGTAACCAGTCTATCACAGGGAGACATGTAGAGACAGACAGGTAACCAGTCTATCACAGGGAGACATGTAGAGACAGACAGGTAACCAGTCTATCACAGGGAGACATGTAAAGACAGACAGGTAACCAGTCTATCACAGGGAGACATGTAGAGACAGACAGGTGACCAGTCTATCACAGGGAGACATGTAGAGACAGACAGGTAACCAGTCTATCACAGGGAGACATGTAGAGACAGACAGGTAACCAGTCTATCACAGGGCTGACATGTAGAGACAGACAGGTAACCAGTCTATCACAGGGAGACATGTAGAGACAGACAGGTAACCAGTCTATCACAGGGAGACATGTACAGACAGACAGGTAACCAGTCTATCACAGGGAGACATGTAAAGACCGACAGGTAACCAGTCTATCACAGGGGGACATGTACAGACAGACAGGTAACCAGTCTATCACAGGGAGACATGAAGAGACAGACAGGTAACCAGTCTATCACAGGGAGACATGTAAAGACAGACAGGTAACCAGTCTATCACAGGGAGACATGTAGAGACAGACAGGTGACCAGTCTATCACAGGGAGACATGTAGAGACAGACAGGTAACCAGTCTATCACAGGGAGACATGTAGAGACAGACAGGTAACCAGTCTATCACAGGGAGACATGTACAGACAGACAGGTAACCAGTCTATCACAGGGCTGACATGTAGAGACAGACAGGTAACCAGTCTATCACAGGGCTGACATGTAGAGACAGACAGGTAACCAGTCTATCATAGGGCTGACATGTAGAGACAGACAGGTAACCAGTCTATCACATGGAGACATGTGGAGACAGACAGGTAACCAGTCTATCACAGGGAGACATGTAGAGACAGACAGGTAACCAGTCTATCACAGGGAGACATGTAGAGACCGACAGGTAACCAGTCTATCACAGGGGGACATGTAGAGACAGACAGGTAACCAGTCTATCACAGGGCTGACATGTAGAGACAGACAGGTAACCAGTCTATCACAGGGCTGACATGTAGAGACAGACAGGTAACCAGTCTATCATAGGGCTGACATGTAGAGACAGACAGGTAACCAGTCTATCACATGGAGACATGTGGAGACAGACAGGTAACCAGTCTATCACAGGGAGACATGTAGAGACAGACAGGTAACCAGTCTATCACAGGGAGACATGTAGAGACCGACAGGTAACCAGTCTATCACAGGGGGACATGTAGAGACAGACAGGTAACCAGTCTATCACAGGGCTGACATGTAGAGACAGACAGGTAACCAGTCTATCACAGGGCTGACATGTAGAGACAGACAGGTAACCAGTCTATCATAGGGCTGACATGTAGAGACAGACAGGTAACCAGTCTATCACAGGGAGACATGTAGAGACAGACAGGTAACCAGTCTATCACAGGGAGACATGTAGAGACAGACAGGTAACCAGTCTATCACAGGGGGACATGTAGAGACAGACAGGTAACCAGTCTATCACAGGGAGACATGTAGAGACAGACAGGTAACCAGTCTATCACAGGGAGACATGTAGAGACAGACAGGTAACCAGTCTATCACAGGGAGACATGTAAAGACAGACAGGTAACCAGTCTATCACAGGGAGACATGTAGAGACAGACAGGTGACCAGTCTATCACAGGGAGACATGTAGAGACAGACAGGTAACCAGTCTATCACAGGGAGACATGTAGAGACAGACAGGTAACCAGTCTATCACAGGGCTGACATGTAGAGACAGACAGGTAACCAGTCTATCACAGGGAGACATGTAGAGACAGACAGGTAACCAGTCTATCACAGGGAGACATGTACAGACAGACAGGTAACCAGTCTATCACAGGGAGACATGTAAAGACCGACAGGTAACCAGTCTATCACAGGGGGACATGTACAGACAGACAGGTAACCAGTCTATCACAGGGAGACATGAAGAGACAGACAGGTAACCAGTCTATCACAGGGAGACATGTAAAGACAGACAGGTAACCAGTCTATCACAGGGAGACATGTAGAGACAGACAGGTGACCAGTCTATCACAGGGAGACATGTAGAGACAGACAGGTAACCAGTCTATCACAGGGAGACATGTAGAGACAGACAGGTAACCAGTCTATCACAGGGAGACATGTACAGACAGACAGGTAACCAGTCTATCACAGGGCTGACATGTAGAGACAGACAGGTAACCAGTCTATCACAGGGCTGACATGTAGAGACAGACAGGTAACCAGTCTATCATAGGGCTGACATGTAGAGACAGACAGGTAACCAGTCTATCACATGGAGACATGTGGAGACAGACAGGTAACCAGTCTATCACAGGGAGACATGTAGAGACAGACAGGTAACCAGTCTATCACAGGGAGACATGTAGAGACCGACAGGTAACCAGTCTATCACAGGGGGACATGTAGAGACAGACAGGTAACCAGTCTATCACAGGGAGACATGTAGAGACAGACAGGTAACCAGTCTATCACAGGGAGACATGTAGAGACAGACAGGTAACCAGTCTATCACGGGGCCGACATGTAGAGACAGACAGGTAACCAGTCTATCACAGGGAGACATGTAGAGACAGACAGGTAACCAGTCTATCACAGGGGGACATGTAGAGACAGACAGTTAACCAGTCTATCACAGGGAGACATGTAGAGACAGACAGGTAACCAGTCTATCACATGGAGACATGTAGAGACAGACAGGTAACCAGTCTATCACAGGGGGACATGTAGAGACAGACAGGTAACCAGTCTATCACAGGGAGACATGTAGAGACAGACAGGTAACCAGTCTATCACAGGGAGACATGGAGAGACAGACAGGTAACCAGTCTATCACAGGGAGACATGTAGAGACAGACAGGTAACCAGTCTATCACAGGGAGACATGTAGAGACTGACAGGTAACCAGTCTATCACAGGGAGACATGTAGAGACAGACAGGTAACCAGTCTATCACAGGGCTGACATGTAGAGACAGACAGGCAACCAGTCTATCACAGGGCTTACATGTAGAGACAGACAGGTAACCAGTCTATCACAGGGCCGACATGTAGAGACAGACAGGTAACCAGTCTATCACAGGGAGACATGTAGAGACAGACAGGTAACCAGTCTATCACAGGGAGACATGTAGAGACAGACAGGTAACCAGTCTATCATGGGGCCGACATGTAGAGACAGACAGGTAACCAGTCTATCACAGGGAGACATGTAGAGACAGACAGGTAACCAGTCTATCACAGGGGGACATGTAGAGACAGACAGGTAACCAGTCTATCACAGGGAGACATGTAGAGACAGACAGGTAACCAGTCTATCACAGGGAGACATGTAGAGACAGACAGGTAACCAGTCTATCACAGGGGGACATGTAGAGACAGACAGGTAACCAGTCTATCACAGGGAGACATGTAGAGACAGACAGGTAACCAGTCTATCACAGGGAGACATGTACAGACAGACAGGTAACCAGTCTATCACAGGGAGACATGTAAAGACCGACAGGTAACCAGTCTATCACAGGGGGACATGTACAGACAGACAGGTAACCAGTCTATCACAGGGAGACATGAAGAGACAGACAGGTAACCAGTCTATCACAGGGAGACATGTAAAGACAGACAGGTAACCAGTCTATCACAGGGAGACATGTAGAGACAGACAGGTGACCAGTCTATCACAGGGAGACATGTAGAGACAGACAGGTAACCAGTCTATCACAGGGAGACATGAAGAGACAGACAGGTAACCAGTCTATCACAGGGAGACATGTACAGACAGACAGGTAACCAGTCTATCACAGGGCTGACATGTAGAGACAGACAGGTAACCAGTCTATCACAGGGCTGACATGTAGAGACAGACAGGTAACCAGTCTATCATAGGGCTGACATGTAGAGACAGACAGGTAACCAGTCTATCACATGGAGACATGTGGAGACAGACAGGTAACCAGTCTATCACAGGGAGACATGTAGAGACAGACAGGTAACCAGTCTATCACAGGGAGACATGTAGAGACCGACAGGTAACCAGTCTATCACAGGGGGACATGTAGAGACAGACAGGTAACCAGTCTATCACAGGGAGACATGTAGAGACAGACAGGTAACCAGTCTATCACAGGGAGACATGTAGAGACAGACAGGTAACCAGTCTATCACGGGGCCGACATGTAGAGACAGACAGGTAACCAGTCTATCACAGGGAGACATGTAGAGACAGACAGGTAACCAGTCTATCACAGGGGGACATGTAGAGACAGACAGTTAACCAGTCTATCACAGGGAGACATGTAGAGACAGACAGGTAACCAGTCTATCACATGGAGACATGTAGAGACAGACAGGTAACCAGTCTATCACAGGGGGACATGTAGAGACAGACAGGTAACCAGTCTATCACAGGGAGACATGTAGAGACAGACAGGTAACCAGTCTATCACAGGGAGACATGGAGAGACAGACAGGTAACCAGTCTATCACAGGGAGACATGTAGAGACAGACAGGTAACCAGTCTATCACAGGGAGACATGTAGAGACTGACAGGTAACCAGTCTATCACAGGGAGACATGTAGAGACAGACAGGTAACCAGTCTATCACAGGGCTGACATGTAGAGACAGACAGGCAACCAGTCTATCACAGGGCTTACATGTAGAGACAGACAGGTAACCAGTCTATCACAGGGCCGACATGTAGAGACAGACAGGTAACCAGTCTATCACAGGGAGACATGTAGAGACAGACAGGTAACCAGTCTATCACAGGGAGACATGTAGAGACAGACAGGTAACCAGTCTATCATGGGGCCGACATGTAGAGACAGACAGGTAACCAGTCTATCACAGGGAGACATGTAGAGACAGACAGGTAACCAGTCTATCACAGGGGGACATGTAGAGACAGACAGGTAACCAGTCTATCACAGGGAGACATGTAGAGACAGACAGGTAACCAGTCTATCACAGGGAGACATGTAGAGACAGACAGGTAACCAGTCTATCACAGGGGGACATGTAGAGACAGACAGGTAACCAGTCTATCACAGGGAGACATGTAGAGACAGACAGGTAACCAGTCTATCACAGGGAGACATGTACAGACAGACAGGTAACCAGTCTATCACAGGGAGACATGTAAAGACCGACAGGTAACCAGTCTATCACAGGGGGACATGTACAGACAGACAGGTAACCAGTCTATCACAGGGAGACATGTAGAGACAGACAGGTGACCAGTCTATCACAGGGAGACATGTAGAGACAGACAGGTAACCAGTCTATCACAGGGAGACATGAAGAGACAGACAGGTAACCAGTCTATCACAGGGAGACATGTACAGACAGACAGGTAACCAGTCTATCACAGGGCTGACATGTAGAGACAGACAGGTAACCAGTCTATCACAGGGCTGACATGTAGAGACAGACAGGTAACCAGTCTATCATAGGGCTGACATGTAGAGACAGACAGGTAACCAGTCTATCACATGGAGACATGTGGAGACAGACAGGTAACCAGTCTATCACAGGGAGACATGTAGAGACAGACAGGTAACCAGTCTATCACAGGGAGACATGTAGAGACCGACAGGTAACCAGTCTATCACAGGGGGACATGTAGAGACAGACAGGTAACCAGTCTATCACAGGGAGACATGTAGAGACAGACAGGTAACCAGTCTATCACAGGGAGACATGTAGAGACAGACAGGTAACCAGTCTATCACGGGGCCGACATGTAGAGACAGACAGGTAACCAGTCTATCACAGGGAGACATGTAGAGACAGACAGGTAACCAGTCTATCACAGGGGGACATGTAGAGACAGACAGTTAACCAGTCTATCACAGGGAGACATGTAGAGACAGACAGGTAACCAGTCTATCACATGGAGACATGTAGAGACAGACAGGTAACCAGTCTATCACAGGGGGACATGTAGAGACAGACAGGTAACCAGTCTATCACAGGGAGACATGTAGAGACAGACAGGTAACCAGTCTATCACAGGGAGACATGGAGAGACAGACAGGTAACCAGTCTATCACAGGGAGACATGTAGAGACAGACAGGTAACCAGTCTATCACAGGGAGACATGTAGAGACTGACAGGTAACCAGTCTATCACAGGGAGACATGTAGAGACAGACAGGTAACCAGTCTATCACAGGGCTGACATGTAGAGACAGACAGGCATCCAGTCTATCACAGGGCTTACATGTAGAGACAGACAGGTAACCAGTCTATCACAGGGCCGACATGTAGAGACAGACAGGTAACCAGTCTATCACAGGGAGACATGTAGAGACAGACAGGTAACCAGTCTATCACAGGGAGACATGTAGAGACAGACAGGTAACCAGTCTATCATGGGGCCGACATGTAGAGACAGACAGGTAACCAGTCTATCACAGGGAGACATGTAGAGACAGACAGGTAACCAGTCTATCACAGGGGGACATGTAGAGACAGACAGGTAACCAGTCTATCACAGGGAGACATGTAGAGACAGACAGGTAACCAGTCTATCACAGGGAGACATGTAGAGACAGACAGGTAACCAGTCTATCACAGGGGGACATGTAGAGACAGACAGGTAACCAGTCTATCACAGGGAGACATGTAGAGACAGACAGGTAACCAGTCTATCACAGGGAGACATGTACAGACAGACAGGTAACCAGTCTATCACAGGGAGACATGTAAAGACCGACAGGTAACCAGTCTATCACAGGGGGACATGTACAGACAGACAGGTAACCAGTCTATCACAGGGAGACATGAAGAGACAGACAGGTAACCAGTCTATCACAGGGAGACATGTAAAGACAGACAGGTAACCAGTCTATCACAGGGAGACATGTAGAGACAGACAGGTGACCAGTCTATCACAGGGAGACATGTAGAGACAGACAGGTAACCAGTCTATCACAGGGAGACATGAAGAGACAGACAGGTAACCAGTCTATCACAGGGAGACATGTACAGACAGACAGGTAACCAGTCTATCACAGGGCTGACATGTAGAGACAGACAGGTAACCAGTCTATCACAGGGAGACATGTACAGACAGACAGGTAACCAGTCTATCACAGGGCTGACATGTAGAGACAGACAGGTAACCAGTCTATCACAGGGCTGACATGTAGAGACAGACAGGTAACCAGTCTATCATAGGGCTGACATGTAGAGACAGACAGGTAACCAGTCTATCACATGGAGACATGTGGAGACAGACAGGTAACCAGTCTATCACAGGGAGACATGTAGAGACAGACAGGTAACCAGTCTATCACAGGGAGACATGTAGAGACCGACAGGTAACCAGTCTATCACAGGGGGACATGTAGAGACAGACAGGTAACCAGTCTATCACAGGGCTGACATGTAGAGACAGACAGGTAACCAGTCTATCACAGGGCTGACATGTAGAGACAGACAGGTAACCTGTCTATCATAGGGCTGACATGTAGAGACAGACAGGTAACCAGTCTATCACATGGAGACATGTGGAGACAGACAGGTAACCAGTCTATCACAGGGAGACATGTAGAGACAGACAGGTAACCAGTCTATCACAGGGAGACATGTAGAGACCGACAGGTAACCAGTCTATCACAGGGGGACATGTAGAGACAGACAGGTAACCAGTCTATCACAGGGAGACATGTAGAGACAGACAGGTAACCAGTCTATCACAGGGAGACATGTAGAGACAGACAGGTAACCAGTCTATCACGGGGCCGACATGTAGAGACAGACAGGTAACCAGTCTATCACAGGGAGACATGTAGAGACAGACAGGTAACCAGTCTATCACAGGGGGACATGTAGAGACAGACAGTTAACCAGTCTATCACAGGGAGACATGTAGAGACAGACAGGTAACCAGTCTATCACATGGAGACATGTAGAGACAGACAGGTAACCAGTCTATCACAGGGGGACATGTAGAGACAGACAGGTAACCAGTCTATCACAGGGAGACATGTAGAGACAGACAGGTAACCAGTCTATCACAGGGAGACATGGAGAGACTGACAGGTAACCAGTCTATCACAGGGAGACATGTAGAGACAGACAGGTAACCAGTCTATCACAGGGCTGACATGTAGAGACAGACAGGCAACCAGTCTATCACAGGGCTGACATGTAGAGACAGACAGGTAACCAGTCTATCACAGGGCCGACATGTAGAGACAGACAGGTAACCAGTCTATCACAGGGAGACATGTAGAGACAGACAGGTAACCAGTCTATCACAGGGAGACATGTAGAGACAGACAGGTAACCAGTCTTTCACAGGGGGACATGTAGAGACAGACAGGTAACCAGTCTATCACAGGGAGACATGTAGAGACAGACAGGTAACCAGTCTATCACAGGGAGACATGTAGAGACAGACAGGTAACCAGTCTATCACAGGGAGACATGTAAAGACAGACAGGTAACCAGTCTATCACAGGGAGACATGTAGAGACAGACAGGTGACCAGTCTATCACAGGGAGACATGTAGAGACAGACAGGTAACCAGTCTATCACAGGGAGACATGTAGAGACAGACAGGTAACCAGTCTATCACAGGGCTGACATGTAGAGACAGACAGGTAACCAGTCTATCACAGGGAGACATGTAGAGACAGACAGGTAACCAGTCTATCACAGGGAGACATGTACAGACAGACAGGTAACCAGTCTATCACAGGGAGACATGTAGAGACCGACAGGTAACCAGTCTATCACAGGGGGACATGTACAGACAGACAGGTAACCAGTCTATCACAGGGAGACATGAAGAGACAGACAGGTAACCAGTCTATCACAGGGAGACATGTAAAGACAGACAGGTAACCAGTCTATCACAGGGAGACATGTAGAGACAGACAGGTGACCAGTCTATCACAGGGAGACATGTAGAGACAGACAGGTAACCAGTCTATCACAGGGAGACATGTAGAGACAGACAGGTAACCAGTCTATCACAGGGCTGACATGTAGAGACAGACAGGCAACCAGTCTATCACAGGGCCGACATGTAGAGACAGACAGGTAACCAGTCTATCACAGGGAGACATGTAGAGACAGACAGGTAACCAGTCTATCACAGGGAGACATGTAGAGACAGACAGGTAACCAGTCTATCATGGGGCCGACATGTAGAGACAGACAGGTAACCAGTCTATCACAGGGAGACATGTAGAGACAGACAGGTAACCAGTCTATCACAGGGGGACATGTAGAGACAGACAGGTAACCAGTCTATCACAGGGAGACATGTAGAGACAGACAGGTAACCAGTCTATCACAGGGAGACATGTAGAGACAGACAGGTAACCAGTCTATCACAGGGGGACATGTAGAGACAGACAGGTAACCAGTCTATCACAGGGAGACATGTAGAGACAGACAGGTAACCAGTCTATCACAGGGAGACATGTAGAGACAGACAGGTAACCAGTCTATCACAGGGAGACATGTAGAGACAGACAGGTAACCAGTCTATCACAGGGAGACATGTAAAGACAGACAGGTAACCAGTCTATCACAGGGAGACATGTAGAGACAGACAGGTGACCAGTCTATCACAGGGAGACATGTAGAGACAGACAGGTAACCAGTCTATCACAGGGAGACATGTAGAGACAGACAGGTAACCAGTCTATCACAGGGCTGACATGTAGAGACAGACAGGTAACCAGTCTATCACAGGGGGACATGTAGAGACAGACAGGTAACCAGTCTATCACAGGGAGACATCTAGAGACAGACAGGTAACCAGTCTATCACAGGGAGACATGTAGAGACAGACAGGTAACCAGTCTATCACAGGGGGATATGTAGAGACAGACAGGTAACCAGTCTATCACAGGGAGACATGTAGAGACAGACAGGTAACCAGTCTATCACAGGGAGACATGTAGAGACAGACAGGTAACCAGTCTATCACAGGGAGACATGTAAAGACAGACAGGTAACCAGTCTATCACAGGGAGACATGTAGAGACAGACAGGTGACCAGTCTATCACAGGGAGACATGTAGAGACAGACAGGTAACCAGTCTATCACAGGGAGACATGTAGAGACAGACAGGTAACCAGTCTATCACAGGGAGACATGTACAGACAGACAGGTAACCAGTCTATCACAGGGAGACATGTAGAGACCGACAGGTAACCAGTCTATCACAGGGGGACATGTACAGACAGACAGGTAACCAGTCTATCACAGGGAGACATGAAGAGACAGACAGGTAACCAGTCTATCACAGGGAGACATGTAAAGACAGACAGGTAACCAGTCTATCACAGGGAGACATGTAGAGACAGACAGGTGACCAGTCTATCACAGGGAGACATGTAGAGACAGACAGGTAACCAGTCTATCACAGGGAGACATGTAGAGACAGACAGGTAACCAGTCTATCACAGGGCTGACATGTAGAGACAGACAGGCAACCAGTCTATCACAGGGCCGACATGTAGAGACAGACAGGTAACCAGTCTATCACAGGGAGACATGTAGAGACAGACAGGTAACCAGTCTATCACAGGGAGACATGTAGAGACAGACAGGTAACCAGTCTATCATGGGGCCGACATGTAGAGACAGACAGGTAACCAGTCTATCACAGGGAGACATGTAGAGACAGACAGGTAACCAGTCTATCACAGGGGGACATGTAGAGACAGACAGGTAACCAGTCTATCACAGGGAGACATGTAGAGACAGACAGGTAACCAGTCTATCACAGGGAGACATGTAGAGACAGACAGGTAACCAGTCTATCACAGGGGGACATGTAGAGACAGACAGGTAACCAGTCTATCACAGGGAGACATGTAGAGACAGACAGGTAACCAGTCTATCACAGGGAGACATGTAGAGACAGACAGGTAACCAGTCTATCACAGGGAGACATGTAAAGACAGACAGGTAACCAGTCTATCACAGGGAGACATGTAGAGACAGACAGGTGACCAGTCTATCACAGGGAGACATGTAGAGACAGACAGGTAACCAGTCTATCACAGGGAGACATGTAGAGACAGACAGGTAACCAGTCTATCACAGGGCTGACATGTAGAGACAGACAGGTAACCAGTCTATCACAGGGAGACATGTAGAGACAGACAGGTAACCAGTCTATCACAGGGAGACATGTACAGACAGACAGGTAACCAGTCTATCACAGGGAGACATGTAAAGACCGACAGGTAACCAGTCTATCACAGGGGGACATGTACAGACAGACAGGTAACCAGTCTATCACAGGGAGACATGAAGAGACAGACAGGTAACCAGTCTATCACAGGGAGACATGTAAAGACAGACAGGTAACCAGTCTATCACAGGGAGACATGTAGAGACAGACAGGTGACCAGTCTATCACAGGGAGACATGTAGAGACAGACAGGTAACCAGTCTATCACAGGGAGACATGTAGAGACAGACAGGTAACCAGTCTATCACAGGGAGACATGTACAGACAGACAGGTAACCAGTCTATCACAGGGCTGACATGTAGAGACAGACAGGTAACCAGTCTATCACAGGGCTGACATGTAGAGACAGACAGGTAACCAGTCTATCATAGGGCTGACATGTAGAGACAGACAGGTAACCAGTCTATCACATGGAGACATGTGGAGACAGACAGGTAACCAGTCTATCACAGGGAGACATGTAGAGACAGACAGGTAACCAGTCTATCACAGGGAGACATGTAGAGACCGACAGGTAACCAGTCTATCACAGGGGGACATGTAGAGACAGACAGGTAACCAGTCTATCACAGGGCTGACATGTAGAGACAGACAGGTAACCAGTCTATCACAGGGCTGACATGTAGAGACAGACAGGTAACCAGTCTATCATAGGGCTGACATGTAGAGACAGACAGGTAACCAGTCTATCACATGGAGACATGTGGAGACAGACAGGTAACCAGTCTATCACAGGGAGACATGTAGAGACAGACAGGTAACCAGTCTATCACAGGGAGACATGTAGAGACCGACAGGTAACCAGTCTATCACAGGGGGACATGTAGAGACAGACAGGTAACCAGTCTATCACAGGGAGACATGTAGAGACAGACAGGTAACCAGTCTATCACAGGGAGACATGTAGAGACAGACAGGTAACCAGTCTATCACGGGGCCGACATGTAGAGACAGACAGGTAACCAGTCTATCACAGGGAGACATGTAGAGACAGACAGGTAACCAGTCTATCACAGGGGGACATGTAGAGACAGACAGTTAACCAGTCTATCACAGGGAGACATGTAGAGACAGACAGGTAACCAGTCTATCACATGGAGACATGTAGAGACAGACAGGTAACCAGTCTATCACAGGGGGACATGTAGAGACAGACAGGTAACCAGTCTATCACAGGGAGACATGTAGAGACAGACAGGTAACCAGTCTATCACAGGGAGACATGGAGAGACAGACAGGTAACCAGTCTATCACAGGGAGACATGTAGAGACAGACAGGTAACCAGTCTATCACAGGGAGACATGTAGAGACTGACAGGTAACCAGTCTATCACAGGGGGACATGTAGAGACAGACAGGTAACCAGTCTATCACAGGGCTGACATGTAGAGACAGACAGGCAACCAGTCTATCACAGGGCTGACATGTAGAGACAGACAGGTAACCAGTCTATCACAGGGCCGACATGTAGAGACAGACAGGTAACCAGTCTATCACAGGGAGACATGTAGAGACAGACAGGTAACCAGTCTATCACAGGGGGACATGTAGAGACAGACAGGTAACCAGTCTATCACAGGGAGACATGTAGAGACAGACAGGTAACCAGTCTATCACAGGGAGACATGTAGAGACAGACAGGTAACCAGTCTATCACAGGGAGACATGTACAGACAGACAGGTAACCAGTCTATCACAGGGAGACATGTAAAGACCGACAGGTAACCAGTCTATCACAGGGGGACATGTACAGACAGACAGGTAACCAGTCTATCACAGGGAGACATGTACAGACAGACAGGTAACCAGTCTATCACAGGGCTGACATGTAGAGACAGACAGGTAACCAGTCTATCACAGGGAGACATGTACAGACAGACAGGTAACCAGTCTATCACAGGGAGACATGTAAAGACCGACAGGTAACCAGTCTATCACAGGGGGACATGTACAGACAGACAGGTAACCAGTCTATCACAGGGAGACATGAAGAGACAGACAGGTAACCAGTCTATCACAGGGAGACATGTAAAGACAGACAGGTAACCAGTCTATCACAGGGAGACATGTAGAGACAGACAGGTGACCAGTCTATCACAGGGAGACATGTAGAGACAGACAGGTAACCAGTCTATCACAGGGAGACATGTAGAGACAGACAGGTAACCAGTCTATCACAGGGAGACATGTACAGACAGACAGGTAACCAGTCTATCACAGGGCTGACATGTAGAGACAGACAGGTAACCAGTCTATCACAGGGCTGACATGTAGAGACAGACAGGTAACCAGTCTATCATAGGGCTGACATGTAGAGACAGACAGGTAACCAGTCTATCACATGGAGACATGTGGAGACAGACAGGTAACCAGTCTATCACAGGGAGACATGTAGAGACAGACAGGTAACCAGTCTATCACAGGGAGACATGTAGAGACCGACAGGTAACCAGTCTATCACAGGGGGACATGTAGAGACAGACAGGTAACCAGTCTATCACAGGGCTGACATGTAGAGACAGACAGGTAACCAATCTATCACATGGAGACATGTGGAGACAGACAGGTAACCAGTCTATCACAGGGAGACATGTAGAGACCGACAGGTAACCAGTCTATCACAGGGGGATATGTAGAGACAGACAGGTAACCAGTCTATCACAGGGGGATATGTAGAGACAGACAGGTAACCAGTCTATCACAGGGAGACATGTAGAGACAGACAGGCAACCAGTCTATCACAGGGCTGACATGTAGAGACAGACAGGTAACCAGTCTATCACAGGGCCGACATGTAGAGACAGACAGGTAACCAGTCTATCACAGGGAGACATGTAGAGACAGACAGGTAACCAGTCTATCACAGGGGGACATGTAGAGACAGACAGGTAACCAGTCTATCACAGGGAGACATGTAGAGACAGACAGGTAACCAGTCTATCACAGGGAGACATGTAGAGACAGACAGGTAACCAGTCTATCACAGGGAGACATGTACAGACAGACAGGTAACCAGTCTATCACAGGGAGACATGTAAAGACCGACAGGTAACCAGTCTATCACAGGGGGACATGTACAGACAGACAGGTAACCAGTCTATCACAGGGAGACATGTACAGACAGACAGGTAACCAGTCTATCACAGGGCTGACATGTAGAGACAGACAGGTAACCAGTCTATCACAGGGAGACATGTACAGACAGACAGGTAACCAGTCTATCACAGGGAGACATGTAAAGACCGACAGGTAACCAGTCTATCACAGGGGGACATGTACAGACAGACAGGTAACCAGTCTATCACAGGGAGACATGAAGAGACAGACAGGTAACCAGTCTATCACAGGGAGACATGTAAAGACAGACAGGTAACCAGTCTATCACAGGGAGACATGTAGAGACAGACAGGTGACCAGTCTATCACAGGGAGACATGTAGAGACAGACAGGTAACCAGTCTATCACAGGGAGACATGTAGAGACAGACAGGTAACCAGTCTATCACAGGGAGACATGTACAGACAGACAGGTAACCAGTCTATCACAGGGCTGACATGTAGAGACAGACAGGTAACCAGTCTATCACAGGGCTGACATGTAGAGACAGACAGGTAACCAGTCTATCATAGGGCTGACATGTAGAGACAGACAGGTAACCAGTCTATCACATGGAGACATGTGGAGACAGACAGGTAACCAGTCTATCACAGGGAGACATGTAGAGACAGACAGGTAACCAGTCTATCACAGGGAGACATGTAGAGACCGACAGGTAACCAGTCTATCACAGGGGGACATGTAGAGACAGACAGGTAACCAGTCTATCACAGGGCTGACATGTAGAGACAGACAGGTAACCAATCTATCACATGGAGACATGTGGAGACAGACAGGTAACCAGTCTATCACAGGGAGACATGTAGAGACCGACAGGTAACCAGTCTATCACAGGGGGATATGTAGAGACAGACAGGTAACCAGTCTATCACAGGGGGATATGTAGAGACAGACAGGTAACCAGTCTATCACAGGGAGACATGTAGAGACAGACAGGTAACCAGTCTATCACAGGGAGACATGTAGAGACAGACAGGTAACCAGTCTATCACAGGGAGACATGTAAAGACAGACAGGTAACCAGTCTATCACAGGGAGACATGTAGAGACAGACAGGTGACCAGTCTATCACAGGGAGACATGTAGAGACAGACAGGTAACCAGTCTATCACAGGGAGACATGTAGAGACAGACAGGTAACCAGTCTATCACAGGGAGACATGTACAGACAGACAGGTAACCAGTCTATCACAGGGAGACATGTAGAGACCGACAGGTAACCAGTCTATCACAGGGGGACATGTACAGACAGACAGGTAACCAGTCTATCACAGGGAGACATGAAGAGACAGACAGGTAACCAGTCTATCACAGGGAGACATGTAAAGACAGACAGGTAACCAGTCTATCACAGGGAGACATGTAGAGACAGACAGGTGACCAGTCTATCACAGGGAGACATGTAGAGACAGACAGGTAACCAGTCTATCACAGGGAGACATGTAGAGACAGACAGGTAACCAGTCTATCACAGGGCTGACATGTAGAGACAGACAGGCAACCAGTCTATCACAGGGCCGACATGTAGAGACAGACAGGTAACCAGTCTATCACAGGGAGACATGTAGAGACAGACAGGTAACCAGTCTATCACAGGGAGACATGTAGAGACAGACAGGTAACCAGTCTATCATGGGGCCGACATGTAGAGACAGACAGGTAACCAGTCTATCACAGGGAGACATGTAGAGACAGACAGGTAACCAGTCTATCACAGGGGGACATGTAGAGACAGACAGGTAACCAGTCTATCACAGGGAGACATGTAGAGACAGACAGGTAACCAGTCTATCACAGGGAGACATGTAGAGACAGACAGGTAACCAGTCTATCACAGGGGGACATGTAGAGACAGACAGGTAACCAGTCTATCACAGGGAGACATGTAGAGACAGACAGGTAACCAGTCTATCACAGGGAGACATGTAGAGACAGACAGGTAACCAGTCTATCACAGGGAGACATGTAAAGACAGACAGGTAACCAGTCTATCACAGGGAGACATGTAGAGACAGACAGGTGACCAGTCTATCACAGGGAGACATGTAGAGACAGACAGGTAACCAGTCTATCACAGGGAGACATGTAGAGACAGACAGGTAACCAGTCTATCACAGGGCTGACATGTAGAGACAGACAGGTAACCAGTCTATCACAGGGAGACATGTAGAGACAGACAGGTAACCAGTCTATCACAGGGAGACATGTACAGACAGACAGGTAACCAGTCTATCACAGGGAGACATGTAAAGACCGACAGGTAACCAGTCTATCACAGGGGGACATGTACAGACAGACAGGTAACCAGTCTATCACAGGGAGACATGAAGAGACAGACAGGTAACCAGTCTATCACAGGGAGACATGTAAAGACAGACAGGTAACCAGTCTATCACAGGGAGACATGTAGAGACAGACAGGTGACCAGTCTATCACAGGGAGACATGTAGAGACAGACAGGTAACCAGTCTATCACAGGGAGACATGTAGAGACAGACAGGTAACCAGTCTATCACAGGGAGACATGTACAGACAGACAGGTAACCAGTCTATCACAGGGCTGACATGTAGAGACAGACAGGTAACCAGTCTATCACAGGGCTGACATGTAGAGACAGACAGGTAACCAGTCTATCATAGGGCTGACATGTAGAGACAGACAGGTAACCAGTCTATCACATGGAGACATGTGGAGACAGACAGGTAACCAGTCTATCACAGGGAGACATGTAGAGACAGACAGGTAACCAGTCTATCACAGGGAGACATGTAGAGACCGACAGGTAACCAGTCTATCACAGGGGGACATGTAGAGACAGACAGGTAACCAGTCTATCACAGGGCTGACATGTAGAGACAGACAGGTAACCAGTCTATCACAGGGCTGACATGTAGAGACAGACAGGTAACCAGTCTATCATAGGGCTGACATGTAGAGACAGACAGGTAACCAGTCTATCACATGGAGACATGTGGAGACAGACAGGTAACCAGTCTATCACAGGGAGACATGTAGAGACAGACAGGTAACCAGTCTATCACAGGGAGACATGTAGAGACCGACAGGTAACCAGTCTATCACAGGGGGACATGTAGAGACAGACAGGTAACCAGTCTATCACAGGGAGACATGTAGAGACAGACAGGTAACCAGTCTATCACAGGGAGACATGTAGAGACAGACAGGTAACCAGTCTATCACGGGGCCGACATGTAGAGACAGACAGGTAACCAGTCTATCACAGGGAGACATGTAGAGACAGACAGGTAACCAGTCTATCACAGGGGGACATGTAGAGACAGACAGTTAACCAGTCTATCACAGGGAGACATGTAGAGACAGACAGGTAACCAGTCTATCACATGGAGACATGTAGAGACAGACAGGTAACCAGTCTATCACAGGGGGACATGTAGAGACAGACAGGTAACCAGTCTATCACAGGGAGACATGTAGAGACAGACAGGTAACCAGTCTATCACAGGGAGACATGGAGAGACAGACAGGTAACCAGTCTATCACAGGGAGACATGTAGAGACAGACAGGTAACCAGTCTATCACAGGGAGACATGTAGAGACTGACAGGTAACCAGTCTATCACAGGGGGACATGTAGAGACAGACAGGTAACCAGTCTATCACAGGGCTGACATGTAGAGACAGACAGGCAACCAGTCTATCACAGGGCTGACATGTAGAGACAGACAGGTAACCAGTCTATCACAGGGCCGACATGTAGAGACAGACAGGTAACCAGTCTATCACAGGGAGACATGTAGAGACAGACAGGTAACCAGTCTATCACAGGGGGACATGTAGAGACAGACAGGTAACCAGTCTATCACAGGGAGACATGTAGAGACAGACAGGTAACCAGTCTATCACAGGGAGACATGTAGAGACAGACAGGTAACCAGTCTATCACAGGGAGACATGTACAGACAGACAGGTAACCAGTCTATCACAGGGAGACATGTAAAGACCGACAGGTAACCAGTCTATCACAGGGGGACATGTACAGACAGACAGGTAACCAGTCTATCACAGGGAGACATGTACAGACAGACAGGTAACCAGTCTATCACAGGGCTGACATGTAGAGACAGACAGGTAACCAGTCTATCACAGGGAGACATGTACAGACAGACAGGTAACCAGTCTATCACAGGGAGACATGTAAAGACCGACAGGTAACCAGTCTATCACAGGGGGACATGTACAGACAGACAGGTAACCAGTCTATCACAGGGAGACATGAAGAGACAGACAGGTAACCAGTCTATCACAGGGAGACATGTAAAGACAGACAGGTAACCAGTCTATCACAGGGAGACATGTAGAGACAGACAGGTGACCAGTCTATCACAGGGAGACATGTAGAGACAGACAGGTAACCAGTCTATCACAGGGAGACATGTAGAGACAGACAGGTAACCAGTCTATCACAGGGAGACATGTACAGACAGACAGGTAACCAGTCTATCACAGGGCTGACATGTAGAGACAGACAGGTAACCAGTCTATCACAGGGCTGACATGTAGAGACAGACAGGTAACCAGTCTATCATAGGGCTGACATGTAGAGACAGACAGGTAACCAGTCTATCACATGGAGACATGTGGAGACAGACAGGTAACCAGTCTATCACAGGGAGACATGTAGAGACAGACAGGTAACCAGTCTATCACAGGGAGACATGTAGAGACCGACAGGTAACCAGTCTATCACAGGGGGACATGTAGAGACAGACAGGTAACCAGTCTATCACAGGGCTGACATGTAGAGACAGACAGGTAACCAGTCTATCACAGGGCTGACATGTAGAGACAGACAGGTAACCAGTCTATCATAGGGCTGACATGTAGAGACAGACAGGTAACCAGTCTATCACATGGAGACATGTGGAGACAGACAGGTAACCAGTCTATCACAGGGAGACATGTAGAGACAGACAGGTAACCAGTCTATCACAGGGAGACATGTAGAGACCGACAGGTAACCAGTCTATCACAGGGGGACATGTAGAGACAGACAGGTAACCAGTCTATCACAGGGAGACATGTAGAGACAGACAGGTAACCAGTCTATCACAGGGAGACATGTAGAGACAGACAGGTAACCAGTCTATCACGGGGCCGACATGTAGAGACAGACAGGTAACCAGTCTATCACAGGGAGACATGTAGAGACAGACAGGTAACCAGTCTATCACAGGGGGACATGTAGAGACAGACAGTTAACCAGTCTATCACAGGGAGACATGTAGAGACAGACAGGTAACCAGTCTATCACATGGAGACATGTAGAGACAGACAGGTAACCAGTCTATCACAGGGGGACATGTAGAGACAGACAGGTAACCAGTCTATCACAGGGAGACATGTAGAGACAGACAGGTAACCAGTCTATCACAGGGAGACATGGAGAGACAGACAGGTAACCAGTCTATCACAGGGAGACATGTAGAGACAGACAGGTAACCAGTCTATCACAGGGAGACATGTAGAGACTGACAGGTAACCAGTCTATCACAGGGGGACATGTAGAGACAGACAGGTAACCAGTCTATCACAGGGCTGACATGTAGAGACAGACAGGCAACCAGTCTATCACAGGGCTGACATGTAGAGACAGACAGGTAACCAGTCTATCACAGGGCCGACATGTAGAGACAGACAGGTAACCAGTCTATCACAGGGAGACATGTAGAGACAGACAGGTAACCAGTCTATCACAGGGGGACATGTAGAGACAGACAGGTAACCAGTCTATCACAGGGAGACATGTAGAGACAGACAGGTAACCAGTCTATCACAGGGAGACATGTAGAGACAGACAGGTAACCAGTCTATCACAGGGAGACATGTACAGACAGACAGGTAACCAGTCTATCACAGGGAGACATGTAAAGACCGACAGGTAACCAGTCTATCACAGGGGGACATGTACAGACAGACAGGTAACCAGTCTATCACAGGGAGACATGTACAGACAGACAGGTAACCAGTCTATCACAGGGCTGACATGTAGAGACAGACAGGTAACCAGTCTATCACAGGGCTGACATGTAGAGACAGACAGGTAACCAGTCTATCATAGGGCTGACATGTAGAGACAGACAGGTAACCAGTCTATCACATGGAGACATGTGGAGACAGACAGGTAACCAGTCTATCACAGGGAGGGTTAGGGTTAGGGTTAGGGTTAGGGTTAGGGTTAGGGTCTTGATACCCCCTCCGGTTGGAGTAGGGGTCCTGAAACCCCCTCCGGTTGGAGAAGGTGGGTGCTCGGTCCTTCCACCCTTCAGACCGTCCATAGCCCTGGTCCCAGGGGGGCTGGCGAGGGCGACGGCGCCTACGGCCGTACCGCACCTCGGTCCAATCCTCCATCTCTTTCCAATTTTTTTTAAAAGTATTAATTTATTTTTTAATTTTTTTGTTGTTGTTTTTATCGTTTTTAATAAAGAGAAACTGAAAAAATCTTCCTCCACAAAAAGGAAGCTGTTGAAAAATAAAAGGTTCTTGAATTATTGTTGATATTTATGAAATCAAATTGTTTTCAATGAAATAAAATTGTTTTTACATAAAATCAAATTGTTTTTACTAAATAACTAAGGTAAGTGAGCCAAAGAAAAAATACGGTGTCTTCCTCCACAAAAAGGAAGCTGTTGAAAATAAAAAGTTCTTAAATTGTTGTTGATGTTTATGAAATAAAATTGTTTTCAATGAAATAAAATTGTTTTTACATAAAATCAAATTGTTTTTACTAAATAACTAAGGTAAGTGAGCCAAAGAAAAAATACGGTGTCTTCCTCCACAAAAAGGAAGCTGTTGAAAATAAAAAGTTCTTAAATTGTTGTTGATGTTTATGAAATAAAATTGTTTTCAATGAAATAAAATTGTTTTTTAAATGAAATCAAGTTGTTTTCGATAATAAATAACTAAGGAAGGTGTGCCAAAGAAAAAATACAACGTTTCGACCTAAGAAGGTCTTCTTCAGGTAATGGCACACTGAAAACTGCGTTGGCTAGCTTGTCAGAGAGTCTGCTGAATGAGCACTGCATCTGTCGCTGGTCAAGGCTGGAATGAGCTCTCCTATGAGGCTCCTCCTTTTATACCCTCCGTCTTCGTACGTAATTTCGCCCTTAGAAAACCATGTATTAAAGCAGTATCCTTTTAGTTCCGTCCCTTCCATATGAATTGTATTGCCAATTGCATTTGCCCATGTTACTATGTATATACTCTATTGTAATTATATATTTATGAATTCATTATTTTTTTGTGATTATATATTTATGAATTAATTAACCCTTTTTAACTGTTTTTAAATGTTTTTAACCTCATCATTGCCGAATTAGATTTTTTTTAAAAACTAAAAATGCCCAATATAGAAAATGAAGTTTTTAATGTATTTTAAATTAGATTTTTAACCCCATCATTGCCGAATTAGATTTTTTAACCCTAAAAATGCCAAATATATAGATAATGAAGTTTTTAATGTATTTTAAATTAAATTAAAATTATCCCATAGTGATGAAACCAATTAAGGTTAGGTATTAGGCTGGAAAAGGGTATGTCGCGGCGACATATGCAAATAGCGTCCGCTAGGAATGTCGTAGAGAGCTGAAAGTAAGAAATGAGCATCGTTCAGACAATTTTCTATCATGGGGGGGGCACTTCAAAAGTCGGACTTCCGGTGTCCCTAGCTCGTGACCGGAAGTAGTAGACCGGAAGTGGGTGGTGTCCACTCAAAGGTCTGGCCGAGACGAGTCCATAGACGTCTGAACCATCTCCGTGGCACTTAGCGTTGGCGAGATATAGCGGGATGTCGTTCCCCCATAGACTCCCATGTTAAATGGATGTCGTCCTTGAAAAACTCCTAAGTGTTTTGTCGTTGTATGGGTAGGGGACATTGCAGAAACCACTGAGGAGCATGAATCAGGCAATTTCCTTTCCTTTGAAAAGGCGGACCGGAAGTGGCCGTGTCTCGGCCGGGGAGGGTCCGCGAGCCTCATGTTGGGTGTCCACGTGTAGGTCTGGCCGAGACGAGTCCATAGACATCTGAACCATCCCCGTGGCACGTACCGTTGGCGAGATACCGCGAGATGTCGTTCCCCCATAGACTCCCATGTTAAATGGATGTCGGCCTTGAAAAGTTCCTAAGTGTTTTGTCGTTGTATGGAAAGGGGACATCCCAGAGACCACTTAGGAGCATGAATCAGGCAATTTTATTTTCTTGTAAAACGCGGACCGGAAGTGGCCGTATCTCGGCCCAGGAAGGTCCCGCGGACCTCATGTTGGGTGTCTAAGTGAAGGTCTGGCCGAGACGAGTCCATAGATGTCTGAACCATCTCCGTGGCACGTACCGTTGGCGAGATACCGCGAGATGTCGCTCCCCCATAGACTCCCATGTTAAATGGATGTCCCCCCTTGAAAAACGACCAAGTGTTTTGGAATAACGTGTCTCCAGAACATGCATAGGAGCACGTTTCAGGCCATTTGGAGTCGAATGGTCCCTATATTGGCATGTGCCATGTGTCAGACACTTAGGGTTAGGATGAGAGGTTCCTGGTAGGGTTATATATAGTAAGTGGGCCGTGTTGGGTGTCCACGTGTAGGTATTAGGCTGGAAAAGGGTATTAGGCTGGAAAAGGGTATGTCGCGGCGACATATGCAAATAGCGTCCGCTAGGAATGTCGTAGAGAGCTGAAAGTAAGAAATGAGCATCGTTCAGACAATTTTCTATCATGGGGTTAGGGTTAGGGTTAGGGTTAGGGTTAGGGTTAGGGTTAGGGTTAGGGTTAGGGTTAGGGGTTAGGGGTTAGGGTTAGGGTTAGGTATTAGGCTGGAAAAGGGTATGTCGCGGCGACATATGCAAATAGCGTCCGCTAGGAATGTCGTAGAGAGCTGAAAGTAAGAAATGAGCATCGTTCAGACAATTTTCTATCATGGGGGGGGCACTTCAAAAGTCGGACTTCCGGTGTCCCTAGCTCGTGACCGGAAGTAGTAGACCGGAAGTGGGTGGTGTCCACTCAAAGGTCTGGCCGAGACGAGTCCATAGACGTCTGAACCATCTCCGTGGCACTTAGCGTTGGCGAGATATAGCGGGATGTCGTTCCCCCATAGACTCCCATGTTAAATGGATGTCGTCCTTGAAAAA
Organism: Eutrigla gurnardus; assembly: GCF_963514095.1. Lineage (NCBI taxonomy): Eukaryota > Metazoa > Chordata > Actinopteri > Perciformes > Triglidae > Eutrigla > Eutrigla gurnardus. Next base: position 16,746 of record NW_028155445.1, on the reverse strand, counting down.
CTCCTAAGTGTTTTGTCGTTGTATGGGTAGGGGACATTGCAGAAACCACTGAGGAGCATGAATCAGGCAATTTCCTTTCCTTTGAAAAGGGTTAGGGTTAGGGTTAGGGTTAGGGTTAGGGTTAGGGTTAGGGTTAGGGTTAGGGTTAGGGTTAGGGTTAGGGTTAGGGTTAGGGTTAGGGTTAGGGTTAGGGTTAGGGTTAGGTATTAGGCTGGAAAAGGGTATGTCGCGGCGACATATGCAAATAGCGTCCGCTAGGAATGTCGTAGAGAGCTGAAAGTAAGAAATGAGCATCGTTCAGACAATTTTCTATCATGGGGGGGGCACTTCAAAAGTCGGACTTCCGGTGTCCCTAGCTCGTGACCGGAAGTAGTAGACCGGAAGTGGGTGGTGTCCACTCAAAGGTCTGGCCGAGACGAGTCCATAGACGTCTGAACCATCTCCGTGGCACTTACCGTTGGCGAGATATAGCGGGATGTCGTTCCCCCATAGACTCCCATGTTAAATGGATGTCGTCCTTGAAAAACTCCTAAGTGTTTTGTCGTTGTATGGGTAGGGGACATTGCAGAAACCATTGAGGAGCATGAATCAGGCAATTTCATTTCCTTTGAAAAGGCGGACCGGAAGTGGCCGTGTCTCGGCCGGGGAGGGTCCGCGAGCCTCATGTTGGGTGTCCACGTGTAGGTCTGGCCGAGACGAGTCCATAGACATCTGAACCATCCCCGTGGCACGTACCGTTGGCGAGATACCGCGAGATGTCGTTCCCCCATAGACTCCCATGTTAAATGGATGTCGGCCTTGAAAAGTTCCTAAGTGTTTTGTCGTTGTATGGAAAGGGGACATCCCAGAGACCACTTAGGAGCATGAATCAGGCAATTTTATTTTCTTGTAAAACGCGGACCGGAAGTGGCCGTATCTCGGCCCAGGAAGGTCCCGCGGACCTCATGTTGGGTGTCTAAGTGAAGGTCTGGCCGAGACGAGTCCATAGATGTCTGAACCATCTCCGTGGCACGTACCGTTGGCGAGATACCGCGAGATGTCGCTCCCCCATAGACTCCCATGTTAAATGGATGTCCCCCCTTGAAAAACGACCAAGTGTTTTGGAATAACGTGTCTCCAGAACATGCATAGGAGCACGTTTCAGGCCATTTGGAGTCGAATGGTCCCTATATTGGCATGTGCCATGTGTCAGACACTTAGGGTTAGGATGAGAGGTTCCTGGTAGGGTTATATATAGTAAGTGGGCCGTGTTGGGTGTCCACGTGTAGGTCTGGCCGAGACGAGTCCATAGACATCTGAACCATCCCCGTGGCACGTACCGTTGGCGAGATACCGCGAGATGTCGTTCCCCCATAGACTCCCATGTTAAATGGATGTCGGCCTTGAAAAGTTCCTAAGTGTTTTGTCGTTGTATGGAAAGGGGACATCCCAGAGACCACTTAGGAGCATGAATCAGGCAATTTTATTTTCTTGTAAAACGCGGACCGGAAGTGGCCGTATCTCGGCCCAGGAAGGTCCCGCGGACCTCATGTTGGGTGTCTAAGTGAAGGTCTGGCCGAGACGAGTCCATAGATGTCTGAACCATCTCCGTGGCACGTACCGTTGGCGAGATACCGCGAGATGTCGCTCCCCCATAGACTCCCATGTTAAATGGATGTCCCCCCTTGAAAAACGACCAAGTGTTTTGGAATAACGTGTCTCCAGAACATGCATAGGAGCACGTTTCAGGCCATTTGGAGTCGAATGGTCCCTATATTGGCATGTGCCATGTGTCAGACACTTAGGGTTAGGATGAGAGGTTCCTGGTAGGGTTATATATAGTAAGTGGGCCGTGTTGGGTGTCCACGTGTAGGTCTGGCCGAGACGAGTCCATAGACATCTGAACCATCCCCGTGGCACGTACCGTTGGCGAGATACCGCGAGATGTCGTTCCCCCATAGACTCCCATGTTAAATGGATGTCGGCCTTGAAAAGTTCCTAAGTGTTTTGTCGTTGTATGGAAAGGGGACATCCCAGAGACCACTTAGGAGCATGAATCAGGCAATTTTATTTTCTTGTAAAACGCGGACCGGAAGTGGCCGTATCTCGGCCCAGGAAGGTCCCGCGGACCTCATGTTGGGTGTCTAAGTGAAGGTCTGGCCGAGACGAGTCCATAGATGTCTGAACCATCTCCGTGGCACGTACCGTTGGCGAGATACCGCGAGATGTCGCTCCCCCATAGACTCCCATGTTAAATGGATGTCCCCCCTTGAAAAACGACCAAGTGTTTTGGAATAACGTGTCTCCAGAACATGCATAGGAGCACGTTTCAGGCCATTTGGAGTCGAATGGTCCCTATATTGGCATGTGCCATGTGTCAGACACTTAGGGTTAGGATGAGAGGTTCCTGGTAGGGTTATATATAGTAAGTGGGCCGTGTTGGGTGTCCACGTGTAGGTCTGGCCGAGACGAGTCCATAGACATCTGAACCATCCCCGTGGCACGTACCGTTGGCGAGATACCGCGAGATGTCGTTCCCCCATAGACTCCCATGTTAAATGGATGTCGGCCTTGAAAAGTTCCTAAGTGTTTTGTCGTTGTATGGAAAGGGGACATCCCAGAGACCACTTAGGAGCATGAATCAGGCAATTTTATTTTCTTGTAAAACGCGGACCGGAAGTGGCCGTATCTCGGCCCAGGAAGGTCCCGCGGACCTCATGTTGGGTGTCTAAGTGAAGGTCTGGCCGAGACGAGTCCATAGATGTCTGAACCATCTCCGTGGCACGTACCGTTGGCGAGATACCGCGAGATGTCGCTCCCCCATAGACTCCCATGTTAAATGGATGTCCCCCCTTGAAAAACGACCAAGTGTTTTGGAATAACGTGTCTCCAGAACATGCATAGGAGCACGTTTCAGGCCATTTGGAGTCGAATGGTCCCTATATTGGCATGTGCCATGTGTCAGACACTTAGGGTTAGGATGAGAGGTTAGGGTTAGGGTTAGGGTTAGGGTTAGGGTTAGGGTTAGGGTTAGGGTTAGGGTTAGGGTTAGGGTTAGGGTTAGGGTTAGGGTTAGGGTTAGGGTTAGGGTTAGGTATTAGGCTGGAAAAGGGTATGTCGCGGCGACATATGCAAATAGCGTCCGCTAGGAATGTCGTAGAGAGCTGAAAGTAAGAAATGAGCATCGTTCAGACAATTTTCTATCATGGGGGGGGCACTTCAAAAGTCGGACTTCCGGTGTCCCTAGCTCGTGACCGGAAGTAGTAGACCGGAAGTGGGTGGTGTCCACTCAAAGGTCTGGCCGAGACGAGTCCATAGACGTCTGAACCATCTCCGTGGCACTTACCGTTGGCGAGATATAGCGGGATGTCGTTCCCCCATAGACTCCCATGTTAAATGGATGTCGTCCTTGAAAAACTCCTAAGTGTTTTGTCGTTGTATGGGTAGGGGACATTGCAGAAACCATTGAGGAGCATGAATCAGGCAATTTCATTTCCTTTGAAAAGGCGGACCGGAAGTGGCCGTGTCTCGGCCGGGGAGGGTCCGCGAGCCTCATGTTGGGTGTCCACGTGTAGGTCTGGCCGAGACGAGTCCATAGACATCTGAACCATCCCCGTGGCACGTACCGTTGGCGAGATACCGCGAGATGTCGTTCCCCCATAGACTCCCATGTTAAATGGATGTCGGCCTTGAAAAGTTCCTAAGTGTTTTGTCGTTGTATGGAAAGGGGACATCCCAGAGACCACTTAGGAGCATGAATCAGGCAATTTTATTTTCTTGTAAAACGCGGACCGGAAGTGGCCGTATCTCGGCCCAGGAAGGTCCCGCGGACCTCATGTTGGGTTAGGGTTAGGGTTAGGGTTAGGGTTAGGGTTAGGGTTAGGGTTAGGGTTAGGGTTAGGTATTAGGCTGGAAAAGGGTATGTCGCGGCGACATATGCAAATAGCGTCCGCTAGGAATGTCGTAGAGAGCTGAAAGTAAGAAATGAGCATCGTTCAGACAATTTTCTATCATGGGGGGGGCACTTCAAAAGTCGGACTTCCGGTGTCCCTAGCTCGTGACCGGAAGTAGTAGACCGGAAGTGGGTGGTGTCCACTCAAAGGTCTGGCCGAGACGAGTCCATAGACGTCTGAACCATCTCCGTGGCACTTACCGTTGGCGAGATATAGCGGGATGTCGTTCCCCCATAGACTCCCATGTTAAATGGATGTCGTCCTTGAAAAACTCCTAAGTGTTTTGTCGTTGTATGGGTAGGGGACATTGCAGAAACCATTGAGGAGCATGAATCAGGCAATTTCATTTCCTTTGAAAAGGCGGACCGGAAGTGGCCGTGTCTCGGCCGGGGAGGGTCCGCGAGCCTCATGTTGGGTGTCCACGTGTAGGTCTGGCCGAGACGAGTCCATAGACATCTGAACCATCCCCGTGGCACGTACCGTTGGCGAGATACCGCGAGATGTCGTTCCCCCATAGACTCCCATGTTAAATGGATGTCGGCCTTGAAAAGTTCCTAAGTGTTTTGTCGTTGTATGGAAAGGGGACATCCCAGAGACCACTTAGGAGCATGAATCAGGCAATTTTATTTTCTTGTAAAACGCGGACCGGAAGTGGCCGTATCTCGGCCCAGGAAGGTCCCGCGGACCTCATGTTGGGTGTCTAAGTGAAGGTCTGGCCGAGACGAGTCCATAGATGTCTGAACCATCTCCGTGGCACGTACCGTTGGCGAGATACCGCGAGATGTCGCTCCCCCATAGACTCCCATGTTAAATGGATGTCCCCCCTTGAAAAACGACCAAGTGTTTTGGAATAACGTGTCTCCAGAACATGCATAGGAGCACGTTTCAGGCCATTTGGAGTCGAATGGTCCCTATATTGGCATGTGCCATGTGTCAGACACTTAGGGTTAGGATGAGAGGTTCCTGGTAGGGTTATATATAGTAAGTGGGCCGTGTTGGGTGTCCACGTGTAGGTCTGGCCGAGACGAGTCCATAGACATCTGAACCATCCCCGTGGCACGTACCGTTGGCGAGATACCGCGAGATGTCGTTCCCCCATAGACTCCCATGTTAAATGGATGTCGGCCTTGAAAAGTTCCTAAGTGTTTTGTCGTTGTATGGAAAGGGGACATCCCAGAGACCACTTAGGAGCATGAATCAGGCAATTTTATTTTCTTGTAAAACGCGGACCGGAAGTGGCCGTATCTCGGCCCAGGAAGGTCCCGCGGACCTCATGTTGGGTGTCTAAGTGAAGGTCTGGCCGAGACGAGTCCATAGATGTCTGAACCATCTCCGTGGCACGTACCGTTGGCGAGATACCGCGAGATGTCGCTCCCCCATAGACTCCCATGTTAAATGGATGTCCCCCCTTGAAAAACGACCAAGTGTTTTGGAATAACGTGTCTCCAGAACATGCATAGGAGCACGTTTCAGGCCATTTGGAGTCGAATGGTCCCTATATTGGCATGTGCCATGTGTCAGACACTTAGGGTTAGGATGAGAGGTTCCTGGTAGGGTTAGGGTTAGGGTTAGGGTTAGGGTTAGGGTTAGGGTTAGGGTTAGGGTTAGGGTTAGGGTTAGGGTTAGGGTTAGGGTTAGGGTTAGGGTTAGGGTTAGGGTTAGGGTTAGGGTTAGGGTTAGGGTTAGGGTTAGGGTTAGGGTTAGGGTTAGGGTTAGGGTTAGGGTTAGGGTTAGGGTTAGGGTTAGGGTTAGGGGTTAGGGTTAGGGTTAGGGTTAGGTATTAGGCTGGAAAAGGGTATGTCGCGGCGACATATGCAAATAGCGTCCGCTAGGAATGTCGTAGAGAGCTGAAAGTAAGAAATGAGCATCGTTCAGACAATTTTCTATCATGGGGGGGGCACTTCAAAAGTCGGACTTCCGGTGTCCCTAGCTCGTGACCGGAAGTAGTAGACCGGAAGTGGGTGGTGTCCACTCAAAGGTCTGGCCGAGACGAGTCCATAGACGTCTGAACCATCTCCGTGGCACTTACCGTTGGCGAGATATAGCGGGATGTCGTTCCCCCATAGACTCCCATGTTAAATGGATGTCGTCCTTGAAAAACTCCTAAGTGTTTTGTCGTTGTATGGGTAGGGGACATTGCAGAAACCATTGAGGAGCATGAATCAGGCAATTTCATTTCCTTTGAAAAGGCGGACCGGAAGTGGCCGTGTCTCGGCCGGGGAGGGTCCGCGAGCCTCATGTTGGGTGTCCACGTGTAGGTCTGGCCGAGACGAGTCCATAGACATCTGAACCATCCCCGTGGCACGTACCGTTGGCGAGATACCGCGAGATGTCGTTCCCCCATAGACTCCCATGTTAAATGGATGTCGGCCTTGAAAAGTTCCTAAGTGTTTTGTCGTTGTATGGAAAGGGGACATCCCAGAGACCACTTAGGAGCATGAATCAGGCAATTTTATTTTCTTGTAAAACGCGGACCGGAAGTGGCCGTATCTCGGCCCAGGAAGGTCCCGCGGACCTCATGTTGGGTTAGGGTTAGGGTTAGGGTTAGGGTTAGGGTTAGGGTTAGGGTTAGGGTTAGGGTTAGGTATTAGGCTGGAAAAGGGTATGTCGCGGCGACATATGCAAATAGCGTCCGCTAGGAATGTCGTAGAGAGCTGAAAGTAAGAAATGAGCATCGTTCAGACAATTTTCTATCATGGGGGGGGCACTTCAAAAGTCGGACTTCCGGTGTCCCTAGCTCGTGACCGGAAGTAGTAGACCGGAAGTGGGTGGTGTCCACTCAAAGGTCTGGCCGAGACGAGTCCATAGACGTCTGAACCATCTCCGTGGCACTTACCGTTGGCGAGATATAGCGGGATGTCGTTCCCCCATAGACTCCCATGTTAAATGGATGTCGTCCTTGAAAAACTCCTAAGTGTTTTGTCGTTGTATGGGTAGGGGACATTGCAGAAACCATTGAGGAGCATGAATCAGGCAATTTCATTTCCTTTGAAAAGGCGGACCGGAAGTGGCCGTGTCTCGGCCGGGGAGGGTCCGCGAGCCTCATGTTGGGTGTCCACGTGTAGGTCTGGCCGAGACGAGTCCATAGACATCTGAACCATCCCCGTGGCACGTACCGTTGGCGAGATACCGCGAGATGTCGTTCCCCCATAGACTCCCATGTTAAATGGATGTCGGCCTTGAAAAGTTCCTAAGTGTTTTGTCGTTGTATGGAAAGGGGACATCCCAGAGACCACTTAGGAGCATGAATCAGGCAATTTTATTTTCTTGTAAAACGCGGACCGGAAGTGGCCGTATCTCGGCCCAGGAAGGTCCCGCGGACCTCATGTTGGGTTAGGGTTAGGGTTAGGGTTAGGGTTAGGGTTAGGGTTAGGGTTAGGGTTAGGGTTAGGTATTAGGCTGGAAAAGGGTATGTCGCGGCGACATATGCAAATAGCGTCCGCTAGGAATGTCGTAGAGAGCTGAAAGTAAGAAATGAGCATCGTTCAGACAATTTTCTATCATGGGGGGGGCACTTCAAAAGTCGGACTTCCGGTGTCCCTAGCTCGTGACCGGAAGTAGTAGACCGGAAGTGGGTGGTGTCCACTCAAAGGTCTGGCCGAGACGAGTCCATAGACGTCTGAACCATCTCCGTGGCACTTACCGTTGGCGAGATATAGCGGGATGTCGTTCCCCCATAGACTCCCATGTTAAATGGATGTCGTCCTTGAAAAACTCCTAAGTGTTTTGTCGTTGTATGGGTAGGGGACATTGCAGAAACCATTGAGGAGCATGAATCAGGCAATTTCATTTCCTTTGAAAAGGCGGACCGGAAGTGGCCGTGTCTCGGCCGGGGAGGGTCCGCGAGCCTCATGTTGGGTGTCCACGTGTAGGTCTGGCCGAGACGAGTCCATAGACATCTGAACCATCCCCGTGGCACGTACCGTTGGCGAGATACCGCGAGATGTCGTTCCCCCATAGACTCCCATGTTAAATGGATGTCGGCCTTGAAAAGTTCCTAAGTGTTTTGTCGTTGTATGGAAAGGGGACATCCCAGAGACCACTTAGGAGCATGAATCAGGCAATTTTATTTTCTTGTAAAACGCGGACCGGAAGTGGCCGTATCTCGGCCCAGGAAGGTCCCGCGGACCTCATGTTGGGTGTCTAAGTGAAGGTCTGGCCGAGACGAGTCCATAGATGTCTGAACCATCTCCGTGGCACGTACCGTTGGCGAGATACCGCGAGATGTCGCTCCCCCATAGACTCCCATGTTAAATGGATGTCCCCCCTTGAAAAACGACCAAGTGTTTTGGAATAACGGGTTAGGGTTAGGGTTAGGGTTAGGGTTAGGGTTAGGGTTAGGGTTAGGGTTAGGGTTAGGGTTAGGGTTAGGGTTAGGGTTAGGGTTAGGGTTAGGGTTAGGGTTAGGGTTAGGGTTAGGGTTAGGGTTAGGGTTAGGGTTAGGGTTAGGGTTAGGGTTAGGGTTAGGGTTAGGGTTAGGGTTAGGGTTAGGGTTAGGGTTAGGGTTAGGGTTAGGGTTAGGGTTAGGGTTAGGGTTAGGGTTAGGGTTAGGGTTAGGGTTAGGGTTAGGGTTAGGGTTAGGGTTAGGGTTAGGGTTAGGGTTAGGGTTAGGGTTAGGGTTAGGGTTAGGGTTAGGGTTAGGGTTAGGGTTAGGGTTAGGGTTAGGGTTAGGGTTAGGGTTAGGGTTAGGGTTAGGGTTAGGGTTAGGGTTAGGGTTAGGGTTAGGGTTAGGGTTAGGTATTAGGCTGGAAAAGGGTATGTCGCGGCGACATATGCAAATAGCGTCCGCTAGGAATGTCGTAGAGAGCTGAAAGTAAGAAATGAGCATCGTTCAGACAATTTTCTATCATGGGGGGGGCACTTCAAAAGTCGGACTTCCGGTGTCCCTAGCTCGTGACCGGAAGTAGTAGACCGGAAGTGGGTGGTGTCCACTCAAAGGTCTGGCCGAGACGAGTCCATAGACGTCTGAACCATCTCCGTGGCACTTACCGTTGGCGAGATATAGCGGGATGTCGTTCCCCCATAGACTCCCATGTTAAATGGATGTCGTCCTTGAAAAACTCCTAAGTGTTTTGTCGTTGTATGGGTAGGGGACATTGCAGAAACCATTGAGGAGCATGAATCAGGCAATTTCATTTCCTTTGAAAAGGCGGACCGGAAGTGGCCGTGTCTCGGCCGGGGAGGGTCCGCGAGCCTCATGTTGGGTGTCCACGTGTAGGTCTGGCCGAGACGAGTCCATAGACATCTGAACCATCCCCGTGGCACGTACCGTTGGCGAGATACCGCGAGATGTCGTTCCCCCATAGACTCCCATGTTAAATGGATGTCGGCCTTGAAAAGTTCCTAAGTGTTTTGTCGTTGTATGGAAAGGGGACATCCCAGAGACCACTTAGGAGCATGAATCAGGCAATTTTATTTTCTTGTAAAACGCGGACCGGAAGTGGCCGTATCTCGGCCCAGGAAGGTCCCGCGGACCTCATGTTGGGTGTCTAAGTGAAGGTCTGGCCGAGGGTTAGGGTTAGGGTTAGGGTTAGGGTTAGGGTTAGGGTTAGGGTTAGGGTTAGGGTTAGGGTTAGGGTTAGGGTTAGGGTTAGGGTTAGGGTTAGGGTTAGGGTTAGGGTTAGGGTTAGGGTTAGGGTTAGGGTTAGGGTTAGGGTTAGGGTTAGGGTTAGGGTTAGGGTTAGGGTTAGGGTTAGGGTTAGGGTTAGGGTTAGGGTTAGGGTTAGGGTTAGGGTTAGGGTTAGGGTTAGGGTTAGGGTTAGGTATTAGGCTGGAAAAGGGTATGTCGCGGCGACATATGCAAATAGCGTCCGCTAGGAATGTCGTAGAGAGCTGAAAGTAAGAAATGAGCATCGTTCAGACAATTTTCTATCATGGGGGGGGCACTTCAAAAGTCGGACTTCCGGTGTCCCTAGCTCGTGACCGGAAGTAGTAGACCGGAAGTGGGTGGTGTCCACTCAAAGGTCTGGCCGAGACGAGTCCATAGACGTCTGAACCATCTCCGTGGCACTTACCGTTGGCGAGATATAGCGGGATGTCGTTCCCCCATAGACTCCCATGTTAAATGGATGTCGTCCTTGAAAAACTCCTAAGTGTTTTGTCGTTGTATGGGTAGGGGACATTGCAGAAACCATTGAGGAGCATGAATCAGGCAATTTCATTTCCTTTGAAAAGGCGGACCGGAAGTGGCCGTGTCTCGGCCGGGGAGGGTCCGCGAGCCTCATGTTGGGTGTCCACGTGTAGGTCTGGCCGAGACGAGTCCATAGACATCTGAACCATCCCCGTGGCACGTACCGTTGGCGAGATACCGCGAGATGTCGTTCCCCCATAGACTCCCATGTTAAATGGATGTCGGCCTTGAAAAGTTCCTAAGTGTTTTGTCGTTGTATGGAAAGGGGACATCCCAGAGACCACTTAGGAGCATGAATCAGGCAATTTTATTTTCTTGTAAAACGCGGACCGGAAGTGGCCGTATCTCGGCCCAGGAAGGTCCCGCGGACCTCATGTTGGGTTAGGGTTAGGGTTAGGGTTAGGGTTAGGGTTAGGGTTAGGGTTAGGGTTAGGGTTAGGTATTAGGCTGGAAAAGGGTATGTCGCGGCGACATATGCAAATAGCGTCCGCTAGGAATGTCGTAGAGAGCTGAAAGTAAGAAATGAGCATCGTTCAGACAATTTTCTATCATGGGGGGGGCACTTCAAAAGTCGGACTTCCGGTGTCCCTAGCTCGTGACCGGAAGTAGTAGACCGGAAGTGGGTGGTGTCCACTCAAAGGTCTGGCCGAGACGAGTCCATAGACGTCTGAACCATCTCCGTGGCACTTACCGTTGGCGAGATATAGCGGGATGTCGTTCCCCCATAGACTCCCATGTTAAATGGATGTCGTCCTTGAAAAACTCCTAAGTGTTTTGTCGTTGTATGGGTAGGGGACATTGCAGAAACCATTGAGGAGCATGAATCAGGCAATTTCATTTCCTTTGAAAAGGCGGACCGGAAGTGGCCGTGTCTCGGCCGGGGAGGGTCCGCGAGCCTCATGTTGGGTGTCCACGTGTAGGTCTGGCCGAGACGAGTCCATAGACATCTGAACCATCCCCGTGGCACGTACCGTTGGCGAGATACCGCGAGATGTCGTTCCCCCATAGACTCCCATGTTAAATGGATGTCGGCCTTGAAAAGTTCCTAAGTGTTTTGTCGTTGTATGGAAAGGGGACATCCCAGAGACCACTTAGGAGCATGAATCAGGCAATTTTATTTTCTTGTAAAACGCGGACCGGAAGTGGCCGTATCTCGGCCCAGGAAGGTCCCGCGGACCTCATGTTGGGTGTCTAAGTGAAGGTCTGGCCGAGACGAGTCCATAGATGTCTGAACCATCTCCGTGGCACGTACCGTTGGCGAGATACCGCGAGATGTCGCTCCCCCATAGACTCCCATGTTAAATGGATGTCCCCCCTTGAAAAACGACCAAGTGTTTTGGAATAACGTGTCTCCAGAACATGCATAGGAGCACGTTTCAGGCCATTTGGAGTCGAATGGTCCCTATATTGGCATGTGCCATGTGTCAGACACTTAGGGTTAGGATGAGAGGTTCCTGGTAGGGTTATATATAGTAAGTGGGCCGTGTTGGGTGTCCACGTGTAGGTCTGGCCGAGACGAGTCCATAGACATCTGAACCATCCCCGTGGCACGTACCGTTGGCGAGATACCGCGAGATGTCGTTCCCCCATAGACTCCCATGTTAAATGGATGTCGGCCTTGAAAAGTTCCTAAGTGTTTTGTCGTTGTATGGAAAGGGGACATCCCAGAGACCACTTAGGAGCATGAATCAGGCAATTTTATTTTCTTGTAAAACGCGGACCGGAAGTGGCCGTATCTCGGCCCAGGAAGGTCCCGCGGACCTCATGTTGGGTGTCTAAGTGAAGGTCTGGCCGAGACGAGTCCATAGATGTCTGAACCATCTCCGTGGCACGTACCGTTGGCGAGATACCGCGAGATGTCGCTCCCCCATAGACTCCCATGTTAAATGGATGTCCCCCCTTGAAAAACGACCAAGTGTTTTGGAATAACGTGTCTCCAGAACATGCATAGGAGCACGTTTCAGGCCATTTGGAGTCGAATGGTCCCTATATTGGCATGTGCCATGTGTCAGACACTTAGGGTTAGGATGAGAGGTTCCTGGTAGGGTTAGGGTTAGGGTTAGGGTTAGGGTTAGGGTTAGGGTTAGGGTTAGGGTTAGGGTTAGGGTTAGGGTTAGGGTTAGGGTTAGGGTTAGGGTTAGGGTTAGGGTTAGGGTTAGGGTTAGGGTTAGGGTTAGGGTTAGGGTTAGGGTTAGGGTTAGGGTTAGGGTTAGGGTTAGGGTTAGGGTTAGGGTTAGGGTTAGGGTTAGGGTTAGGGGTTAGGGTTAGGGTTAGGGTTAGGTATTAGGCTGGAAAAGGGTATGTCGCGGCGACATATGCAAATAGCGTCCGGGTTAGGGTTAGGGTTAGGGTTAGGGTTAGGGTTAGGGTTAGGGTTAGGGTTAGGGTTAGGGTTAGGGTTAGGGTTAGGGTTAGGGTTAGGGTTAGGGTTAGGGTTAGGGTTAGGGTTAGGGTTAGGGTTAGGGTTAGGGTTAGGGTTAGGGTTAGGGTTAGGGTTAGGGTTAGGGTTAGGGTTAGGGTTAGGGTTAGGGTTAGGGTTAGGGTTAGGGTTAGGGTTAGGGTTAGGGTTAGGGTTAGGGTTAGGGTTAGGGTTAGGGTTAGGGGTTAGGGTTAGGGTTAGGGTTAGGGTTAGGGTTAGGGTTAGGGTTAGGGTTAGGGTTAGGGTTAGGGTTAGGGTTAGGGTTAGGGTTAGGTATTAGGCTGGAAAAGGGTATGTCGCGGCGACATATGCAAATAGCGTCCGCTAGGAATGTCGTAGAGAGCTGAAAGTAAGAAATGAGCATCGTTCAGACAATTTTCTATCATGGGGGGGGCACTTCAAAAGTCGGACTTCCGGTGTCCCTAGCTCGTGACCGGAAGTAGTAGACCGGAAGTGGGTGGTGTCCACTCAAAGGTCTGGCCGAGACGAGTCCATAGACGTCTGAACCATCTCCGTGGCACTTACCGTTGGCGAGATATAGCGGGATGTCGTTCCCCCATAGACTCCCATGTTAAATGGATGTCGTCCTTGAAAAACTCCTAAGTGTTTTGTCGTTGTATGGGTAGGGGACATTGCAGAAACCATTGAGGAGCATGAATCAGGCAATTTCATTTCCTTTGAAAAGGCGGACCGGAAGTGGCCGTGTCTCGGCCGGGGAGGGTCCGCGAGCCTCATGTTGGGTGTCCACGTGTAGGTCTGGCCGAGACGAGTCCATAGACATCTGAACCATCCCCGTGGCACGTACCGTTGGCGAGATACCGCGAGATGTCGTTCCCCCATAGACTCCCATGTTAAATGGATGTCGGCCTTGAAAAGTTCCTAAGTGTTTTGTCGTTGTATGGAAAGGGGACATCCCAGAGACCACTTAGGAGCATGAATCAGGGTTAGGGTTAGGGTTAGGGTTAGGGTTAGGGTTAGGGTTAGGGTTAGGGTTAGGGTTAGGGTTAGGGTTAGGGTTAGGGTTAGGGTTAGGGTTAGGGTTAGGGTTAGGGTTAGGGTTAGGGTTAGGGTTAGGGTTAGGGTTAGGGTTAGGGTTAGGGTTAGGGTTAGGGTTAGGGTTAGGGTTAGGGTTAGGGTTAGGGTTAGGGTTAGGGTTAGGGTTAGGGTTAGGGTTAGGGTTAGGGTTAGGGTTAGGGTTAGGGTTAGGGTTAGGGTTAGGGTTAGGGTTAGGGTTAGGGTTAGGGTTAGGGTTAGGGTTAGGGTTAGGGTTAGGGTTAGGGTTAGGGTTAGGGTTAGGGTTAGGGTTAGGGTTAGGGTTAGGGTTAGGGTTAGGGTTAGGGTTAGGGTTAGGGTTAGGGTTAGGGTTAGGGTTAGGGTTAGGGTTAGGGTTAGGGTTAGGGTTAGGGTTAGGGTTAGGGTTAGGGTTAGGGTTAGGGTTAGGGTTAGGGTTAGGGTTAGGGTTAGGGTTAGGGTTAGGGTTAGGGTTAGGGTTAGGGTTAGGGTTAGGGTTAGGGTTAGGGTTAGGGTTAGGGTTAGGGTTAGGGTTAGGGTTAGGGTTAGGGTTAGGGTTAGGGTTAGGGTTAGGGTTAGGGTTAGGGTTAGGGTTAGGGTTAGGGTTAGGGTTAGGGTTAGGGTTAGGGTTAGGGTTAGGGTTAGGGTTAGGGTTAGGGTTAGGGTTAGGGTTAGGGTTAGGGTTAGGGTTAGGGTTAGGGTTAGGGTTAGGGTTAGGGTTAGGGTTAGGGTTAGGGTTAGGGTTAGGGTTAGGGTTAGGGTTAGGGTTAGGGTTAGGGTTAGGGTTAGGGTTAGGGTTAGGGTTAGGGTTAGGGTTAGGGTTAGGGTTAGGGTTAGGGTTAGGGTTAGGGTTAGGGTTAGGGTTAGGGTTAGGGTTAGGGTTAGGGTTAGGGTTAGGGTTAGGGTTAGGGTTAGGGTTAGGGTTAGGGTTAGGGTTAGGGTTAGGGTTAGGGTTAGGGTTAGGGTTAGGGTTAGGGTTAGGGTTAGGGTTAGGGTTAGGGTTAGGGTTAGGGTTAGGGTTAGGGTTAGGGTTAGGGTTAGGGTTAGGGTTAGGGTTAGGGTTAGGGTTAGGGTTAGGGTTAGGGTTAGGGTTAGGGTTAGGGTTAGGGTTAGGGTTAGGGTTAGGGTTAGGGTTAGGGTTAGGGTTAGGGTTAGGGTTAGGGTTAGGGTTAGGGTTAGGGTTAGGGTTAGGGTTAGGGTTAGGGTTAGGGTTAGGGTTAGGGTTAGGGTTAGGGTTAGGGTTAGGGTTAGGGTTAGGGTTAGGGTTAGGGTTAGGGTTAGGGTTAGGGTTAGGGTTAGGGTTAGGGTTAGGGTTAGGGTTAGGGTTAGGGTTAGGGTTAGGGTTAGGGTTAGGGTTAGGGTTAGGGTTAGGGTTAGGGTTAGGGTTAGGGTTAGGGTTAGGGTTAGGGTTAGGGTTAGGGTTAGGGTTAGGGTTAGGGTTAGGGTTAGGGTTAGGGTTAGGGTTAGGGTTAGGGTTAGGGTTAGGGTTAGGGTTAGGGTTAGGGTTAGGGTTAGGGTTAGGGTTAGGGTTAGGGTTAGGGTTAGGGTTAGGGTTAGGGTTAGGGTTAGGGTTAGGGTTAGGGTTAGGGTTAGGGTTAGGGTTAGGGTTAGGGTTAGGGTTAGGGTTAGGGTTAGGGTTAGGGTTAGGGTTAGGGTTAGGGTTAGGGTTAGGGTTAGGGTTAGGGTTAGGGTTAGGGTTAGGGTTAGGGTTAGGGTTAGGGTTAGGGTTAGGGTTAGGGTTAGGGTTAGGGTTAGGGTTAGGGTTAGGGTTAGGGTTAGGGTTAGGGTTAGGGTTAGGGTTAGGGTTAGGGTTAGGGTTAGGGTTAGGGTTAGGGTTAGGGTTAGGGTTAGGGTTAGGGTTAGGGTTAGGGTTAGGGTTAGGGTTAGGGTTAGGGTTAGGGTTAGGGTTAGGGTTAGGGTTAGGGTTAGGGTTAGGGTTAGGGTTAGGGTTAGGGTTAGGGTTAGGGTTAGGGTTAGGGTTAGGGTTAGGGTTAGGGTTAGGGTTAGGGTTAGGGTTAGGGTTAGGGTTAGGGTTAGGGTTAGGGTTAGGGTTAGGGTTAGGGTTAGGGTTAGGGTTAGGGTTAGGGTTAGGGTTAGGGTTAGGGTTAGGGTTAGGGTTAGGGTTAGGGTTAGGGTTAGGGTTAGGGTTAGGGTTAGGGTTAGGGTTAGGGTTAGGGTTAGGGTTAGGGTTAGGGTTAGGGTTAGGGTTAGGGTTAGGGTTAGGGTTAGGGTTAGGGTTAGGGTTAGGGTTAGGGTTAGGGTTAGGGTTAGGGTTAGGGTTAGGGTTAGGGTTAGGGTTAGGGTTAGGGTTAGGGTTAGGGTTAGGGTTAGGGTTAGGGTTAGGGTTAGGGTTAGGGTTAGGGTTAGGGTTAGGGTTAGGGTTAGGGTTAGGGTTAGGGTTAGGGTTAGGGTTAGGGTTAGGGTTAGGGTTAGGGTTAGGGTTAGGGTTAGGGTTAGGGTTAGGGTTAGGGTTAGGGTTAGGGTTAGGGTTAGGGTTAGGGTTAGGGTTAGGGTTAGGGTTAGGGTTAGGGTTAGGGTTAGGGTTAGGGTTAGGGTTAGGGTTAGGGTTAGGGTTAGGGTTAGGGTTAGGGTTAGGGTTAGGGTTAGGGTTAGGGTTAGGGTTAGGGTTAGGGTTAGGGTTAGGGTTAGGGTTAGGGTTAGGGTTAGGGTTAGGGTTAGGGTTAGGGTTAGGGTTAGGGTTAGGGTTAGGGTTAGGGTTAGGGTTAGGGTTAGGGTTAGGGTTAGGGTTAGGGTTAGGGTTAGGGTTAGGGTTAGGGTTAGGGTTAGGGTTAGGGTTAGGGTTAGGGTTAGGGTTAGGGTTAGGGTTAGGGTTAGGGTTAGGGTTAGGGTTAGGGTTAGGGTTAGGGTTAGGGTTAGGGTTAGGGTTAGGGTTAGGGTTAGGGTTAGGGTTAGGGTTAGGGTTAGGGTTAGGGTTAGGGTTAGGGTTAGGGGTTAGGGTTAGGGTTGGGTTTGGGTTAGGGTTAGGGTTAGGGTTAGGGTTAGGTTAGGGTTAGGGTTAGGGTTAGGGTTTGGGTTAGGGTTAGGGTTAGGGTTAGGGTTAGGGTAGGGTTAGGGTTAGGGTTAGGGTTAGGGTTAGGGTTAGGTAGGGTTAGGGTTAGGTTAGGGTTAGGGTTAGGGTTAGGGTTAGGGTTAGGTTAGGGTTAGGGTTGGGTTAGGGTTAGGGTTAGGGTTAGGGTTAGGGTTAGGGTTAGGGTTGGTTGGGGGTGGGGGTAGGGGTTAGGGTAGGTTAGGGT